>NC_036842.1:41217483-41554473 GCF_002910315.2 Salvelinus sp. IW2-2015 | reverse complement strand
TTCCCTGAACGGGAAAGCATCCATGGAAGAGAACATAGGAGAACTAAAGAGATTAGCGATTTCAGGGCCAGAGTAATAAAATAGACAATAAACTGATTTTCCGGACCATATACAGGCCGTCTGGTAAATAAGGCCCAATATATGAATACACCAAAATTACAAAAAAATATATTAAACCAAAATGACTCCAGCCTATTAAACTTAAACTTTCTTCTACAAAAATTCAGGTCTCAAACAAAATGTGTGCGCTCTTCTCTCTTTCCAGTGACCCTAACTTTCATGGGATAGTTTCAGGGAAATGACATATTTATATATGTTTACCTTGAAAAGCAGTCTAGGTACAGCTGACTTGCAATCCACACTGCAATCCAAATCATACTCTTAAAATGGAATTGTGTGCTCAATGGTTCAGATGATTTTGGCAAGAACATTTCAAATGGGGATACTATTTTGTCCAAAATGCTAATATTACCCGTAGCTAGTTTAACAAAAACCAAATTGTGGATTGCGGTCATTTAAGGTAAGAATTTCTAAATATGTAATTTCACTGAACTATCCCTTTAAAGAGATAGTTCACACACTACATATTGGTTGCTCATAGTAGAAATTCAGTGTTTCTGTATTATTATTTCGTAATATGATAGCATATTTGTTCTAACATAAAGGGCCGGTGGAACCATTCATTGGATCCATGAATTGGCATCAGTGCCCTTATCAAGATAATATTTATATTAATATTCTCAAATATATTTTGAAGGCTACACAGCAATTGAAAGAAGGATCTACTGTAAAGATTTTGTATTAACATTTGACTGAATTGTCAGAGTGACCTGCTATACAGTTAGATAGACAGCCAATCTGGTTTTGAAAGCATGTGATTTGTATAGGACTGTCCAAACAAAGAGCAATGTCTCCACACATTACGGACCTGCTAAATGAGTTGGTTAGTGCATTCATTATTTGATTTACTGTAACTATACCCTCAGTTCACAAACGATTTTTAACCTCATTCTTTATATCCAGCACCATACCAGTGTATGTGAAAACGGTACATTCTACGTTTTGTAGTCAGAAAGATAGAAAAGGTTTTCAGCAATTACTTCCGGTGATGTAATTTTCTAATAAAAAAGTTTCTTTCGTAAGAAATCAAAAAAACAGTCGTTGCTTAACAAATCAAACCTCGGTACGGATTCTCTCTGTTTGTTTGCCATTCTGGGACCTGAACTCCGTCATTTAATTACACCTTTAATTTTGACAACTTAATTGATTTACTTTAATTTGACTTGTTTACTGTATACAGAAAGAACACTCAGGTCTACTGTTAGTAGCTAATCAAATCACACAATGTCTACTGTCAGTAGCTAATCAAATCACACAATGTCTTAGTGCCACAGCACATTGTGAGCATGAGTCTTAAACGTCTTAAACCCTATTAGAGATTAATGTACTTAAACCGTTATGGCCCCAATGCAGTAAAACTAACTGTTTATGTAAAGAGCTTATCTTTTTTCCTGCTTATGTTTTTCAGTGTATGCTGTTAAATGGTACTGTAGATGTAAGTTGCTAAGAAAACTTGGAGACACTTTTCCCACCACACGCTGAGCAAGCGTGATCATTGTACCTTGTTGTCAGCCCTCTCTTATACAGTAGGGGGACGGACCGGTATTACTATAACCACATCAGCAATGTACATATTTCAATGACTGTGCAATCACGTTTTATTTTTCTCTTCTGTAAATTGGAGAAATAGAATCGACAAAACTGCAATAAAGTTTACATTTTCTTACAGAAAGCTGTTTTTGACTTTGTTAAACGATGACAAGACAGATCATGATATTCAAGATTGTGTTACTATGTACATGGTCAATGTGTTGTCTCTTTGTCAGAGCGCTTGTCTGTAGTTATTGCATGATTATAGTATTTTCATCTGTGCCTTTGGACAGAAAATAATGTGTGATTACTTGTTTCTGTATGCTTGGCTGTGTATGATTGTGTGTTGTGTTTTGTGCTCATGTGCATGCTTGTCTTCTTATTGTCAGTGTATGTTGTGCTGATGCAGTCATCCTTATATTTTTGTGTGTGTGTGTGTGTGTGTGGTTTTACTATCCTTGTGGGACCAGAAGTCCTCACAAGGATAATAACACATGGAAAATTCAGAACAAGTGGGGACATTTTGAGAATTACCACAAGTACAAAGGCTGTTTTAGGCTTAGGGTTAGGGTTAAAATTAGGGTTATAATTAAGGTTAGGGTTAGGAGTTAAGGTTAAAATATAACTTTCAACGGGAATCAATTGTTTGGTGCCCACAAGGATAGCAAAACAAATGTGTGTGTGTGTTTCTATTGCTTGCTTGTGTATTTCTGTGTGCTCATATTCATGATTGTGTGCTTCCTTTTTCAAGTGTGTGCTATCTTGGTTTTGTGAGTGTGCGCTTGGCTCGTTTTGTGAATGTGTTTTTGCTGTTGTACGTGTGCTCACTTGCTTGAGGAGTATGCTCATGGTCATGTGCTTGGCTTTGTGAGTGTGTATTCACTTACTTGTGCATTGGTGTGTGTGCAGTCTACATATGGGACGTCACTCACTCTACCCCCCCTCCGTGTCAGCCAGTCTGTCACTGTATATCTGCGTCCATGCTGACTACTAACATCTCCACTAATTCCTCTTAAAGCTAATAAAAGTTATTTATAGTGGCGTTGAGCATGCGGTGGTGGCTGAGATTCTCTGGGGAATCACATCCCCCATGCAGCCCCCTCAAGCTACCTTTCAGCTCCCTGCCTGGCCGGGATCCACCCAGGGGCCCCTTTCTCGCTTCTCTCTTTTCCCTCTCTACTCCTTTACTTCAGACAGACGGGTGCAGCAGGCCACCGACATCTTACCTTCACCAAATCGCCCTACTCAGCCCTATTTAGGATTTATGTAATCCCTTTTATACTAGGTATTTCTTAAAGCAGGAATCAATGAGTTAGCTTGCCAGATTTCAACTGGTAAGGTTTAGGTTAATTCTGCCATGTGAAATACCAGCCGGGTCTCCGGAGGTATTTTTGGAGAGTGACCTGGGTCATGTTCATTAGGCACCAAATGATCGAAAACAGAGTGAAACAGGAAAGACGCTCATTTTCGTTTCGGCTAGAATCATGAACTGACTGTGCAGAGATTACAATCTGGCAAAATGGAAGTGGCAGGACTGAGTATTTGTAGAGGTCTTGATTATGGAACGAGTTGCAGCTTGTAGGGATCTGCTCTGACTCCAGCACACCTGCTCCAACCACACAGAGAGGGAGAGAGAGTACAGGAGGAGTAACTGCAGGTCAAGAAGACACCGGATGACACCAGAGGGCGTAGCAGGAGCAGATGTACATACAGTTTAGATAGTCTCTATCTTAGTCATTCTGAATGCAAGTTGCAGGTGAATAAAATGTCAGAATGTTGGCTGTCCCCACTCTGTTTGGACTCCGATAGGAATTACACGTCACTTTGCAAGTCTGCATAATGTGACTTACAGGCCTGATGAGTGTTAGGGTAAAACTAAGCCCTGAAAATGACACCTTATGAAAATATGCATTGTATTTTGTTAAATAATTTTATTGAACTATAATATGTTTGCCTAGAATCTCACTTGAAGGCCACAGACAAAAAATTGATGTACGCAACAACCATGTCTCTGTCACTAACAGATACAGTCATGGTGGTAAAACTCAAAATTTTACTTGAATGGCAAGGTATTCTGGGAAATATGTAAATAAAACTTTTCACTAAGCAGTGTGTTAATTTAACACTGAAAGTGGGACCTGTATAGACACTGGACCAGTGTTACATTTAACACTCTGTGTTGATTTAACACTGGAGAATTTGCTGTCTACTCAATTAGCTTTGAGCTTAACACAACGTTGCCAGCCAGGCATGAAAAACAAATGTACAGCCAAACTCGAATCAAGAATGCCACGAATGAACAACTTTGATATCCAATCTACATAACTGACATGAACCGACAATGTCGTTCGCTCTTTCTTTGCCCATTTCAAAACGGCAAAGACTATGAATGAATGGTCACTTTGGTTGAGAATGTGGACCCCCCTGGCCTGTATTAATGGATCAAAGCACATGATGATTGGCTAGCCAGCACACACAGCAGACAATATGGTCTATTTTTTTTACGTGTTGTTGTACTGGGGAGACAGGCAGATGAATTAAACTGGTGACAAGCAGAGGCCTGAGACCTCTCGCTCAGTCTACTTTTAGAAAGTGCAAGTCAAGTTTTAGGTTTCAGTGTCTGCCCCAGAGTGAATGGGTTTTTCCAGCTTGCCAATTAGACATGCAATTAAAAGCCTCTTGTCCACGGGCCAGTTGGTTGGGAGCTCTTGTGCAGTGCAAGGCCAGTGTCAGTCTGTGTATTTGTGTGTTTGCATTTTTGTGCGCATGTGTGTGTATATTTGTGTATCTGCATGTGTGTTGTGGTTCGGTGTGGAGTATGAGTCTGTGTCTCGTCTGTCTTGTAGGCTGTTATTCATTCTCAGCAGATAGAATAAGGTATATTGTGTAACACAGCAGATGTAATGCATGCAACAGACTCAATCTCTTAGAGATATGATTCAAAGAAAGTTGTTTGAAATTTTGATTTACAAAGGCCCTGCCTTTGAAAGTGATCCTTTTCCCCAAGCAGCCAAGCTGCAGGTTCCCAGAGTTGACGAGGGGCAAGTAGACCTCAGGAATGCTGCCTTGAAACATTAGCCCACCAGCGGAAGCCAGGGCTGGGTGACATAGGGCGGGCGTACCATTCCGGAGGTGTGGATTTAAAGGGTGGGGGGTGTCCCATCTAATCACTTCCTGTTCCTGCCCTGCTGGGAAATCTGTCACCTCGTGATAGAGGTCTGTATAGGACTGATTTATTCATCCATTCTAGGCAATGTAGTAAACCAGGGGCGGACTTTGCCCAAAACGCCAGATGGGCTGGTTCATTTTTAGCCCAGTGGGCCTGTCTAACTTGGGTTTTTCTGCAAAATATTATTATCTGGCTAATAATGGGGCCACAAGGAAAGAAATGGCTGGTGTGGGGGCCTTGAGGAAAAATATGGGCCAGTGTAGGGGCCTCAAGGGTAAAAAAATGTCCAGTGTGGGGCCTCAAGGAAATGCCAGGGCTGATTTTTGGTCCCAGGCGGTCCTTGTAGTAAACTATAGCCTAATCATATTTAGGAAGTACATTTCCTTGGAAAGATATCTGCCCCGTGTTCTCCACCCATGCATAGGCTATAGCCAAGCCTATTTAAGTGAGACCACAGTGCTCCTGATCTAGCACATATGGCTGCTAAACTTGAAGCAGCGAATGATGAGAGCAGACACTTGCACTTTCTCTTGAGCTATGTTTTGCATCTAGAATATAGGCTAACTTTCAGGAGGACGATTGCAGGCAAAGACAAATAAATGGGGTAATCGATATTTATTGAAAATGAAAAGGTGCAATGCCTGCTCACCATGGTAGCCTAACCTGTGCACGTGTTGCGCTTTTTTCCTTTTCAATGATGGTCACAATTTTGGATTACACCTCCACTTCTTTACATGATCAATATTTATTGACAGACACTGTAGTAAACTGTAGTCTAATCATATTTAATGTGATTTCCTTGGAGAGGTAGCTGACACGTGATTCTCCGCCAATGCATAGGCAGCCTACCCATAGGCACGCTCAACTAGGACAGAAGAGGTAGGCTACTTAACGTGAAGCAGCGAATTCTGAGTGTGTGAATAATGCGACAAAGATGTGTTTTTAATATGGTAGTAGGCTAACGCATACAAAGCAGAAAGAATACCGTAACCAAACTATCTGCGGGACAACAACAAATATTTCCATCCCAAAGTTGTCTGTGTGACCGCCTGCTCCCAACCGCAGCATGATAAATGCAGACCGCACCGCAATGACCTCTGTCGGGGCTGCATGTCCCTCGGGCATCCCGCGGTAATGCCTCGGTCTACCTCGTGACGCCTTTAAACGTTTTCCTTTTAATTTGGGCTCCCGGGGAATAACACTCAAACGCTGGTCTTTGACAGTTTTTTATTATACCTTGGCAGGTGGATCTGCCTCCTCTGTGCGGTCCATTTGAGCACGACCACCTGGCTGTGTGGTGGGCTGCTGCAAGGAGACGGCTCCCTCAAGGTAAATCTACATTGCCTTGAAGCAGGAAGGATTCCATTTTCCTACAGTCTTCCATTTTCCTACAGAAATGAAGGATGTAGGGCCTAGTTACGCATGCTAGCTGGTAGCTCCATTCTTTGGTGGTTATGTCTGTATAATATTATATATATTAATACTGACTTAACCAAATGGTGTCTAGGTGTTGTTGTGTCAACTATGTTTTGCTTGGGTCTGGATGAACACCAACCGAGACAATGTTCAAGGCAGGGGCTAAGAACCATGTACTATCCTGTTTGTTTTGAAGTAGCTTAACTTTCGCTACTTTCTCTCTCGCACACCACACACACACAATTTCCAGTGGGTCAGAAGTTTACATACACTAAGTTGACTGTGCCTTTAAACAGCTTGGAAATTTCAAGAAAATTATGTCACGGCTTTAGAAGCTTTTGATAGGCTAATTGACATAATTTGAGTCAATTGGGGTGTACCTGTGGATGTATTTCAAGGCCTACCTTCAAACTCAGTGCCTCTTTGCTTGAGATCATGGGAAAATCAAAAACAATCAGCCAAGACCTCAGAATAAAAATTGTAGACCTCCACAAGTCTAGTTCATCCTTGGGAGCAATTTCCAAACAACTGAAGATACCACGTTCATCTGTACAACAATAGTATGCAAGTATAAACACCATGGTACCACGCAGCCGTCATACCGCTCAGGAAGGAGACGCGTTCTGTCTCCTAGAGATGAATGTACTTTGGTGTGAAAAGTGCAAATCAATCCAGAACAACAGCAAAGGACCTTGTGAAGATGCTGGAGAAACGGGTACAAAGTATCTATATCCACAGTAAAACGAGTCTTATATCAAACTAACCTGAAAGGCCGCTCAGCAAGGAAGAAGCCACTGCTCCAAAACTGCCATAAAAAGCCAGACTACGGTTTGCAACTGCACATGGGGACAAAGATCGTACTTTTTGGAGAAATGTCCTCTGGTCTGATGAAACAAAATAGAACTGTTTGGCCATAATGAAATCGTTATGTTTGAGGAAAAAAGGGGGAGCTTGCAAGCCGAAGAAAACCATCCCAACCGTGAAGCACGGGGTGGCAGCATCATGTTTTGGGGTGCTTTGCTGCAGGAGGGACTGGTGAATTTCAGAAAATACATGGCATCATGAGAAAGAAATTATGTGGATATATTAAAGCAATATTTCATGACATCAGTCAGGAAGTTAAAGCTTGGTCGCAAATGGGTCTTCCAAATGGACAATGACCCCAAGCATACTTCCAAATGTTGGCAAAATGGCTTAAGGATAACAAAGTCAAGGTATTGGAGTGGCCATCACAAGGCCCTGACCTCAAACCTATAGAAAATGTGTGGGCAGAACTGAAAAGCGTGTGCGAGCAAGGAGTCCTACAAATCTGATTCAGTTACACCAGCTCTGTCAGGAGGAATGGGCCAAAATTCACCCAACTTATCAAATCAAAGTTTATTTGTCACGTGCGCCAAATACCCTGATGAAGACAGTATTGCTGTCGAAACGTTGGATATTACATTTTTGCACTGAGCTCCTAGAGTGTGCGGCTCTCCTTTATTGTCACGTGCGCCGAATACAACAAGTATAGACCTTACAAGGAAATGCTTACTTAAGGCTCTAACCAATGGTAGGGGGAAAAAATAAGCAGAGAGTAGCAGCAGCGTAAAAGAGTGGTTGGGGGGGGCACACAATGCAAATAACCATTTGGTTAGCTGTTCAGGAGTCTTATGGCTTGGGGGTAAAAACTGTTGAGAAGCCTTTTTGTCCGAGACTTGGCACTCCGGTACCGCTTGCCATGCTGTAGTAGAGAGAACAGTCTATGACTGGGGTGGCTGGGGTCTTTGACAATTTTTAGGGCCTTCCTCTGACACCGCCTGGTGTAGAGGTCCTGGATGGCAGGCAGCTTTGCCCCAGTGATGTACTGGGCCGTACGCACTACCCTCTGAAGTGCCTTGCGGTCGGAGACCGAGCAATTACCATAGCAGGCAGTGATGCAACCGGTCAGGATGCTCTCGATGTTGCAGCTGTAGAACCTTTTGAGGATCTCAGGACCCATGCCAAATCTTTTTAGTTTCCTGAGGGGGAATAGGCTTTGTCGTGCCCTCTTCACGACTGTCTTGGTGTGTTTGGACCAATCTAGTTTGTTGTGGATATGGACACCAAGGAATTTGAAGCTCTCAACCTGCTCCACTACAGCTCCGTCGATGAGAATGGGGACGTGCTCGGTGCTCCTTTTCCTGTAGTCCACAATCATCTCCTTAGTCTTGGTTACGTTGAGGGATAGGTTGTTATTCTGGCACCACCCGGCCAGGTCTCTGACCTCCTCCCTATAGGCTGTCTCGTCGTTGTCGGTGATCAGGCCTACCACTGTTCTGTCGTCAGCAAACTTGATGATGGTGTTGGAGTCGTGCCTGGCCATGCAGTCGTGGGTGAACAGGGAGTACAGGAGGGTACTTAGCACGCACCCCTGGGGAGCTCCAGTGTTGTGGGAAGCTTATGGGAGGCTACCCGAAACGTTTGACGTAAGTTAAAGAATTTAAAGGCAATGCTACCAAATACTAATTGAGCGTATGTAAACTTCTGATCCACTGGGAATGTGATGAAAGAAGTCAAAGCTGAAATAAATCATTCTCTCTACTATTATTCTGACATTTCACATTCTTAAAATAAAGTTGTGATCCTAACTGACCTAAAACAGGGAATTTTTACTGGGATTAAATGTCAGGAATTGTGAAAAACTGAGTTTAAATGTATTTGGCTAAGGTGTATGTAAACTTCCGACTTCAACTGTATCTGTGTGACATGGCCATTATAGTTTGAAATATACTTAATTTTTTTGAAGAAAAAAATTAATTAATCCATTAATCCTGTGAGACAATGACCAAACATGTGGCTTACTTTTCTTTATTTTCTTCTACCCCACAGCCAGCATTAGCATCACTGCTAGTGAAACAATGAGAGTGGTAGGGCCTATGGCAGGGGGCTTCAAAAAGCATGCCCAAATCTTTAAAGTCACTTCAAACTAAATGTTATAGCAACCAAAATTTGCACATATAGAATTGGAGGATATTATATGAATTCTGGTATTTACATAACATTTTCTGTAGTGCTATGTTCCCCAGCAAGAAAAGCAGAAAATTGTCACTCAAACAGACGGGGGAACTAACAAAGAGTCACTGACAACAACCAAAAGGAAACAGGTGAGGTTTTAGGAGGGGTTCTGAAAGACACTCATGGGGGGTGWCCACTGAAAGTTGACTAGCAACATCAACTCGGACCTAAAATACACCCYCCATGAGCGCCCACTAAATCTGCCCAAGAAGAGGCAAACAATACTAAAAACCCAGACCAAACTTAAAGGAAGCAAACCTAAAAGTGGGGCAAAACGAAAACAGGGAAGATCAGATTGGTTTTCTAGAAATCAAAGAGGGAGAGCCAACTAAAGGTGTTAACCCTCCACATCTCTCAAAACTACTGGAGCCTTCTTCTTCTCTGAGGTTTATTGGCAGACTACACTCATAAGGTGTATTGCCGCCACCTACTGTACATGGTAAAAAAAAATACTTGAAAGACAAAAAAATATTTTGGATGAACAAATCATACTGGGCTCCAGAGTGGGGCAGCGGTCTAAGGCACTGCATCTCAGTGTAAGAGGCATTACTACAGTCCCTGGTTCAAATCCAGTCTGTGTCACATCCAGCTGTGATTGGGAGTCCTATAGGGCGGCGTACAATTGGCCCAGTGTTGTCTGGGTTTGGCTGGGGTAGGCCGTCATTGTAAATCAGAATTTGTTCGTAACTGACTTGCCTCGTTAAGTAAAAAAAAAAATATATATATATATACTAATTACAAAAAAATACAGAAATAAACACAAACCAAATTCACGCCACTACCCTGAATTCCAAACCAAAACTATACTATTCAGATCCCTACGCAGGCTCGGACCCCTGGGAGAGAACCTCTTCATTCAGTACTCCCTGTAACATTTCAGCTGTACTGTCTTGGATATCCAGAAATCTATTCACAGCCTTCACAATGATGTCTAACTTCTAAGATGTTTTATTAGTTTAACTAGTACAATGTGTCACTTGCGCAACAAAGTCCACCGTCTTCACTATTAGTATGTCGGGATCCTTCTCCTGCATGGCATTCACTGCAGACTGTGGTACATCCACAACCATCTCCTCTCTACTCCCTCCTTCAGCTATTTTCACTGCCTCCACATAGGAGACCTGCTGGATCAGCATCATCAAGTCAAGTTTATTTTATATAGCCCTTCGTACATCAGCTAATATCTCGAAGTGCTGTACAGAAACCCAGCCTAAAACCCCAAACAGCAAGCAATGCAGGTGTAGAAGCACGGTGGCTAGGAAAAACTCCCTAGAAAGGCCAAAACCTAGGAAGAAACCTAGAGAGGAACCAGGCTATGAGGGGTGGCCAGTCCTCTTCTGGCTGTGCCGGGTGGAGATTATAACAGAACATGGCCAAGATGTTCAAAATGTTCATAAGTGACAAGCATGGTCAAATACTGCCCCTGGTCACTGAAACCAATTCCACTTTGCCAAATTCGTCCTTCGCCATCTTTGAGACTGCAAATGGGTCACCCCAAAAAACAACCTAGCTCGTGACTCGCGCTCCAACCATAAACTGCTGTTCATTTCCAACTTTAGCCCTTTTCACTCCACTCTTTTTCACCATTGGCACACTCATTCTCACCAACTGTACGTGTACTAAGAGAATTGCACAATACTTCCGCGTCCACCATTGCTCCTCCAGTCATCCCCAGGACTCCCTTGGTATTTGCTGTGAAAGATGCGAGAGTTTGTTTTCTCGAAGTAGCACCCATATCAAATCAAATCACATTTTGGTTAGCAGATGTTAGCAGATGTTAATGCGAGTGTAGTGAAATGCTTGTGCTTCTAGTTCCGACAGTGCAGTGATATCTAACAAGTAATCGAACAAATTCACAACGACTACCTTATACACACAAATGTAAAGGGATGAATAGCAATATGTACATGTAAATATATGGATGAGCCATAGCCGTGCGGCATAGGAAAGATGCAGTAGATGGTATCGAATACAGTAAATACATAGAGATGAGTAATGTAGGATATGTAGAGATTATTAAAGTGGCGTGATTTAAAGTGACTAGTGATACCTTTTTTAAATCCATTTATTAAATGTATTAAAGTGGCAAGAGATTTGAGTCTGTATGTTGGCAGCAGCCACTCTATGTTTGTGATGGTTGTTTAAAGAAGCAATAAAGCTGGCCTTCTTTAGACTAGTTGAGTATCTTTATGTCACCAAAAACACTCACAAACTTTAACAGATGCACAATCGAGAGCATCCTGTCGGGCTGTATCACCGCCTGGTACGGCAGCTTCTCCGCCCATAACCGGAAGGCACTCCAGAGGGTAGTGAGGTCTGCACAACGCATCACCGYGTGCAAACTACCTGCCCTCCACGACACCTACAKCACCCGATGTCACAGGAAGGCCAAAAAGATCATCAAGGACAACAACCAGCCGAGCCACAGCCTGTTCACACTGTTATCAACCAGAATGCGAGGTCAGTACAGCTGCATCAAAGCGGGGACCGAGAGACTGAAAAACAGCTTCTATCTCAAGGCCATCAGACTGTTAAACAGCCATCACTAACATTGAGTGGCTGCTGCCAACATACTGATTCAACTCCAGCCACTTTAATAATGGAAAAATTGATTACATCAATTTATCACTAGCCACTTTATATTATATAATGTTTATATACCCTACATTACTCATCTCATATGTATATACTGTACGCTATACCATCTACTGCATCTTTCCATCTTGATGTAATTAAATGTATCACTAGCCACTTTAAACAATGCCACTTCATATAATGTTTTCATACCCTACATTACTCATCTCATATGTATATACTGTACTCTATACCATCTACTGCATCTTGCCTATGCCATTCGGCCATCAATCATGTATATATTTTTATGTACATATTTGTATTCATTCTTTTACACTTGTGTGTATAAGGTAGTTGTTGTGTAATTGTTATATTACTTGTTAGATATTACTGCATGGTCGGAACTAGAAGCACAAGCATTTTGCTACACTTGCATTAACACCTGCTAATCATGTGTATGTGACAAATAAATTTGATTTGATTTTATCTGGAGCATCAGCATTTGTGGGTTCAATTACAGGCTCAAAATGGCCAGAAACAAAGAACTTTCTTCTGAAACTCATCAGTCTATTCTTGTTCTGAGAAATGAAAGCTATTCCGTGCTTATTTTGGGAAGAATGTGGATGGCTACCCGAAACGCTTGACCCAAGTTAAACAATTAAAGGCACTGCTACCAAATACTAATTGAGTGTATGTAAACTTCTGACCCACTGGGAATGTGATGAAAGAAATCAAAGCTGAAATAAATCGTTCTCTCTACTATTATTCTGACATTTCACATTCTTAAAATAAAGTGGTGATCCTAAATTACATAAAACAGGGAATTGTTACTAGGATTAAATGTAAGGAATTGTGAAAAAATGAGTTTAAATGTATTTGGCTAAGGTGTATGTAAACTTCCAACTTCAACTGTAATTGTTTACCACAGCAAATCTACTATGGCAATATACCGACACTGTATGAATGGAAACTAATTATTGTTTCCTATTTATGTTATCCAAAAGTGTCAAGATCGATGAAATGTGTAAATATATCAAGTCAATCAGGGGATTGAGTTCTTTATGCCAGAAGGGCATGGGCCGGAATCAAACCCACACCGACACAGGTCTACTGTATATGTACGACCTGAAGGCAGCAGCCCTAACCGCTAGACCACCCCAGGCCACAATTGAACTGAATTTTGACCTTAGGATACATTTGACCCTTGTATGTCATAGCCTCCTGGAGAGCAAAAACGACCTTGTGTTATTAATCTACATAAAATAACAGTTGTTGATGTGTATGGCTGCCTTTTAGATCAATTTTTGTACATTTAAATGTTGCAGTAATAGGACCTAGGACTAGCGTTTGAGAGAGTGAGAGTGAAAATTGTCCACGACAAAAGAATGATCAAGTTTGAGATCCGACATCCTCAAGCATAATATCGAAGGTGATTACCCAGTTATAACCAGTTGTCTATCTGGTCAAAATCACTAATACAGGTCCCCTCCACCCTCTGGTGGGATGGATAACTTGTTATTATGTTTCCAGATAAAAATAGATTCAAATGAAGGTCCTATCTATCCAATTACTATAGGCGGAATTACTGTAGGTGTTTTTGGCTGGGGTCACCCATACACTTGCAATGTCAGTGTTATGGGTTCAATTCCTGCTGGGGCCACCCATACGAAAATGAATGCATGCACTACTGTAAGTTGCTTTGGACAAATGTGTCTTCTAAATGGCATTTATTAAATAGTATAGAATGTCATGGCTCAGTTTAAGCTCATTAAAAGTGCATCAGGCCTTCCTCAATTCCTTGATGTAATCATTGTCGTGGGTTTAATTCCTGCTGGAATTCGCACATTCTTCAAACGGGGGAGTCATCATAGCATACATCATACTCTATCTTTTAGCTCCCTCTAGGGGATACAATCATCACTACAATGAGCTGACACCCAAACATTTTGGAGGAGGTGCTGACTAACGGAATAGTAACCTTTGTAAAAAATAAAGCAGAAAGTAGCAAAAACTTTTGTGGGTGCTCCCAAAAAAAATTGTATTATAGAGTGTGTGAATTTCTTCATTCATTTTTGACCCTGTATTGGATAAACAGCAAAGCTGAGTGTATTCAAAGGTCACACTTATAAATCAAATGAAGGGATCACTCATGATATAGGCTAGATGTTAATTTGATGAGCATCATTTATATATATATTTTTCTCAATCAAATAGGTACATTTTGCGTTAAAAACACTTGTTGTAACAAACAAATCAAATCAAATGTTATTGGTCACATACACGTGGTTAGCAGATGTTATTGCGATTCTAGCTAAATGCTTGTGCGTCTAGTTCCGACAGTGCAGCAGTCACTAACACTAACATGTGATCTAGCAATTCCACAACAACTACCTAATACACACACATCTAAGTAAGGAATGGAATAAGAATATTAACATATAAATAAATGGATGCGCAATGACCGAGCGGCATAGGCAAGATGCAATAGATGGTATAGCGTACAGTATATACATATGAGACGAGAACTGCAAGATATGTAAACATTATTAAAGTGGCATTAATTAGAGTTACTACTGATCCATTTATTAAAGTGGCCAATGATTTCAAGTCTGTATGTTGGCAGCAGACTCTCTGTGTTAGTGATGGCTGTTTAACAGTCTGATGGCCTTGAGATAGAAGCTGTTTTTCAGTCTCTCGGTCCCCGCTTTGATGCACCTGTACTGACCTCGCCTTCTGGATGATAGCGTTGTGAACAGGCAGTGGCCGGGTGGTTGTTGTCCTTGATGATCTTTTTGGCCTTCCTGTGACATCAGGTGGTGTAGGTGTCCTGGAGGGCAGGTAGTTTGCCCCCGGTGATGCGTTGTGCAGACCTCACTACCCTCTGGAGAACTTGCGGTTGTGGGCGGTGCAGTTGCTGTACCAGGCGGTGATACAGCCCGACAGGATGCTCTCAATTGTGCATCTGTAAAAGTTTGTGAGGGTTTTAGGTGACAAGCCAAATTTCTTCAGCCTCCTGAGGTTGAAGAGGCGCTGTTGCGCCTTCTTCACAACACTGTCTGTGTGGGTGGACCATTTCAGTTTGTCCGTGATGTGTATGCCGAGGACTTAAAACGTTCCACCTTCTCCACTGCTGTCCCGTTGATGTGGATAGGGGGGTGCTCCCTATGCTGTTTCCTGAAGTCCACTATCATCTCCTTTGTTTTGGTATTTTTATTAGGATCTCCATTGGCTGTTGTAAAAGCAGCAGCTACTCTTCCTGGGACCACACAAAACATGAAACATAATACAGAATGACATAATACAGAACATCATTAGACAAGAACAGCTCAAGGACAGAACTACATACATTTTTTTTTTAAAGGCACACATAGGTTACATATCATTGCACACACAAACTATCTAGGTCAAATAGGGGAGCGGCGTTGTGCCATGAGGTGTTGCTTTATCTGTTTTTTGAAACCAGGTTTGCTGTTTATTTGAGCAATATGAGATGGAAGAAGTTCCATGCAATAACTATAATATAATACTGTATGCTTTATTGAATTTGTTCTGGATTTGGGGACTATAATAATCCAATTATTGAACATAAATTCCACATTTCGGTCGTCCATTAGTAAATCAATTATGCCATCGTAATAAGTTAAATTGAGTATAATAAGATCGTTATATGTAATCCAGTATTGAAATACATCCAAAAAGGTTTTAATGAGTTGACGTGAAGAAAAATAAGTTCTGCCGTTTCAATATCAGAGTTACAAAAAACACAATGATTAAAGTCAAAGTTAAATCTCTGTCTTAAGAAATCATTACAAGGCACGTTTTCACATCACGTTTTTTAGGGGGCAACCAGGAGAATTACATGGGAGTCAACTTGAATTAGCTTAATTAGCCTTTTATTGTAGTTTAGACTTTGCAAACAGTGAAAATTATTTTTCATGCCACGAGAAGTACCGGACCCTGGCAAATGGGTTCCGGATCGAAACAGTCCAAAACTGAGGGGTGCCAGATCCTCTTTCGGCAGGATCTGGCTCAAATTAAACACTGGCTGTAACAGAAATAAGTCCGTGCTCATAAACATTTTCCTTCCTCATCTTAAACGTCACCAACCGCCACAGTTCTGTGTATGTTTGGTGGGACGTTGATTAAATATTCTCCTAACCCACAGAATACTGGACACACGGTCCCGTGTGGCTCAGTTGGTAGAGCATGGCGCTTGCAACGCCAGGGTTGTGGGTTCATTCCCCACGGGGGGACCAGGATGAATATGTATGAACTTTCCAATTTGTAAGTCGCTCTGGATAAGAGCGTCTGCTAAATTACTTAAATGTAAATGTTAAATGTAAATGTAAATGTTCTTGCAATGTTCCCATGAAACATGTCTAAATCAAATCAAGTTTATTTTATATAGCCCTTCGTACATCAGCTAATATCTCGAAGTGCTGTACAGAAACCCAGCCTAAAACCCCAAACAGCAAGCAATGCAGGTGTAGAAGCACGGTGGCTAGGAAAAACTCCCTAGAAAGGCCAAAACCTAGGAAGAAACCTAGAGAGGAACCAGGCTATGAGGGGTGGCCAGTCCTCTTCTGGCTGTGCCGGGTGGAGATTATAACAGAACTATGCCAAGATGTTCAAAATATTCATAAGTGACAAGCATGGTCAAATAATAATCATGAATAATTTTCAGTTGGCTTTTCATAGCCGATCATTAAGAGTTGAAAATAGCAGGTCTGGGACAGGTGGCGGTTCCATAACCGCAGGCAGAACAGTTGAAACTGGAATAGCAGAACATTAGAACATTAATAGAACATTAGAACATTAGAACATTAATATCTTAAGTTCTGAGAACATGGTAACCCATGTTCTGGGAAACATTCCTTGCACATCATGGGAACATTCCTATGAAAACATTAGTTCATGTTCTAATGAGACTCTTAAGGGAACGTTCTCTAAAGTTGTGGGAACATTTCTTGTTAGCTGGGTAAGTAGTATATTGTCTGTAAAGACTACATTGAAAGTATAGTATACCTAGTATAGTAGACAGCAATCTAAATACAATGATGCCAAACAAAACAGTACAGGTCTAGCCCTAGTAGACAGATAGCCTAGTGGTTAGAGCGTTGGACCAGTAACCGAAAAGTTGATGGATCGAATCTCCGAGCTGAAAAGGTAAAAATCTGTCATTCTGTCTCTGAGCAAGGCAGTTAACCCACTGTTTCCCGGGCCCCCGAAGACGTGAATGTCGATTAAGGCAGCCCCCCGCACCTCTCTGATTCAGAGGGGTTGAGTTAAATGTGGAAGACACATTTCAGTTGAAGGCATTCCGTTGTACAACTGACTAGGTATCCCCTTTCCCTATTACAGAACAAACAAACTGAGGCAATAGTGGCCTATATTGTCTGAAAAGACAGCTATACACAATGAAAGCAGTAGACGGTGCTATTGAGACCACAAGCAGTACAGTATAGTAGACTACATACAATGAAAGCTATACCACAGGAAGTACAGTAGGCTTCAGAATATTTGATAGACCTACATACTGTACAATGGCAGCTACAATGAAATCAGTAGACAGTGCTGCTGAGAGTACAGGCAATACAGTATACAGTAGACAATGCTAGCCTACTAACCGAGGAAGTTAAACAGAATGAAGCAGAAGTCTACACTACTGGACTGACCACCTGCACTGACTCTCCACACTCACACACACACACACACACACGCACACACACACACACACACACACACACACACACATCACAATTGCTGCTTCCAGACTGTTATTTACTATTGCTAATACTGCACAATTAAACACTTGCCCCCCCAATCCCCCCTTTCTGATACATGTGTAAATATTGTACTATAAATTGTGTATTCCTGTATTATACTTGTGCGTAAATGTTTATTCTATTCTACTGAGCCATTTAACTTTATGTTCATGTTCTTATATTTTATTATTTGTTATTGTTGTAGCATTGTCGAGAAGTAACCTATAAGGAGGTAAATTCATTGGATGGGATACCATGTGTATTGTGTACATATGACTAATACAACTTGAAACGTAAAACTACTAAGACCACAAGCAGCACAGTATAGGCCTGGTAGTAGATAGCTGGTAGATATAATAAAAGCATATTTTAATATAATACGCTTATACTATTATATGTATGTTTATACTTACATATAATAGTAGTTGGCACTACTGAGACAACATGGTAAATATATTTCTAATCACATCAGAGTTTTTTTGGTCCCGTACACAGATTTGCCAATATTATCGTATGTCCAGCGAAATTATGTTTCTAGCTCCAATAGTGCAACAATATCTAGCAATACAATGAAAATACACACATAATTCCAAAAATATAAAATATATCAGAACAACCAATATCAATATGAGCAATGTCAGAGTCTGGAATATATACAGTGGGGAGAACAAGTATTTGAAACACTGCCGATTTTGCAGGTTTTCCTACTTACAAAGCATGTAGAGGTCTGTAATTTTTATCACAGGTACGCTTTAACTGTGAGAGACGGAATCTAAAACAAAAATCCAGAAAATCACATTGTATGATTTTTAAGTAATGAATTTGCATTTTAGTGCATGACATAAGTATTTGATCACCTACCAACCAGTAAGAATTCCGTCTCTCACAGACCTGTTAGTTTTTCTTTAAGAAGCCCTCCTGTTCTCCACTCATTACCTGTATTAACTGCACCTGTGCATCCCACAGTCTGTCCCAGGAAGATAAGGAGTCTGTTTGGCTACTAGGGAGAGGATGAGCCTGTGACTTACCTCAGCAGAAATTCAAAGTACATTTCTTTAATCAGATTCTTGATTCTGCTATCCAGTCCGTCAACAAGCGCTTTACGCAGCTTGAAGAGCACCACAGTGTTTTCAACATCCTGTAAAACATCCCCACCATCAAGGACATGGACACTGCAGCACTTACCAGGGAGAGGGCCCTAACGTACAGGGATTATAGGGACATTGACACAAAATATCTGTGTAATGAGCTCAAAGTCTTGAGTAGGAGACTGGACAGAGGCAAAACCACTCAACACACCGGAGTACATATCCAGACACCAAATGGCTTCCTTGTATCTCTTTGTTGCCCTGAGTTCTTCTCACACTCCCGGTAACAGTGGCAAGTGGAGAGCGCACATTCTCCAAGCTCAAACTCATCAAAAACTACCTGTGCTCTACTATGAGTCAAGAGAGACTCAATGGACTTGCCACTATATCAATTGAGCTCGTGTTGTGTTACAATATTAACCTCCAAGAAGCAGTGCATGCTTTGCTGCCAGGAAGGCCAGGCGAGTCAACTTGTCTGAATAAAAGGTAAGAGTTGATCATACACTCGCATTAATTTGTAAGATTACTCAATTATCTATCACCTGTTTACTTTGTATTTCTTTAGGATTTAAACAGACTACATCCTAATCTCGCTCTCTCGCTCTATCTTTCTCTCTCTCTCCCCTCTATCTCTCTCTGTCTCTCTCAGATGATTTGATTTCAGGACCATGGACAGCTACCGAGAGAACATCGCTGACTGCAATGCCGCACCAAAGAGGAGGAGAGAGGCCACTTTAGGAGGACACAAAATAAATAAATGCTGAAACTGATGTTGGTCAATCAAATTCGATATGTAAATTAACAAAATTCATTAAGTCTGGGTCATTGACATAATGCTTATTTTAAACTGCTCCAGTGAAACGAGGCCCGCCATGCATTTATGAAGGCACTTGTTTCTAAAGCTCAAATGATCTCACTCTTTTTTACAGTTTTACAGGAATATTAAAATATATGTTAAATATGTTATATAAAAGTGTTATTCTATTGTAACAATTGTGGGGTCGTGGCATGTGTGATAACAGGTGTCATATTATCAATAAGAAACTCTGTTTCCTACAACAGTATAGGCCGCTGGCTGCATAGTGATAGCAACATTGTAAAATTCCCTTCTGCCTGGTAAGGGACCTCCTATATGTGCACCTGTGCACCAACCTTTTTTATAGGCATAATCATAGAATTACATATATAATTGGAGCCTATTTCTCCCTATTCCCAAAAAAATATGTGGTAAGCTTACCTGTTTGACAGACACAATTATGCTATCCATAGATGTCAGTGTAGCCAAATACTCCAATACTGTCGCATGCACTGATTAAATACCTCCTTGTCTAGGAACGGCTTGGTGCGTTTGGTTAAAACCAGAGCTCGAATTGAGTGAGGAAAGGGCAAAAAGGATATCTATTGAGCCTGTTGTCCGGACCTCTGGCAGTCTCTATGGGGGTGCCACAGGGTTCAATTCTCAGGCCGACTCTCTTCTCTGTATACATCAATGATGTCGCTCTTGCTGCTGGTGATTCTCTGATCCACCTCTACGCAGACGACACCATTCTGTATACTTCTGGCCCTTCTTTGGACACTGTGTTAACTAACCTCCAGATGAGCTTCAATGCCATACAACTCTCCTTCCGTGGCCTCCAACTGCTCTTAAATGCAAGTAAAACTAAATGCATGCTCTTCAACCGATCGCTGTCCACACCTGCCCGCCCGTCCAGCATCACTACTCTGGACGGTTCTGGCTTAGAATATGTGGACAACTACAAATACCTAGGTGTCTGGTTAGACTGTAAACTCTCCTTACAGACTCACATTAAGCATCTCCAATCCAAAATTAAATCTAGAATTGGCTTCCTATTTCGCAACAAAGCATCCTTCACTCATGCTGCCAAACATACCCTCGTAAAACTGACCATCCTACCGATCCTCGACTTCGGCGATGTCATTTACAAAATAGCCTCCAAAAGTCTACTCAACAAATTGGATGCAGTCTATCACAGTGCCATCCGTTTTGTCACCAAAAACCCATATACTACCCACCACTGCGACCTGTACGCTCTCGTTGGCTGGCCCTCGCTTCATACTCGTCGCCAAACCCACTGGCTCAAGGTCATCTACAAGTCTCTGCTAGGTAAAGCCCCGCCTTATCTCAGCTCGCTAGTCACCATCAAGGATCATCTATATTCATCAAGGATCTCTCTATACTTTGCTCCGTTCATCTTTCCATCGAAACCTGACTAATCTCCCAGTCCCTGCCGCTGAAAAACATCCCCACAGCATGATGCTACCACCTTTCTTCACCGTAGGGATGGAAGCAGGTTTCCTCCAGACGTGACGCTTGGCATTCAGGCCAAATAGTTCCATCTTGGTTTCATTAGACCAGAGAATCTTGTTTTTCATGGTCTGAGTCCTTTAGGTTCCTTTCGGCAAACTCCAAGTGGGCTGTCATGTGCCTTTTACTGAGGAGTGGCTTCCCTGGCTACTCTACCATAAAGGCCTGATTGGTGGTGCTGCAGAGATGGTTGTCCTTTTAGAAGGTTCTCCCATCTCCACAGAGGAACTCTGGTGCTCTGTCAGAGTGACCATCAGGTTCTTTTTCACCTCCCTGACCAAGGCCCTTTCCCCCGATTGCTCAGTTTGGCTGGGCAGCCAGCTCTTGGAAGAGTCTTAGTGGTTCCAAACTTCTTCCATTTAAGAATTGGCTGGGCAGCCAGCTCTTGGAAGAGTCTTAGTGGTTCCAAACTTCTTCCATTTAAGAATGATGGAGAACCCTGTGTTTTTGGGGACCTTCAATGCTGCTGACAATTTTTGGTACCCTTCTCCAGATCTGTGCCTCAAAATAGTCCTGTCTCTGAGCTCTACGGACAATTCCAATCTCATGGCTTGGTTTTTGCTCTGACATGCACTGTCAACTGTGTACATTATATAGACAGGTGTGTGCCTTTCCAAATCATGTCCAATCAATTGAATTTACCACAGGTGGACTCCAATCAAGTTGTAGAAACAACTCAAGGATGATCAATGGAAACAGGATGCACCTGAGCTCAATTTCGAGTCTCATAGCAAAGGGTCTGAATACTTAGGTAAATGAGGTGATTGTTTTACATTTTTCATAAATTTGCAAAAATGTCTAAACCTGTTTTTGCTTTGTCATTATGGGCTATTGTGTGTAGATTGATGAGGAAATATTTTAATTTCATCAATTTTAGAATAAGGCTGTACCGTAACAAAATGTGGAAAAAGTCAAGGGGTCTGAATAATTTCTGAATGCACTGTATGTTGAAAAAAGTTAGCTCCGCCCAACCTTTCATAAGCCAATCAAATTGAAGATCTGCCCTGGGAACACTTGAGTAAGTAAAACTGCAATGACCCACAATAGACTGTACAATGTAAAAATGTAACTTCACATTCAAAGAGTCAGAGTTCAGTTGGTTGACATTCGCTTTTATTGGGTTAAAAAGTTTTGGTATTTCAGCTGCTTGTCTTTTTCATCAAAACCAGGCAGAAGTGTAAACGGGTCTACTGTGAGAAGTTGTATTACAACTACAATAGATTGTTTTCCACATATGCAATGACAAAGTCAGGAATAACAAAGTCATGTCAAAAATGTTGTTTTAATCAGAAAATAAAATGTCCTTTTGACTTCCTAAATGAGCAACGACTTTATCTTGGTTACAAGTTAGCCTACTACATTTTTAAAGTCTTTCCTATGTAGTCTAGTCCTATGTATCATTGTATAGTCCTATGTATCTCTATGGATCATTGTCTAGTCCTATGTATCTTGCATCTGTGTACTGCCCCAATATTGTCCAAAAATGTTTACCTTCAACACACTGCAAGTCTCTTGAGACACTGTATTCATGTTGGTGAAATACGACAGTCGACCAATCTCTTCACTTGAAAAAAATGATCTACAACAAATGGAACTACTACACAGTCGGTCGACATTCTTATGATATACATCATGACAGTTCACCCCTGGATGAAAAGTCCCTTTATAAGCAGATATAGTCAGATCGTCTGTGGTCTGAGACCTGGGTCGTGTTCATTATACACAAAACTGAAGGGGGAAAAAAACAGTCCAACGAGAAATGCTTGTTTTTCGCTTTCTGTTGCAAAATGTTTTGCTACGGTGTGCCCTAATGAAAAGAACCATGGCTAAAGGCTACAAAGGCAGTTAGGCTAGTGTGATCTGAAGGGCCAGTCCTGCAGAGCGCTGCCAAACAAAAAGTGCAGTGACCGCCCCCTAACTCATCAACAGCTGCAATGAGAAATGTAACATGCAACGCAGGGCCATGTTCAGTAGGCAAACATTTAGGAATGTCATGATTTGAAGTGATTCCTCTTTGTACATGTTAGAGAGGCACGCTTGTTCTACGTTCCACAACATTGTGCCATGCTGAACTTGGCCCAGGCGAGATTACTCCCAAACGATACCATATCTTCCTTCTACTAAAACACAAATAGTAATGTTCACTTCGAACGACTATCTGCTGTGTGGCGTAATATTTTGTATTCTAAATTGCTTTTTTTACCCCCAAGACAATCATTATGGTAATTACTCCATCTAGCCCTTGGAGAGGCTAAGTGGAATTTTCACCATAGACTTAAATATGTTCAGATCTACAGAAGATAGAAGTTAGAGGCTAGAGTTCCATTTGGAATTCAGCAGTAGTAGTGCATCCCGAAACCTTACTGTACACGCCAAACATGCAATGCTGTGGTAGACTGAACCCTAAAACTAGGCCAAGTTAAAAAACCTGAGAATGAAAATGACAACACAACAAAAATAAACAACTTTATCACTAGTCATACAAACATAGCAGCTAAAAGAAGATAAAACTGGCAGTACACGTGATAAATAACACAAGATAGATCTAGGATCAGTTTACCCTACTCAAATATTACCTTCATCGTTAGACGAACAAAATGCAAAACTGAATTTATATCAGTGTCTATGGGCAACTTGAAAGTACTCCCACTCACTGTCCTCTCTCATTGCCTCTCTACATTAGTGGGTCACTAAGGCACTGGTGCATACAGTCCAGCAGAGAAACTGCCATTTTTTATCTGTGCGCTACATACATACAGTTAAAACTACCCCATCACAAGAATAAAACAAAAAAGCAACAAAGCGAAATGTGACATAAATATCCATSATTTAAACGGTGTATTTTCCACACTTAATTAATGCTATGAAAATGTATAATTAACTTAGAAATAAAAATGCAACAATTTCAATGTAAAAGCTTCGGGAAGAGCATGCCTTTTTGTTAACAAATATTGAAATGGTTTGTTTTATTTTTCTTCAAATTAGGAGAGAAAAATCACTTGATGGCTTTCTTGTTGAGGTCAAACAGACCCTTAAGGTCCAGCATGGCCTGTTTAATGTTACTCATGAAGCGGTGGGAGTCCTAGAGAGAGAGAGAGAATTATATTTAGGAGGGATAGAAAGAGGCAGAGAGAGAGAGAGAGAGGCAGAGGCAGAGGCAGAGTAGGAGAGGCAGACGGCAGAGCAGAGGAGAGCAGAGCAGAGAGAGAGAGAGAGAGAGAAGAGAGAGAGAGACAGAGAGGAGAGAGAGAGAGAGAGAGAGAGAGAGAGAGAAGAGAGAGAGAGAGAGAGAGAGAGAGAGAGAGAGAGAGAGAGAGAGAAGAGGAGAGAGAGAGAAGAGAGAGAGAGAGAGAGAGAGAGAGAGAGAGAGAGAGAGAGAGAGAGAGAGAGAGAGAGAGAGAGAAGAGAGAGAGAGAGAGAGAGAGAGAGAGAGAGAGAGAGAGAAGAGAGAGAGAGAGAGAGAGCGGAGAGAGCGATATTTAAGGAGAATAGAAAGAGGCAGGGTAGAATTGTAACGCATGTAAACATACGGTCTCTGGACTAGAGTGTTTGCTGGAGATGTGGAAGTTGATGAGGTCCTCTCCAACAATGATGTAGGACACTCCGTAACCGTCATCAGCCACCTGGAGGAGACAACCGTAGATAAGCTCTGTCTCTTGAATTAGGCACCAAACTGCCTGGACTTGTCCAATAGGAAATGTTCATTTTAGTTGCAAAATGTTTTTAAACATTTTATTTTGACTGTTCAAATGAACACACACCAGGTAAGAGATCATCCTCTTTAGCATTCCCTAACTGGGCCCAGATAAATTGATTACTTCGTCACAAACCACTGGTTCAGATCACTATCTTTTCTCCCAAATGCTGGGTCACTGCTTGGCGAAAGCCTGAGTTATTTGCTGAACACGGACGACATTTAGAAGGATTCAGCAGTGAGAGAAAAGAATACTCACTGGGCCGAAGCCTCCTCCGGAGGTGACATATTGAGGGTGTTTGACCAGGTCAAAAAGTTCCACCTGCTGCATTGGAGTCTGACTGGTGGACAGCCTCCAGGGTTCTGACAGAACCTGCAGTACACAGAAACAGACAGTTTAAAGGGACAGTTCAACCAAATCACACATTTGTATCATTACCTTGTTTTCCTGAACTGACAAGCAAGCTCAATGGAGAATCTCCATGTACATTTATTTTTAGTCCAGGACTAGGCTTAATCTGTGTCCGGGGAACCGGCCCTATGGGTTTAATAAAGTCAAGACAAGACATTGACAGAGACGAGCTCATCTTTTTTTGTGTGTGTGTGTGTCCGTAGCAACCATCACTCACCTCGTGGAGGAAGGGAGAGTCCACTCCCAGGTACTTGGAGATGACGTAAAGGCAGAAGAGATGACGGTCGATGCCCTTCCCTACCATGGCCTCACGATACATGTTCTGATGCTTCTCTGACGCCTCCTTCAGTAGTCTCGTACGCTCCTCTCTCTGGGGAAAGAGAGAGCGAGAGACGAGGTGAGGTAGGGACCATAAGGATGAAGGGAAAGGAGGAGGTACAAAGGCATCTTGATAATCTAGCCAAAATGTTGGGCATTGGCTTCTGTTTCTCTTTGTTTAACCTTGTTATTTTTTATTAAATTAACCCATAAGAGTCTAAGCCCTATAGAGGGGGGGGGGGGGGGGGTTCTACTAAGCAACTGTATATGGAATTGTTTTAAGAAGGTCATACCATGGATCCTTTAGTAATTCGATTTTTATTTTAAGACCCCTTGAGGTATCAAAAAAATATATTAAAAAATTCTTAGAATTTTTTGGGGGGCCTTAATGCTATACAAACGCATTGAATAACAGATTCATTACATGGAACAACAAAAATAAGTTTGTTCTGAAGTCTCTGTCCTATATCTGAGWAATATAAGAAAGATCAGGAAACATATATATATATATGTTTTTACATGTACTGTATACTGAACAAAAATATAAACACAAAATGTAAAGTGTTGATCCCATGGTTCATGAGTTGAAATAAAAGATCCCAGAAATGTTCCATACGCACTAAAAGCTTATTTCTCTCAAATGTTATTCACAAATGTGTTAACATCCCTGTTAATCAGCCTTTCTCCTTTGCCAAGATAATCCATCCACCTGACAGGTGAGGCATATCAAGAAGCTGATTAAACAGCATGATCATTACACAGGTGCACCTTGTGCTGGGGACAATACAAGGCCACTCTAAATAGTGCAGTTTTGTCACACAACACAATGCCACATATGTCTCAAGTTTTGAGGGAGTGTGCAATTGGCATGCTGACTGCAGGAATGTCCAACAGAGCTATTGCTAGATAATTTAATGTTAATTTCTCTACCATAAGCCGCCTCCGTTGTTTTAGAGAATTTGGCAGTATGTCCAACCGGCCTCACAACTGCAAACCACGTGTAACCACGCCTGCTCAGGACCTCGACATCTGGCTTCTTCACCTGTGAGATTGTCTGAGGAGAGGAGGGGGGGTGCTGTGGAGAATTTCTGTCTGTAATAAAGCCCCTTTGTGGGGAAAAACTCACTCTCATTGGCTGCGCCCCTGCCCAGTCATGTGAAATCCATAGATTAGGGCCTAATGAATTAATTTCAATTAACTGATTTCCTTTTATGAACTGTAACTTGGTCAAATCTTTGAAATTGTTGCATGTTGCGTTTATATTTTTGTTCAGTACTGTATATTTAACCCCTTATTTCTGCCACTAAACAGTCTCCTTTAATATTTGCATACATTTTTTCAACTGGTACCGAGGGACTCTCAGACTGTGGGTGTCTTAGAGCAAAATAACTGACATGTACGTGAGAGTCTCACCTTTGCACAGATGAGTCATATTAGTGTGTAGCCCAACCTGTTCGGACACTGCTATACAGAAGGAAGTTGGCAGATCGGGTTGTACCAACTTCAGACGAGTCTCAATATGCTTGTGGGGGTCGTAGCGCAAAACGGAGAACACCATCGTGTTCGTGAGTCTCATCTTTCATAATAGATTGTAGGCCAAACCATTTGAACGCTACATATGATTTTGTGAGAAGACTGATTTTTGGAATGTCTCATGGTCTGACTAACACGGCTCTAGCTCTGTAACCTTTCACCGCAGATGCGGAAGTGCAACATCGGCGGATGTGGTGAGGTGAGGGGTCGATGTGAACCCTGACCCTTACCGTCTCGTCTCTGATCATGGAGCGGACGAAGGCGCAGGTCTCCATGGTGCAGGAGCGCACCGTCTCCGTACGGCCCTCTCTGAACAACCGTGTCATCGATGCCTCGTACGTTAGACAGAACCTCCCCTTGTCCTGGAAGACAAATTCAATTTCTTGCCCTTATCCTGCAGAGAACATACAGTATGTAATAATAAACATGTCGTCAGCTGTTACACATCATGGCTTAATGTTTGCCTTGTACTCCTAAGAGCAGTTTCCCTGACAGTTTAAAGTGCCATCCACACCTAGGACGATAACTATAACGAAAACTATAACAATATCAGAAATCGTTCTAATTCCAGTGAACGTCAGCGTTCACACTACAACAATAACTACAAAAACAGTGGAGAACAATAACGACTGTTATCGTTGGTTCTAGCCTCTGGTCTAAGCTGTAAAGTACAATGAATGTCTTTTGAATAACCGCTCAAAAGCTCTGCGTTTTGAATGCATGTTACATTACGAAATAACCGTAGAGAACATGGACATTCTACTACAAAATGAATGAAAACAAAATGACGCTGACGCCATCTAAGCTGCTCATTTTCTCATTGATGAAACATCTGATCTCAACACATGTTTCTGTTCACACAACTACAATCTGTTATGAACACAGTACACCACGTTTTGTCGACTTGACATTTTCAAAAGTTTTAAAATGTTGTCGTTGTTTAGAAGGAGTGCAAGGCCGAATTTAGTTTGTGCACACGCGCACTTCACAGACGAGGCATTCCCTAATGGAAAATACGCAAACACATGCCGCAACACACCAATAAGATCTCGCAAGCTCGTGCTCGACTTTGCCCACCTCCTTGCTCGTTCTGCCCCGAAACAGATGAACTATCTTGGGCTAGTTATAAATATATATATATACAGTGGGGAGAACAAGTATTTGATACACTGCCGATTTTGCAGGTTTTCCTACTTACAAAGCATGTAGAGGTCTGTAATTTTTATCATAGGTACACTTCAACTGTGAGAGACGGAATCTAAAACAAAAATCCAGAAAATCACATTGTATGATTTTTAAATAATTAATTTGCATTTTATTGCATGACATAAGTATTTGATCACCTACCAACCAGTAAGAATTCCGGCTCTCACAGACCTGTTAGTTTTCTTTAAGAAGCCCTCCTGTTCTCCACTCATTACCTGTATTAACTGCACCTGTTTGAACTCGGTACCTGTATAAAAGACACCTGTCCACATACAATCAAACAGATTCCAACCTCCCACAATGGCCAAGACCAGAGAGCTGTGTAAGGACATCAGGGATAAAATTGTAGACCTGCCACAAGGCTGGGATGGGCTACAGGACAATAGGCAAGCAGCTTGGTGAGAAGGAAACAACTGTTGGCGCAATTATTAGAAAATGGAAGAAGTTCAAGATGACGGTCAATCATCCTCGGTCTGGGGCTCCATGCAAGATTTCACCTCGTGGGGCATCAATGATCATGAGGAAGGTGAGGGATCAGCCCAGAACTACACGCAGGACCTGGTCAATGACCTGAAGAGAGCTGGGACCACAGTCTCAAAGAAAACCATTAGTAACACACTACGCCGTCATGGATTTAAAATCCTGCAGCGCACGCAAGGTTCCCCTGCTCAAGCCAGTGCATGTCCAGGCCTGTCTGAAGTTTGCCAATGACATCTGGATGATCCAGAGAGGAATGGGGAGAAGGTCATGTGTCTGATGAGACAAAAAATAGAGCTTTTTGGTCTAACTCCACTCGCCGTGTTTGGAGGAAGAAGAATTATGAGTACAACCCCAAAAACACCATCCCAACCGTGAAGCATGGAGGTGGGAAACATCATTCTTTGGATGCTTTTCTGCAAAGGGGACAGGACGACTGCACCGTATTGAGGGGAGGATGGATGGCCATGTATGCGAGATCTTGGCCAACAACCTCCTTTCCTCAGTAAGAGCATTGAAGATGGGGTCGTGGCTGGGTCTTCCAGCATGACAACGACACGAAGCACACAGCCATGGCAACTAAGGAGTGGCTCCGTAAGAAGCATCTCAAAGGTCCTGGAATGCCTAGCCAGTCTCCAGACCTGAACCCAATAGAAAATCTTTGGAGGGAGCTGAAAGTCCGTATTGCCCAGCGACAGCCCCGAAACCTGAAGGATCTGGAGAAGATCTGTAGGGAGGAGTGGGCCAAAATCCCTGCTGCCAGTGTGTGCAAACCTAGTCAAGAAACTACAGAAACGTATGATCTCTGTAATTGCAAACAAAGGTTTCTGTACCAAATATTAAGTTCTGCTTTTCTGATGTATCAAATACTTATGTCATGCAATAAAATGCTAATTAATTATTTAAAAATCATACAATGTGATTTTCTGGATTTTTGTTTTAGATTCCGTCTCTCATAGTTGAAGTGTACCTATGATACAAATTACAGACCTCTTCATGCTTTGTAAGTAGGAAAACCTGCAAAATCGGCAGTGTATCAAATACTTGTTCTCCCCACTGTATATATACAAATATATATATTTGTTAACATCTGTAGTCCAACTGATGCTGCACAAGGGCTAAATAAAAAGGCTAAATAATTATAAATAATTATTAATTAAATAATTAATTATAAAATAATAAATAATAAAGCATGGGGTTGCCAATATGCATACCCCCATTGGGCTAATCATTAGCTAGATCCCGAACTCAAAACAATGGTCTCGTTACAAGTTAGCAACATATTGATGACTTTACTARCCCTCAAAAAACACAGTGACTACCATGTAGGCCTACTTCCTACCTGTTACAACTGATCCGTGTTACATTCGGCCCACACGCACTCACGGTGAATAGCGCAGCGCTTACATTTAATAAAACTTTCATTTTTAACAGTTGAGAAATAAACGTAGTGGCAATGGAAAGCTGGCGTAGAGGAAAAGTAAACGTGGACAGTTCTAGCATCTTCAAAGTGCTTGTTGACAGATATATATATATTTTTTAAATGTTCAATAGTTTTTGGGTGTGGCAGAGCGGCGCTGCTAAATAAACACAAGGGAAACATTGAGGTTTACAGTGCGCAACACGTCACATCGTATCCGGATGATATGTGTTGTTGTTTTTTTTACTTGTTCACTTTGACATTCTGCTTGTCTGACTATTTGCGTGAAGGTCGAATCCAGAATAATCATAAAATATATTTTGAAGTCCCTTCACCCTGAAGTGTGCGAGCTGCAGGGCAATCTGGATGAACGCATCCGGGCTCGTGCGGCACTTCTTGATCAGACCCTTGCCAAAGTCCTTAAAGGGGTAGATGTGCGAGTCCACGTCATCTGCCAGTGTCTGGGCAAACTTCAGGGAGCTCTGGATTGTACTCTGGCACTGAGGATCACAAGATCACAAGACAACATAGAACACAAGTCTGTCAACTGGTGGCCCGCGGGCCAAATCCGTCCCCACAAGCCAATTAGATGTGGCCTAAGGCTTAATGTAGTTACAAGCCTCTGACAAAGCCAATAGTAGTGTTAGCAGTAGTTCTGACGAAAGTGAAATAGAACCTCTGCAGGGATGTCCCACTGCAGCCTCTGGGGTCCGGGCAGGTTGGGGTGGGGCTGCCCGTTACAGTGGCCCTCCTCAGTGTAGCCCAACTCCAGAGTGTCCATGCACAAGACTTGCTGAGAGACAGAGGTGAGAGACAACAGAATTGACAACACAATGACAGAGCTCAAATCTTCGGATCGAAAATATTTCACAATATATTAAAAAGGACAGACTGCCGAATGCTCAATTCACAAATAAGCAGATTGGTTGTCGTATGGGACATACCTCCCAGAGATGGCCTATGATTGGTGCGTCGGCCCAGGCGTGCTCGGCATTCAGGCCCATGGTTCCGTTCTTGAAGACGATGAGGTTGAAGGACTTGTCAAACCACCTGGATAAACACAGCACCATGTAAAATGTACCTTAAAGGGGCATTCTGCAGTTCGAACAATAACATAGTAGACACCCCGCCAATGATTTACTAAACCGCTGAGTGATGGGACTGGAGAAATTAAACCACTCTCAAACCCATGGACAGAGCTATGGATACAGGGACTGACCATCCATGATATCAATATTATAGTTTTAACCATGTTTAGAGGCTATACATTGTTTGTTTACAAACTAAGGAGTAAAACAAGCTTATATTTAGGGTTTTAATAGGGTACGACAGCTGAACTAAGCTCACGAGTCATCTGTAAGTTATATTGTTCAATATTCAATGGAGGAGGCTATATAATATTAATTTAAAAGTATAAAAATGGATGTAGCAACTGCAGTGAGATTATGGTAACTGGCCTACAGAAACAGTAGCTTAGTCCCAGATCTGTTTGTGCGGTCTTGCCAACTCCTATGCTAATTGTTTGTCGTGAAAATGACCATAGGAGTTGGCAAGACCGCACAAACAGATTTTGGACCAGGGTAACCTGAAGAAACAGCACAATGTGACATAACCCACTGGGCACACACTGGTTGAATCAATGTTGTTTCCACGTCATTTCAACTAAATTACGTTGAGCCAACGTGGACTAGACATTGAATTGACATCTGTACCCAGTGGGAATTGTATTAATTCCTCAGTGGATTGATAGCCTGAGCTGCCCTCCTTGGCTGTCATTGGTTGGAACTTGCTCGATCACAACCTTTGACTGGTTTCAGCCACTCACCTGTCGTAGCATTTGCCGTGGAGGAGGGACTTGGCGTAGCTGTCCAATGATTTCACCGGGTTGTCGGGCTCGTATTTCTGTTCTGAGTCGTCGAGGGTTACGAAGAAGGCAGCCTTCTCAATGGCATCCAGTGACTGCTTGTTCTTGCCGCTTCGGAAGTAGGTTTCACGTGCTTTGGCCCATGGTGTCCTGGTGAGCAGGGTTAGAGGTCAAATAGGAGTAGTGGAGTTGACATTAGAGGTTGACTTGGAAGTGAAGATTCCTGTCAATTTTTTTCCTATACTGTCCTGCTACCACAACAGTTCTATAAACCCGGAACTTTCCTGTCCCGTCCTGATAACAATCATGCCCATCCCAAGCTCACTTTTACGAGTAGAAATCAGAAATAACTTCCTCCATTAGCTGCTCGTCTATCTGTCCCCCGCTCTGCGTGAGTAGCCATCATCAATACCATAATATATACAGTATATGGTAGCCATAGCAACTGCTCCGTTTGGCAGTTGTCTGCAGCACACATACAACTGATAACATCCACAACACAATATTTTGGCCCTCAACAAGATTAAATGGTCGGATGTCTTTGGCGAACCTATCGGCCATCCTTAACTCTTCAACTCAGATGGCATGGGTTTTTATTAAATACGAGAACAATTGGGCTTGACCGATAACGTAGTTAGTAGAGCTATGCCACTTCAAGCCGCTTGTCCCTCTCACCAGTTGGTGCCATGTACTCGGTTCCTTTGTTGTCAAAGAAAACTCTACCAGTGTTCTCACTATCGCCACCTATCGTTGAAAAACACAGATTAAACTGTTTTCCAAAATGTTGTTGCCCCGTCAAGAGACTTACTTACCCAAATTTGTCACACGGACTTAAGTGGGTTTCTTAAACTTCGGAAAGTATTTAGACCCCTTAATTTTCTCAAAATGTTGCTACGTTACAGCCATATTCTTGAATTTGAACTGCAATCAAGTTGTAGAAATGTCTCAAGGATGATCAATGGAAACAGGATGCACCGAGCTCAATTTCGAGTCTCATAGCAAAGGGTGTGACTACTTATGTATTTCTGTTTTTATTTTGTATTTGCAAACTTCTAAAAATCTGTTTTCACTTGGTCATTATGGGGTATTGTGTGCAGATTGAAGATTTTTTTTWAATTAAAGTACCTGCGTAATTGCGCACCTATATCACATTTGACATTGTCCGTAAACTTGAGTTAATTTGCACACAAAAAAATCATACACTGACAGAAAGACCTGTGTTGTCCTTGTTAATGGGGTCAGAGAAGAGCTGCAACTTTTTAGTCATAACATCAATTTTGTCCCGCACATTGAATATAGTTGTGGAGAGTCCCTGTAATCCTAGATTCAGATCATTCAGGTGAGAAGAAACATCACCCAGATAGGCCAGTCGTGTGAGAAACCCGTCATTATGCAAGCGGTCAGACAAGTGAAAATGATGGTCAGTAAAAAAAACTTTAAGCTTGTCTATTTTTTTATTTTTTTATTTTTTTTAACGTGTCAATACTTTACCCCTTGATAACCAGCGCACTTCTGTATGTTGTAAAAGCATAGTGCAGAAAATACACGAGAGTTCAGGGTGCCTTGCTTTAACAAAGTTAACCATTTTCACTGTATTGTCCAAAATGTCTTTCAAGCTGTCAGGCATTCCCTTGGTAGCAAGAGCCTCTCGGTGGATGCTGCAGTGTACCCAAGTGGCGTTGGGAGCAACTGCTTGCACGCGCGTTACCACTCTACTATCTCTCCCTGTCATGGTTTTTGCGCCATCAGTACAGATACCAACACATCCTGACCACCAAAGTCCATTTGATGTCACAAAGCTGTCCAATACTTTACAAATATCCTCTCCTGTTGTCCTGGTTTCCAGTGGTTTGCAGAAGAGGATGTCTTTCTTAATTGACCCCCCATAAATGTAACAGACATATACCAGGAGCTGCCACGTCTGTTGACTCATCCAGCTGTAATGCATAGAATTCACTGGTTTGTATGCAAAGCAGTAATTGTTTCAAAACATCTCCTGCCATGTCACTGATGCGTCGTGAAACAGTGTTGTTTGATGAAGTCATTGTCTGTATAGTTTTTTTGGCCTTTTCCCTCAGCATTGTCCCAGCCATATCCACGCACCAGGAAGAATTAAGTCCTCCACAAAAGTATTGGGCTTGTCTGTCCTAGCCACTCGGTAGCTCACCATATAAGACGCTTCTAGCCCCTTCTTATTAATGGTATCTGTTTCTTTTATACATGTCTTACTACTTGAACGTTGTCTTAATTTTCGCTCAAAAAACTCCAGTGGCTTATTTTTCAAATTGGCATATTTTGTTTCTAAATGTCCGCGCAAGAGTGAAGGTTTCATCGAGTTGTGAGATAGTACTTTTTCACATATAACACACTGTGGCTGAGGAAAGGCACAACTCCCAATATAAGTGAACCCCAAATCAATGTATTTCTCATCATATTTGTGCCTCTTCGATGGTCCAACAACATCCCTGTCTGTTGTTTGGTGCTTTCCCATGTAAGGGGGCAGTAGCTCTTCGGCTGCATCAGATTCACAACTGTCAGTGTCTATGCTAGCTGGGCTAACAACAAATGTAGAATTGCTGATGCTAGCATTGGATGTGCTCGTGGAAGCAGAACAACTTGTGTCGTCGACAGGTGCAGGTGTAGTACTGCTGGTAGAAGCAGTACTACCAGTAGGGCTGGTATGTGTCTCTATGGACGCAGGCCTTACTTTTTTTGGAACCATTTATCAATTTTCGAGCAAACGGAATGAGCAGCAGCCACGTTTGGCTACATACGGACCATGAGTGGAATTCCCACGAGAGAGTAACGGTTCATTTGACTGGATGTTAATGATTTGACTAGGCTACCTGTATTTGATATTGTGTTGTTATTTCGCTGAACACTAGATTTTATTTTTGGCAGTGAAACGAGGTTACTCAGATGAGAAAAAAACCTCACCCAAATGTATGGCGCCATTGGAAAATAGAAATGGACTGTTTGAAAATGTGYAAAAAAAATTAACAAAGAAAAAAGTGTATATGATTTAAAAAAAAATGTGAATCACATTTGTATTTGGCGTACCCCCGACGGTATTGCGCATACCCCAGTTTGGGAATACAAAACGTTCAGTCTGTACTTTGTCCAATGTAAAAAACACCATGTTGCTACATTAGACCGAATTGAGGTGGTGGGTCACATACACACAGTTACATTTTTTATGAAATGCTCCACACATTACACATTACATCATTGTGCATTACTGACAAGGGTCATGATAATTTGGCACCCAATGAAAGGCAATGGACTGAAAAAGAGASGGACTACTTAAACATGTCCAATAACAACAACAAAAAAAGTTACATGTTTTAACTGTAACTTTTCCTTTGCATGCCGTAAAATGGAATCTTAATACATCCGAGTCGGTCTGAGAGCCCCAGATCCTGACAGCAATTTCTACTGGTACAATTAGTGGTCCCTTGTCATGCACACAAACGTAGTGTGATAGCAGGTCGGGTCAGTTCAATATTCACCAGGGGAATTAGGTACAAAGGCACCCGGCTCGTGGTCAAACTGCTCTGAACTTGAATTCACATATAAGCAACAGTACTTAATAGTCCCATGTCAGGGCAACATAAATGTACCTTAACATAGGAGCTACATTGGGGTATCAGGAAAACAGTAGGTTTTTAACTGCTACACTGCCATAAGTTACGTGTCTAGTGTAGCAAGGCAGTGAGTATGACCCAGGTGCCGTAATGACATCACTTCCTGTCAGAAGCCCCACCCACCTCTCCCCTGCGGTGAGCGCAGCCAGGTACTCCTCCCCTTCCTGGGGCTTGCTCTTATCAGCCAGGATCCTTTCCATCTGCTGCTCGATCTCCCGCGGCAACAGCAGGCGCCCATCATAGAACACCCACACCTTGAAGAAGCGCCCCTTGTTGAAAACGGCGATGTGCTTGCTCTCGTCCACATGCTGAATAGTGTCTGGACATATTCAAAGGAGGGAGGGAAAGAGGGAAGAGAGGAAAGAGGGACAGTTGTGGGAGAAGGTGCAAGGATAGGTAGAACAGCTCATTTATGAGTTTCTAAAACAAAATTCCCTTCCCAGCGGGCAAAGCTGGTTGAAATGACGTCATTACAACACGTTTACCACAAAGTAACTGGTTGTTATCTGGTTGTAATAACGTAATGATTTTTGGGTTCCTTGTATGTATAAATTTGGGGGTTCCTTGTACGTAAACAATGTGCTGTAAACGCTGGTCCTAGTCAGAGATAATTTAATGATGATTAGGATGGCTGTGCTGGCATAGCTCTGTGATCTCAGAGGGAAGGGGGGAGGAGGGTAAAGAAGAGACAGGCATTTCACAGAACGTTATCTGCTTARGACTTAAAGTTATAATAATCCAATAAAGATGTATAGGGAGTTTGTAGGTGGTGAATTTTGTGGAATCGGACAATATCGATAAGCCAATTTAAGTATGCGTCAAAATATCCACAACAAAAGCAAAACAATGTTGGTAGTAGTCCCATTCTGTGAAACACCAAAACACCATAAGTATCATCCAGGAGGGTCGATAACCACAGTCATCTACATTGTGAGAGACGGTTTTTCTTATTCACGTGAACATCTATCCACTTTTCAAAGGATATTCATTTTGAAGAAGAAAAAGGCATAGGGGACTGGTTTATTCGATCCACAAACTTAAGCAGTGTGACTAGGGAGTGTGGGGATGAAATGGGGGCAATGGTTCTGGGTGCGAGTCCAAACGATTGTTTGTGGAGTAACACACATAAATAATACATCTTATCTTTTTGAAGAAAGGTGTGAAGACATGGTGGTGTTCAGTGCTTTCAAACGAGCGTTTGCCCAGTTAGGGGATGGAGGAAGGGGGAACGGGATGCCTGGGTACGGGATGCCTGGGTACGGGATGCCAAACATTCATGGAAGGAGATGATGACTCAAATCTTTTCTATTGGGGAGTGCCACCAAATCATGGGCAGAAAACATTTGCGGCACCAGTGGCACCTGGGGAAAATGTCTGGAGCCCTGTATTAGCAATTTTCGTGTTTCATGTCAATTGTAATTGTAGGTGAACTATCTCTTTAAGTCTTTGCCATCTTGGAGATGAACAAATAATCAAAAGGTTAAGGTCACATTGGACAGCTTTAAGGAAATTAGCTTTAAGTCACGTGCGATAAACTGGGTTTTCCCCTAAATGTTCAGAGTCCAATAAGGAAAAAACACACTCACTGACCTAGTCTCTGTTTGGGATCGTGCCCGCAAAGGAAAACTTAAACAAAAKMGTTTTGCAACAGAAAATGAAAATGAGTCCAGGTAGTCGCTCATACATTACATTATATTACACTATATTTACTAATTAAATATTATACATAATTGCAACATCTAGACTATGAGCATGCAGAGTTCTTCTAAAGCATGATTGGTTTGTTAATTGACCACTCCAAACGAGTTCGAGGGATATCTTCATCAGTCCATCAACTAAAACAACTCAGAAAGTTAGTTCACGCAACATACATTGATAGATGACTTATGCCGGATATTATGTTTGTTTCTTAAGGTGGGTCATATATCATTTATAAATGTATCTCCCATTAAAAACTGGGTTTGAAATGTTCTTTTACAATCTCCGTATCTGAATTCACTCACTGTGATTTCCTCAGAGTGTCTGCTATTTGACTGCAATTGAAAGTGAATCATTACTGAGATTCATGGGGTGACAGAAGTTCGTCGTGTTCATTAGGCACCAAATGGAGGAAAAGGATTTGAAATGGGGAGCGACTACCTGGACTCATTTTCATTTTCTGTTGCAAATGTTTCTTTTTTTAGTTTTCCTTTGTGGGCACGATCCAAACAGAGGCTAGGTCAGTGAGTGTGTTTTTTCCTTATTGAACTCTGAACATTTAGGGGAAAACCCAGTTTATCGCACATGACTTAAAGCTCATTTCCTTAAAGCTGTCCAATGTGACCGTAGCCTTTGATTATTTGTTCATCTCCAAGACTTAAAGAGATAGTTCACCTAAAATTACAATTGACATGAAACACGAAAATTGCTAATACAGGGCTCCAGACATTTTCCCCAGGTGCCACTGGTGCCTTCAAGTTTCCTGTCAATGACGTTTGGCTTCTGATGTGATTGGTGTGAAATCCAAACTGGCTTCCATTGACAATTTTTTTAAATCAAGGGAGATGCTCACTGGCTTCCCTTGCATTCAATGCTATGTGCAGCAACAATGTCATACTCTTTTTGACCAGACAGCATCAGATAGATGGGCCACACATTCTGAGACAGAGGGGCGCTGTTTCGTTTGCTCGGATGCTTTTCTCCCTTGAGATACATTCAGCCTTATGAACCACAGAGACAAAWWWWWTTTTTTTTAAATACACGCCACTGCTATTACGAGACTTTATGTTGATGTTTCCTTTATTTTGYCAGTTACTTGTCTAGAGTCAGCTGGATAGAGTCACACAAAAGAGAATAACGTAGCGGGTAAAGTTCGGAATGACACAATTTCATGTGTACAACAAATCGAAAGATCTGCATCTCTATACTGAGAGCTTTTCCGTATAATTTGTATAATGTGGGTGTTTTTGGAGCCTTTGTTTATGTTTTTTCAGGGGCCCCTTACGACTCAATGAGGAAGTGATTTGCCGTTTGCGGTAAGTGAAATCACAAAAAAAGGTGTCTGGACCCTTCTCCTTTAACAACATTCTAAAACTTTCTCTGCGATTGGAGTTTTTTCTTCTTCTGAAAACACGTTTTAACAGGATTCCTATGACCTTTTCTGAGACGCTTTGTGGATACAGCCCCTGTACTGACTGATTACTATCATGCTATCTATCAACGATAACTTTTCATGAGTGATGGCTACAGTTACCAATCGCAATCCTGGCAGAGTGCAACGTGCAGGGCCAATTTTACCACCATAACTCACACACTGCTAGGAGGCTATTCACATGCACAGAATACTTCCCCATATAAATTAAAAGTAGCATGCGGCATTATTTTGAATTACACATCCGATTAATCTAAATTAAAAAGGTGCAAAAATGGGAGTAGAAGTAAGAATAGGAGTAGTGTTAGGAGTGGGAGATGCAGCAACACTGAGACTCTACCTGTGTCTACACCTGGGACACGACTGGTGTTGAACATACGCTCGTATTGGGATGAGCACATGGGAATAGTGTTTAGGAGCATGAGCTGAAAAGCAAGAGGGGGAGAGTCAACAAAACAGAGAGAGATGGCACTACCAAACTAAACGGAAAACCCCACAGATAACAGAGGGACCTATGAGAGGAGGAGGATGAGAAGGAGGGATGAAGATTGGGCTGATGAGCCAGACGAGAAGAGGCAGCAGGATGGGTTTTGGAGGGCTGCTAGGCTTGAAGGCGTAAACGGGGAGTCTGGAAATCAGCGGCCCCACTATCAGTTTCACCAGCACAACCCAAAGGAGTTTGTTGTCAACCCTAACATATTCCCTAGTACCACTTCAWATCTGGAGTGTTCATGCGGGTAGGCTTAATTTGTTTCAAACGCTTGAATTTAGAATTTAGTTCACCAGTATGGAAATTAAGCACTATTACATCACATCGCTCTAATGTGTATGGGCCTTCTGTCTGCTACAGTGACTTCAGGTCAAACCGTTTCAAATATAAGAGCCAATTAATGAGTGACACGTCATCATCTTTGAGAGGAGCCTATAACTGATTGACCTCGTCATCTTTGAGAGGAGCCAATAAGAAGTATTCCTTCTACTCAGGGAGGATGTGCTGGGTAAACACTGAGAATAGGGGTTAGGGGTTTTGTGTCCTGCACCTGTGCCTGTTGCCATCAACAGGAGTCGGATGGCAGAGGACAGAGCTGCAGTCAGTGCCCTCCTCTTACCTGTCTCCTGGCCGGGAATGCGGGTGGTGTTAAACATGCGCTCCCACTGGGCAGAGCACAGAGGAACCTTGTTCGCCAGCAAGTAAATCTAATGCGGCAGTGTCCAACAGCGGGAGGGAGGGACAGAACAGCAGAACAGAAACAAAACATTTACCCGGTGTGTTTGTGTGTGTGCATTCATATATATACATAGATATACAGTATACACATATATAAAGTTGAAGCCGGAAGTTTACATACACCTTAGCCAAATACATTTAAACTCAGTTTTTCACAATTCCTGACATTTAATACTAGTAAAAATTCCCTGTCTTAGGTCAGTAAGGATCACCACTTTATTTAAAAAATGTGAAATGTCAGAATAATAGTAGAGAGAATTATTTATTTCAGCTTTTACTTCTTCCATCACATTCCCAGTGGGTCAGAAGTTTACATACACTCAATTAGTATTTGGTAGCATTGCCTTTAATTGTTTAACTTGGGTCAAATGTTTCGGGTAGCCTTCCACAAGCTTCCCACAATAAGTTGGGTGAATTTTGGCCCATTCCCCCTGACAGAGCTGGTGTAACAGTCAGGTTTGTAGGCCTCCTTGCTCGCACACACTTTTTCAGTTCTGCCCACAAATTTTCTATAGGATTGAGGTCAGGGCTTGTGATGGCCACTCCAATACCTTGACTTTGTTGTCCTTAAGCCATTTTGACACAACTTTGGAAGTATGCTTGGGGTCATTGTCCGTTTGGAAGACCCATGTGCGACCAACTTTAACTTCCTGACTGATGGCTTGAGATGTTGCTTCAATATATCCACTAATTTCCTACCTCATGATGCCATCTATTTTGTGAAGTGCACCAGTCCCTCCTGCAGCAAAGTACCCCCACAACATGATGCTGCCACCCCCGTGCTTCACGGCTGGGATGGTGTTCTTCGGCTTGCAAGCCTCGCCTTTTTCCTCAAAACAATAATGATGGTCATTATGGCCAAACAGTTTGATTTTTGTTTCATCAAACAGAGGACATTTCTCCAAAAAGTATGATCTTTGTCCCCATGTGCAGTTGCAAACTGTTAGTCTGGCTTTTTTATGGCGGTTTGGAGCTCCCTGCTGAGCTGCCTTTTAGGTTATGTCGAATATATAGGACTTGTTTTATTGTGGATATAATACTTTTGTTACCTGTTTCCTCCAGCATCTTCAAAGGTCCTTTGCTGTTGTTCTGGGATTTATTTCCACTTTCGCACCAGAGTACGTTCATCTCTAGGAGACAGAACGTGTCTCCTTCCTGAGCGGTATGACGGCTGCATGGTCCCATGGTGTTTATACTTGCGTACTATTGTTGTACAGATAAACGTTGTACCTTCAGGCGCTTGGAAATTGCTCCCAAGGATGAACCAGAATTTTTTTTCTGAGGTCTTGGCTGATTTCTTTTGATTTTCCCATGATGTCAAGCAGAGGCCCTGAGTATGAAGTAGGCCTTGAAATACATCCAGGTACACCTCCAATTGACTCAAATGATGTCAATTAGCCTATCAGAAGCTTCTAAAGCCATGACTGCACGTTCCTGACCTATTTTTATGTTATTTTGATTATGTTTAGTTGTCAGGGCGTGAGTTGGGTGGGGCATTGTATGTTGTGTGTGTTTGTTTAGTCTATGGGTGTTGTATTGTGTATGGGATAGATAATTGTGAGGTTGTCTAGTTATGTCTATGGCTGCCTAGATTGGGTCTCAATCAGAGACAGACTGTCATTCATTTGTCTCTGATTGGGAGCCATATTTAAGGTAGCCATAGCAGTAAGCTTTTGTGGTAGTTGTCTTGTTTAACGTTTGTTGCTTGTCTGTGCACTTGCGTTATTTAGCTTCACGATCATTTGTTGTTTTTTTTTGTTTGTATAGTGTTTTCGTTTCATGTTCATCTTCGGTCATTTATTAAAAGAAGATGGCTTATTTTCCTCATGCTGCGTTTTGGTCCGAATCTCTTCCACACGATCGTGACAATGACATCATTTTCTGGAATTTTCCAAGCTGTCAAAGGCACAGTCAACTTAGTGTATGTAAACTTCTGACCCACTGGAATTGTATACAGTAATTCATAAATTAAATAATCTGTCTGTAAACAATTGTTGGAAAAATTACTTGTGTCATGCACAAAGTAGATGGCCTAACCGACTTGCCAAAACTATAGTTTGTTAACAAGAAATTTGTGGAGTGGTTGAAAAACTAGTTTTAATGACTCCAACCTAAGTGTATGTAAACTTCCGACTTCAACTGTACATACATATATATATATGTATATATATATAAATGCACAATGACACATTTAAACATACTACACACACACATACAGTACCAGTCAACATTTGGACACACCTACTCATTCCAGGGATTTTCTTTATTTTTCTATTTTCTACATTGTAGAATTATAGTGAAGACATCAAAACTATGAAATAACACATATGGAATCAGGTAGTAACCAAAAAAGTATGTATGTATGTTTTATATTTGAGATTCTTCAAAGTAGCCACCCTTTGCCTTGACAGCTTTGCACACTCTTGGAATTCTCTCAACCAGCTTCCTGAGGTAGTCACCTGGAATTTCTTTCCTTCTTAATACGTTTGAGCCAATCAGTTGTGTTGTGACAAAGTAGGGGTGGGAAACAGAAGATAGCCCTATTTGGTAAAAGACCAAGCCCATATTATGGCAAGAACAGCTCAAATAACCAAATAGAAACGACAGTCCATCATTGCTTTTAAGACATGAAGGTCAGTCAATCGGGTAAATGTCAAGAACTTTGAAAGTTTCTTCAAGTGCAGTCACAAAAACTATCAAGCACTATGATGAAACTGGCTCTCATGAGGTCCGCCACAGGAAATGAAGACCCAGAGTTACCTCTGCTGCAGAGGAAAAAAGTATGTATTTATTTGCAGCCCAAATAAATGATTCACAGTGTTCAAGCAACAGACACATCTGAACATCAACTGTTCAGAGGAGACTGCCTGAATCAGGCCTTCATGGTCGAATTGCTGCAAAGAAACCACTACTAAAGGACACCAATAAGAAGAAGAGATTTGCTTGTGCCAAGAAACACGTGCAATGAACATTAGACCGGTGGAAATCTGTCCTTTGGTCTGATGAGTCCAAATTTGAGATTTCTGGTTACAACCGCCGTGTGTTTATGAGACGCAGAGTAGGTGAACGGATGATCTCTGCATGTGTGGTTCCCACCGTGAAGGATGGAGGAGGAGGTGTGATGGTGCTTGCTGGTGACACTGTCTGTGATGTATTTATAATTCAAGGCACACTTAATGCATGGCTACCACAGCATTCTGCAGCGATACGCCATCCCATCTGGTTTGCGCTTCGTAGGACCATCATTTGCTTTTCAACAGGACAATGACCCAACACACCTCAATGCTGTGTAAGGGCTATTTGACCAAGGAGAGTGATGAAGTGCTAGTAGTAAAATAGTACAAATAAAGAAAAAATCTGGAATGAGTAGGTGTGTCCAAACTTTTGACTGGTACTGTGTATATTATATGTATATGTGTGTACGGTATTGAAAAGTGAACGTGCATTGAAGCATCATGCACGGGGGTAACYAAAGAGGGAGGGACAGAGAGGTAGCGGGATGAGGAGAAAGAGGTGAAACAGTATTTTTCAGCATATCATACAGTTGGCCTGCATTAAACGACTGATCTCAGGTTGGAATGGGTGCCGGTCTCTGCTGTTCGTGCAGTAGAACTAGCATAAATCACAGTGTCACACGCTGCACAGAAAGCCATTTACCTCACACCAGGAACAATTGCTTTGGCTTGGCTACATAATCAACTGGATTATGTATTACAAACATGCTTGGCATCAGTAGAATGAGGAAACATAAAAAGTCCTCAATCTTAGAACTAATCACACACACGCACACACACACAGAGAGAAAAGGGGATGAAAAGAAGGAAGAGAAAGAGGGTAACTCACTGGTTTGAGCTGGGCTCTGTCCAGTTTCCTTCTGTACAGCATGATAGCATGGATGACATTGCCCGCCCTCGCCACCTGGATATGAGAGGGGAACGCATAGAGGAAGTCCTGCAGAGAGGAAGAGAGGAGAGAGAGAGAGAGATTTAGATTATTCAATTATTGTGTATTGCTGCTTTGGTAATACAAATGTATTTTTTGGGCAAGCCAATGTTATGTCTTTTTTGTCACGCGAATAACATAAAGCATTTTGAATTGAATAGAATTGTGAGAGAGAGAGAAAGAAAGAAAGAGGGTGTGACAGAGAGAGAGAGGAAGGAATATAATCAAATTTAACACAATATAATCAACTCAGTTGCAATCATTCTAAATCGTCAGAAAACGCTTGACGTAGCTACTTAACTCAAGGCCCAAGCCTAGACTCCTAGGAACTACCCAGCAAACACTCCCATATTGGCACGATGTGGGCCCAATGCAGGCTAAAATATTACCTGCCCACATTGGCACGATGCGACTTTGCTCATTGGCTTCACATTCGCCACAAGGAAGATGGCCCAAATGGCAGCCCTTACTTCACCTGAAGAAACATCACCCTATGGATCGGCTGCCCTTATAGGGCCCATTTGGGTCCCAATATGAGCTCATGGTATTGTGCCTATGTGTATTGCCCACCCCATGCCAATTTATTCATTTGATCTATTATTTCATAGAAATGTATTTATTATTTATTTATTACAATTTAACTCAACGCATTAATTGTATCATTTTGAAGCCTTGAAGGTATTAAGCGAACGTGTTACATTGTATCAGAAAGACAAGTTGTTACATATCATACATATACTGAACAAAAATATAAACYCAACATGTAAAGTGTTGGTCCCGTGTTTCATGAGCTGAACTAAAAAATTGCAGAAATGTTCCATACGCACAACACGCTTATTTCTCTGAAATTGTGCYCAGAAATGTGTTTACATCCCTGTTATTGAGAATTTCTCCTTCTTCACTTGACAGGTGTGGCATATCAAGAAGCTGATTAAACAGCATGATCATTACAAGGTTGCACCTTGTGCTGGGGACAATAACAGGTCACTCTAAAATGTGCAGTTTTGTCACACAATGCCACAGATGTTTTGAGGGAGTGTGCAATTGGCATGCTGACTGCAGGAATGTCCACCAGATCTGTTGCCAGAGAATTGAACATTAATATCTCTACCATGAGCCGAGGCGTTTTAGAGAATTTGGCATTACATCCAACCGGCCTCACAACCGCAGATCACATGTAACGACGCCAGCCCAGGACCTCCACATCCGGCCTCTTCACCTGCGGGAACATCAGAGACCAGCCTCCCGGACAGCTGATGAAACTGAGGAGTATTTCTGTCTGTAATAAAGCCCTTTTGTGGGGAAAACCGTATTCTGATTGGCTGGGCCTGGCTCCTCAGTTGGTGGGCCTGGCTCCCAAGTAGGAGAACRTATGCCTTCCCATGCCCACCCATGGCTGTGCCCCTGCCCAGCCATGATAGAATCCATAGATTAGGGCCTTATGAATTTATTTAAATTGACTGATTTCATTATATGAACTGCAATTCAGTAAAATCATTGAAATTGTTGCAATTGTTGTTCAAGAGAAACTCATGACACATTGACTTATTTAAGTATTTTTAAAGACTTGGGTGTAGAAGATCATCTTGTGTAGAGGATGATGTTCTTTTAGGCATGACACAACATAGGAGAAACTGGAATGACACTCTCAGTAATGGTTGCACAAAATGAACTGTGCTCAAACCACATCCACAACTATTCTGTTCTGGGCTTGGTGTGGGCTTGGTCAAATCAAATCAAATTGTATTGGTCACATACACATGGTTAGCAGATGTTAATGCGAGTGTAGCGAAATGCTTGTGCTTCTAGTTCTGACCGTGCAGTAATATCTAACAAGTAATCTAACTATTTCTGCACAGGCTAGCCTGTGACGGGCTAGCTGGTGTAGGCTGGCCCATGTTGAGCTGATGTGGGCTTGGTGTGGGCTAGCCTGTGTTGGGCTGTTGAAGTCTGGCCCGTGTTGGGCTAATGTAGGCTTGGTGTGGGCTAGCCTGTGTTGGGCTGGCGTGGGCTAGCCCGTGTTGGGCTGGTGTGGGCTTTGTGTGGGATATCCCGTGCCCACCTTGCCAGGGGCTCATGTTTGCTAGGTAATTTGTGTGAGTAGCTGGTAAACATGTATATTGTGAATTGTGCCAGTGTCACGACTCCTGCCGAAGGTGGCTCCCCTACTCGTCGTCACCGGCCTACTAGCTGCCACTGATCCCTTTTTCCCCCTTTAATGTTTATTGGTTTCACCTGTGTGTAGTTTAGGTTGATTGGTTGGGCTTTATTAACCAGCCGGCCCGCCTGCTGGTTGTGCGGGATTATTTTTGATGTACATGTTGTACACGGCTGTATGTCACGGTTGTCTGTGTGTTTGGGTTTTGCTGGACTGTTTAAGTCCCCCGTGTTTGGGACATTTGTTTTGGTCAGCGTCTGTTCACTGTTGTGGTGGAATAAAAAGTACGCTACCCTGAACTCTCTGCTTCCTGTGCCTGACTTCTTCCCCCACTACACCCCGGGCGTTACAGCCAGTTACAAGACGTCAGTCCTCTTGCTTAATTTAGACCAGCGCTGTACTAATGGATAAGAATGTGACCCCGATTTCAAACATGTCTGAATGCAGCACCATTAAACCCTACAACAGGCCTACCCACTGTGACTACTGTGTCCTGCCTCTCTCCTGTCTCGATCTTTGGCTCTCTCTGGTTAACAAACTAAGATTTAAAGTTGTCTTTTTCTACAGAAACAGATTGTGCCTTTTTCTAAGCAGTAGGAAGCAGATTATTCAGTCAACCTTTTTAACCTGTTCTTGATTATGGTGAAGTTACTTTCAAAGTGCAGCTGCTACTACTCTTAAACCTTGGATGCCATTGACCATAGTGCCCTTTGTATTGTTACAGGTGACAGTTTGATACTCATCACTGCATCCTGTATCAAAATGTTGGCTGGACTTTGATAAAGACCCGTAGATATCTACATTACTCCCTTTTTGTATACAAGGCTCTACTTCCTAAACTTCCATCTTGCCTAACTTGGCTGTTGAATTATAGACACCTAAATATTTTTTCAATTTTTATTTCACCTTTATTTAACCAGGTAGGTTAGTTGAGAACAAGTTCTCATTTGCAACTGTGACCTGGCCAAGATGTTCGACACATACAACAACACAGAGTTACACATGGAATAAACAAACATACAATCAATAATACAGTAGAAATATCTATATACAGCATGTGCAATGAGGTAGGATAAGAGAGGTAAGGCAATAAATAGGCCATGGTGGCGAAGTAATTACAATATAGCAATTAAACACTGGAATGGTAGGATGTGCAGAAGATGAATGTGCAAGTAGAGATACTGGGGTGCAAAGGAGCAAGATGAATAAATAAATACAGTATGGGGATGAGGTAGATTGGATGGGCTATTTACAGATGAGATATTTACATTTACATTTAAGTCATTTAGCAGACGCTCTTATCCAGAGCGACTTACAAATTGGGTATGTACAGGTGCAGTGATCTGTGAGCTGCTCTGACAGCTGGTGCTTAAAGATAGTGAGGGACGTAAGAGTCTCCAGCTTCAGAGATTTTTGCAGTTCGTTCCAGTCATTGGCAGCAGAGAACTGGAAGGAGAGGCGGCCAAAGGAAAAATTGGCTTTGGGGGTGGCCAGTGAGATATACCTGCTGGATAGCGTGCTGCTGGAGCGCGTGCTACGGGTGGGTGCTGCTATGGATAAGATAAGGTGGGGCTTTACCTAGCAGAGACTTGTAGATGACCTGGAGCCAGTGGGTTTGGAGACGAGTATGAAGCGAGGGCCAGCCAACGAGAGCGTACAGGTCGCAGTGGTGGGTAGTATATGGGGCTTTGGTGACAAAACGGATGGCACTGTGATAGACTGCATCCAATTTGTTGAGTAGACTGTTGGAGGCTATTTTGTACATGACATTGCCGAAGTCGAGGATCACCAGAGGAACAGAGGAGAAGTAAGATACGGGTACGGCTAAAGGCTATAAGAACTGGCCGTTTAGCACGTTAAGAACAGTGTCACCTCTCTCTCTCTGTCTCTCTCTGTCTCTCTCTGTCTCCCTCTGTCTCCCTCTGTCTCCCTGTCTCCTGTACCACATCTCACATCTCACATCTCACATCTCACCACCAACCACCTTGCTCTGGACTTCCCTCACCACCACCACCTTGGATTCCCCTCAGGACCTGTTTACCCTGTTCAACTCAGTGTAAACTGTTCAACTCAGTCAACTACAACCTCACTCTACACTTCGGGTTTTTCTGCAACTCATCTGATCTACCCCGGTTCTGCACTCCATATCTCTCTGTGAACAATAAACATTTTGGTTCATTCAGCCCTGCTTCTGCATCTGAGTCCGCTCTTGGGTTCCCCTGTGTTCGCTCTGCGTAACACAGAGAGTAAAGGGAGCAGGTTTCTGGGCACGATAGCATAGATTCAAGGCATAATGTACAGACAAAGGTATGGTAGGAAGAGAGTACATTGGAGGTAAACCTAGGCATTGAGTAATGATGAGAGAGATATAGTCTCTAGAGACGTTCAAACTAGGTGATGTCATCGCATATGTGGGAGGTGGAACAACATGGTTGGTTAAGGCATATTGAGCAGGGCTAGAGGCTCTACAGTGAAATAAGACAGTAATCACTAGCCAGGACAGTAATGGACAAGGCATATTGATATTAGGGAGAGACATGCGTAGCCAAGTGATCATATGGGTCCAGTGAGTGGTTGGGCTGGCTGGGGACACAGCGATTCAGACAGTTAGCATGCCGGAGCTAGCAAGCTAGCAGTTAGCAGGCTGGGGCTAGCAAGCTAGCATAAGGGCCTTAGAGGGACGTAGCGATGGGGGAAAGTCTGTTTTTGTTTCCTCGTCCGGTGACGTTGATAGACCAGTCGTGGAATTAGTAGGGGTCCAAGTCCAATTCGCAAAATGGGTATAGTGGTCCAAGAAACTGGCCGATGGATCAGCTAACAGTCCAATATGCTCTAGAAAGCTAGCAGGCTGCGGTTAGCAGAAAGGACCTTCAGGGGACGTCGCGCCTGAGGGGCCTGTTGGAATCCTCGGGCAGATTATGTCGGTATTCCAGTCGTGAAGGATCGGCAGGGTTCCGTGCCCCGTACCGGCAGTAGAAGGGGTCCGGATATTGTAGCCGAGGAGTGGGCTTCAGGAGTAGCCCAGGAGCCCTAGCCGGGAGATGGGTCTAGCATGGGCTAGCTCCAGGCTAGTTTGTGCTTGCTCCGGGACGGAAACGTTAGCCAGGAGTAGTCAACCCGGGTTGCGGTTAGCTAGCTGCGATGGTCCAGGTGAAAAGAAAAAAACAGATCCACACCACATTGGGTGGGGCGGGTTGCAGGAGAGTATTTTGAAGTTGAGGTTTAGGAAAAATACAAAAAAGAATGCGAAGAAAAATATATAAAAAGATATATACATGGGACGAGACAAGACAAAGACGTCTGAATGCTACGCCATCTTGGAAGTTTTTAAATAGCCAGTTTGGTGAACTCTTGAGGAAATATTGTAGAATAATAGTGAAGACATCAAAACCATGAAATAACACATAGAATCATGTAGTAACCAAAAGATCCACACCACATTGAGCTACAACGTAAAAAAATAGTAAAAATAAAGAAAAACCCTTGAATGAGTAGGTGTGTCCAAAATTGACTGGTACTGTAAGTATTCAGACCGTTTACTCAGTACTTTGTTGAAGTACTTTTGGCAGCGGTTACAGCCTTGAGTCTTCTTGGGTATGACGCTACAGGCTTGGCACACCTGTATTTGGGGAGTTTCTCCCATTCCTCTCTGCAGATCCTCTCAAGCTCTGTCAGGTTGGATGGGGACCGTCTCTGCACAGCTATTTTCAGATCTCTCCAGAGATATTCGATCGAGTTCAAGTCCGGGCTCTGGCTGGGCCACTCAAGGACATTCAGAGTCTTGTCCCAAAGCCACTCTGTTGCCTTGGCTGTGTGCTTAGGGTCATTGTCCTGTTGGAAGGTGAACCTTCGCCCCAGCCTGAGGTCCTGTGCGCTCTGGAGCAGGTTTTCATCAAGGATCTCTCGGTACTTTGCTCTGTTCATCTTTCCCTCAATCCTGACTAGTCTCACAGTCCCTGCCACTGAAAAACATCCCCACAGTATGATGCTGCCACCACTGTGCTTCACCATAGTGATGGTATTGGCCAGGTGATGAGCGGTGCCTGGTTTCCTCTCGACATGACGCTTGACATTCAGGCCAAAGTGCTCAATCTTGATTTCATCAGACCAGATAACCTTGTTTCTTATGATCTGAGAGTCCTTTAGGTTCCTTTTGGCAAACTCCAAGTTGAATGTCAGTGCRACCCTACCATCCCCACAGAGGAACTCTGGAGCTCTGTCAGAGTGACCATTGGGTTCTTGGTCACCTCCCTGACCAATGCCCTTCTTGCCCAATTGCTCAGTTCGGCCAAGCGGCCAGCTCTAGGAAGAGTCTTGGTGGTTCCAAACTGCTTCCATTTAAGAATTATGGAGGCCACTGTGTTCTCTGGGACCTTCAATGCTGCAGAAATGTTTTGTTACCCTTCCCCAGATCGGTGCCTCGACACAATCCTGTCTCAGAGATCTACGGACAATTCCTTTGACCTCATGGCTTGGTTTTTGCTCTGACATGCACTGTCAACTGTGGGACCTCATATAGATAGATGTTTGCCTTCCCAAATAATTTACAATCAATTCAATTTACCACAGGTGGACTACAATCAAGTTGTATAAACATCAAGGATGATTAATGGAAACAGGATGCACCTGAGGTCAATGTCAAGTCTCATAGCAAAAGGTCTGAAAAGTTACGTAAATAAGCTATTTCTGTTTATGGTGTATTGTGTGTAGATTGATGAGGGGAAAAACACAATGTAATTCATTTTAGAATAAGGCTGTAAAGTAACAAAATATTAAAAAAGTGAAGGGTTCTGAATAGTTTCTGAATGCATATATACATATCTATCTATCTATATGATGGGATGTATAGACATTATGGACAGTATATGTATAGAATATGTAGTATATCTGAAGAATTAGTAGGATAGAATAATATATGTACAGCAACAGTTAAATAGGATGGTCCTTGACTAGACTACAGTATACACAGTACATATGAAGTGGGTAAAACAGTATGTAAACGTTATTAAAGTGACCAATGTTCCATTATTAAAAAGTGACCAGTGTTACATGTCTATGTACATAGGTAGCAGCCTCTGAGGTATGGCTGAGTAACCGGGTGGTAGCCGGCTAGTGACAGTGACTAAAGMTCAGGGCAGGGTACTGGGTGGAGGCTGGCTAGTGGTGACTAATTAACAGTCTGATGGCCTTGAGATGGAAGCTGTTTTCAGTCTCTCGGAGGAGAGGGTCATTTAATTTCTTATTGAACAAGTCCAGGTAGTACATCCCTGTTTTACTGGGTTTTGATTTTCATCAGTTTGGTCCRAAATGAACATGACCCTGGTAACCCTGTGGGCACATACTATATACACTAAAGAGGGTTGTCTTTTATGAGATATTAATGTTGTCGCAAACTAAAAATAACCCCAGTGCCATAACCATGTCGACTGAAGTGGCGATGTATTCCCAAGGATATATGAATGAGCCCCACTATGGTACCCATGTTGAAGTAGTCCCTCATCATAAAGTGCTTAGCAGCATTAAGGGAATATTTCACCCCAAAAAATATATTCAGTACCAGTCAAAAGTTTGGACACACCTACTCATTCAAGGGTTATTCTTTATTTTGACTATTTTCTACATTGTAGAATAATAGTGAAGACATCAAAACGATGAAATAACACATATGGAATTATGTAGTGTGCAATTGGCATGATAATTTWATGTTAATTTCTCTACCATAAAGCGCCATCTCTACTACATTTTAGAGTGGCATTTAGTTTTATTGTCCCCAGCACAAGGTGCACCTTTGTAATGTTTAATCAGCTTCTTGATATGCCACACCTGTCAGGTGGATGGATTATCTTGGCAAAGAAGAAATGCTCACTAACAGGGATGAAAACAATTTTGTGTCCAAAATTTGAGAGAAATAAGCTTTTTGTACATATGGAACATTTCTGGGATCTTTTATTTCAACTCATGAAACATGGGACCAACACTTTAGATCTTGCGTTTTATATATATATATATATATATATATATATATGGGCGGCAGGGTAGGGTTTAGAGCGTTGGACTAGTAACCGATAGGTTGCAAGATCGAATCCCCGAGCTGACAAGGTAAAAATCTGTCGTTCTTGGCCGTCATTGAAAATAAGAATTTGTTCTTATCTGACTTGCCAAGTTAAATAAAAAATGTAACTAATTTAAAAAAAATATATATATATATGCATGCTGCTTTCTTGGCCAGGGCTCACTTGAAAAAGAGATGTAAATCTCAATGTGAGTTCTCTGGTTAAATAAAGGAAAAAGAAAATGTGAATTTTTTACTGAACAAGTCCAGGTAGTCCCTCCCTGTTTCTTAATTGTCATGCTTACTGAGCTGTTKGTTTTTAGGTCATCGACACTAATGTTAGTGAATAGTGGCTGTGGCGCTATGTTTACAAACCCTGGGGAGTATGGATCCCAATCTCTCCTAGCCCATGAAATCACATTCAGTGAAAGGAACCATTAACATAAAACATTGTAATTTAGGTGAGGAATCCCTTTAAGCAGACGTGGTAGATCAGCTATTGGGTCAAAGTTTACGGCAGACTTACAGGACATAATCTTGTTTATGGTTGCCCACTTGAATAGAGTTGAGACATGCTAATCAAATAAGAGACTGACGTCTAAACACCCTAACCTAGCCACAGTCCATCAGTTAATCTCTTCCTCAGACACGGTCATCAAAACAGGAAACAAATTGGAAATGTCACCAAGCTCAACGACATAACTTATGTTTGTGGAGAATACCAAGGGAATAAACAAAAAAATTGCTAAATAATATATTAAAAATATTAAAAAAAAAAAAAAATGTTTTACAACAGATCTAAGAACGAACATAGGCACGGCCCGGAGAAATAGGTTAGTTTAGGGCAACAGTTTGGAGACGGGAACTCAAGAGGCACAAATTATTCATCCAGAGACTGCCTTGTGATGAGCATGTGAAACCTCCTGCCCAACAGATATAGAACAGTGGACATGGCTCCATACAAATAACTACAGCTCTGTCGTGTCTACTACATTCCGTCTGTCTATACTCACAACTACAGCACTGTGATACTGAGTCACAGCGTACTCACGTTGAGACAGCTTCAATATGGTCAATACACACATTTTCTTGGGTAAATTCACCATTAAAAAACCCTTTTAGAAGGGAATCTCACACAGCCCACTGCTAGGTGAGAGATGTCTTACCATGGCGTAGTAGTTACTGTTGACCATGATGGGCCCACGACCTCGGAGGTAGATGTACTCTTCCCACCAATCACTGACCTGAGAAAGAGAGAGAGAATGAAGAGAGAGAGACAAAGACACACGGAGAAAGAGTGAGAGAGCGAAAGAGAGAGAGACAAAGATATAGATGAAATATGAAATATGAAAAAAAAGGGGAAAGATATAGAAAGAAATAAAGCCCTGTGTCATGATGAATACAGTCTGCACTAGGATAAATTATATTATATATATATAGATTATTCAGTGAGTCATTACCCTACATTAAACAGCATTAGAATGTGTATAACCCATATATCAAGCGAGGAGGTACAGAGAGAGACTCACATAGTTGGAGGCCCACCAGGACTTGAGCTTGAGGTACCACTGTAGTCTTGGGCCCAGGTTCTTCTCAAATTCCCCTGCCAGCCCCTCCATCCTCACATACTGCTCGTCATCCATCAATGGACGAGCTGACTCCAAGTACTGGAGGACACACACAGACAAAGGAAGGAGATAAGGTCAGGGTGCAATGTTTAACTTCAACCACATCATTATATCATGTTTTCTGTTGTTTTGTGAGGGTGGTATGGTTGCCAGTTGAACAGTTACTCCCTGTGGCAACACGGTCTCAGGAAAGGGACGTGAAGGGAAAGAGGATAATCAGTTGTACAACTGAGTGCATTCAACCAGGATGAGAAGGGAACGATGGCTGGATGCAAAGCCTCTTTTCCTCTCTTCTTTCCATAATCGCCTTTTTCTGTGTAACCTAACCCTAGTGTCAAGTATCATTCCCAAAACGGGCCATAATCATTGCTTTTGCTTGTAAAGCCATACGAATATTTTTGTATTCTGTTCATTAGTCCACTGTTAATACAATCCCAATATCAAATTTTCATCATATGCAAAACACATCAACCCAGCTTTTGCTCTACACTGAAAGCGGCCTCTCTTGAAAACTTGACTGCTGACATGCAAAAAAAAAAAAAAAGGAATTGTATTAACAGTGGACTAATGAAGAAAATACCAAATTATCATTTTTGAGTGAACTATCCTTTCAAAGGAGAGTGGCACTTTATTGACATACCGACTGTGGTGCAAAGAGAGCAGTCTTATTGAGTCCTCTGAGTTGTCCGCCTATGGTTACAGATAACTTGATGGAAATTCCTTACACTTATGTGAATCTGTGATGAACAATTTCCCCCCCAAAAAAATATCTGACTATCAATTTAGCTTCAGAGGAACAGCAACTCCTCTGAATGCGATGCGGTGGTGTCCTCAGAGAGGCCAGTAAACCTAAGCAACTGATATGACATCGCAGGATATGATATCAGGAGGATATGAAGTCGTCGTCGGATGAACCCACCCTCCTGCAGGTGTCCTTGACCGGGGGGACGGGCAGCCGTGGCAGCGAACTCTGGAAGCTGTACAGCATTGGCTTCCTGCCAGAGAACAACTTGACAAATAACTGAGAAGGACAGCGGAGCAGAAGAGGGGAGGGGTGAAAGGAGTGGAGGGGTAAAAGAGTAAAATTAGCCTTTCTGATTAACCTCACAACATGGATACCATATGTAAGGCAAAGTTCATGAGAACAATCTACAAGAAAATAGCGGTTTTAAAGGCATCATTTGTGATCTTTACAGCAATTTTTTATCAATAAATAATGATTAAAGGCTATATAGTAATGAATTCAAAGGCTATATACTAATTAATTTAAAGGCTATACTAATGAATTTGAGACTGGTTACCTTCCTCCAGCCTCAACACTTTTTGTTTTATAGCAAATCAAGTGTTTTTTTTTTTAAATTATGGATCGACTCTTTACTACTGCTCTAACAGAAAACTTTACAATGCATCTCTAGGCATGTGTGGTTTGATGTTAGACTGTTGAGACTAACACCAATGCACGTTAGAACACATTTAGCTACAGGAGAAGGAAACAAAGGTTAAAAGGCATGACTAATACGCAGCGGTGTGTTTGGACAGCATAGAAAGTACATGATTCATACTCAGAAGTGTGTGAAGACACGCTAGCAATTAAAGGGGCACTTCACGACTTTTTAAGCTCATATTCATACAGTACATGTCAAAAGGTTGGGCACACCTACTCATTCAAGGGTTTTTCTTTATTTTTACTYTTTTCTACATTGTAGAATAATAGTGAAGACATCAAAACTATGAAATAACACATATAGAATCATGTAGTTACCCAAAATATATTTTAGATTTTTGATTCTTCAAAGTAGCCACCCTTTGCCTTGATGACAGCTTTGCACACTCTTGGCATTCTCTCAACCAGCTTCACCTGGAATGATTTTCCAACAGTCTTTTTGGCTGCTTTTCTTTCACTCTGCGGACCAACTCATCCCAAACCATCTCAATTGGGTTGAGGTCGGGTGATTGTGGAGGCCAGGTTATCTGATGCAGCACTCCATCACTCTCCTTGGTCAAATAGCCCTTACACAGCCTGGAGGTGTGTTTTGGGTCATTGTCCTGTTGGAAAAAACAAATGATAGTCCTACTAAGCGCAAACCAGATGGGATGCCTGCAGAATGCTGTGGTAGCCATGCTGGTTAAGTGTGCCTTGAATTCAAAATAAATCACAGACAATGTCACCAGCAAAGCACCCCCACACCATCACACCTCCTCCTCTTCCATGCTTCACGCTGGGTACTACACATGCGGAGATCATCTGTTCACCTACTCTGCATCTCACAAAGACACAGCGGTTGGAACCAAAAATCTCAAATTTGGACTCATCAGACCAAGGGACTGATTTCCACCATTCTAATGTCCATTGCTCGTGTTTCTTGGCCCAAGCAAGTCTCTTCTTCTTACTGTTGTCCTTTAGTAGTGGCACAAATGCATTAAGAAAGAAAGAAATTCCACAAATGAACTTTTAACACCTGTTCATTGAAATGCATTCCAGATGACTCATGAAGCTGGTTGAGAGAATGCCAAGAGTGTGCAAAGCTGTCATCAAGGCAAAGGGTGGCTACTTTGAAGAATCTAAAATCTAAAATCAATGTTGATTTGTTTAACACTTTTTTGGTTACTACATGATTCCATATGTGTTATTTCATTGTGTTGATGTCTTCACTATTATTCCATAATGTAGAAAATAGTAACAAATAAAGAAAAACACTTGAATGAGTAGGTGTGCCAAAAAGTGTTGTATGTAGAAACTTATGGTGCTAGAGATAATTAGTATGAGGTCAAAAAGTGGCAAAGCGGCCTCCCGAGTGGCGCAGCGGTCTACTGCACTTCATCGCCGTACTTGAGGCGTCACTACAGTCCCGGGTTTGATCCCAGGCTGTGTCACAAACGGCTGTAGCCGGGAGCCCCATTGGGCGGCGCACAATTGGCCCAGCATCGTCCAGGTTAGGGGAGGATTTGGCCGGGGGGCCTTTACTTGGCTCATCGCGCTCTAGCGACTCCTTGTGGCAGGTTGGCCGCCTGCAAGCTGACCTCGGTCGTGAGTTGAACAGTGTTTCCTCTGACACATTGGTACAGCTGGCTTCCGGGTTAAGCGGGCTGGCGTTAAGAAGCACGGTATGGCGGACACGTGACTCGATCTTCGCCTCTCCCGAGCCAGTTGGGGAGTTGCAGCGATGAGACAAGATCGAAAAAAGGGGGTAGTTGGGTTCTTGATGAGATCTATTCTAACAGCAAACCTTCCTAGTTCTCGAGAATGAAAACAACTAAGACTTGGAAGGAATGTCAAAGTTGTAACAAAGGTTTACTGCACAGAGAATCAAAGCTGAGGCCTAGATGGATTAAAATGGAACATAGTGAAGGTATTTATTAGGTATCTAAGGTACCTACATGTGACTCAAACGTAACTAGACTTTTTTTGTGATGAAACGCCTCAACAAGTAACAATTATGTGCCTAGCATAGTTCTGAACATTTCAGACAAACAACAGTTCCAGAGGGCCCATGTGTGCATTGATGACATAGTAACTGTAACTCACTATCCAGAGTCTCGTGCCCCAGGAGACAGATCCGTGGCGGTTGTACATCCAGCCGTGCCACGACAGCAGGCACTTGAGGGCATTCCTCATGATGAAGATGATGGTGACCCACAGGCCTGTGCTCACCAGCACCCCACCCACCACCCGCTGGCTGTCCTCCGACATGTACGGACTGCACAGGTAGAGAGAGAGAGACATCATTACAGTGTTGTCCTGTTAATCACTATTGTTCATTGAGTATTATATGTTTCTTATTATGTATATTTCCGTCAACAATGATTACATTTTCTATAAGCTTTTGCAATATATGTGGTAACATTTTCCATACAAATAAAGCCTTTGAATTGAATTATATTGAATTGATACAGGGTCAGAAGCTGCCTGACATGGATACTGGTGTTCAGTTGGCATGAAACTGAAGGAAATGGTCAGAAACATAGTGAAACAGGGAGGCACTCCAATAAGAGTTGTCCAATAAGAAATATTCATTTTTGTTACGTGAATTCTAATGAACACAACCCTATATACCCACTAGAGAGAGAAAGAGAAATAGAGAGAGAGAAATAGAGTGAGAGAAATGGAGAGAAATAGAGAAAGAGAAAAATAGAGAGAGACAGAAGGTAAAATATCAAAGCACTAATGCATGTGATAAATCGTCCTCTGCAGGTGACAAGGACACAGGGATTAAAGAGGAGGGTTCATGGAACCTGGACGTGGAACCCTTAACATCCATTGGTTGGAGGGCATCGCTAAGTGAATATTATAATTGATGGTCAAAAATAAACATGCACCTGCAGACATGACAACATCAGGCAATATTTAGGCTATGAAACCGCTTAAAATTAACATGTTTCAAATCTGGCCAGAGTGAAAACCTAATTTCAATAATATGATTGACGAAGATGATGATTTTATCTGCAGTGGAATAAATTAGGCTCGAGTTCTTGCTTCCCTACAACAGCTAGGTGTTTTATGGGGAAACTGTTGATAAGGGTTAACTGTAACTTTATGGGGTAACTGTTGTTGATAAGGAGTTGGAAGGAGATTTTGGCACACAGAATATCTAGATTACCTGCTAAATCCTTTAAAGTTTTACAATAGGCGGTGGGTTATACACAATACAATGAAATTCCCTGCAATCAATCAAAATACCAATCACCGCCAAACCAGAAAACATAATATTTCCAAGGAATCTATCACAATGGGCGCACCATGGGCCCATGTACAGCGTGAATTGTTTTAATATGCATTATAACAAGACAATTTGTAAATGGAATTTTGTCTCAACAAAAGCTTGCGCTATGCACACCTTATCTCAATACTGCCCTGTAGGCCTATCTTTAAGGAGGCTAAGCATCTTATAGATCATTTATTATAATATCGATCAGAACAAGAACAGCAAGACACATACATGCAAGTGTTGAAAAAAAACAATACACAATGTAATGTTGTCAAAATAGATGACAGATGAGTATCACGATACTTATATCACGATAAGGAAACAAAAAATGAAGCGGATTGAAGTAAAACAGTCCTAATGTTGAAAACTAACAGTCTTATGCTGTCACCCAAATCCATTTGTTTACTTTCTAAGCTATAGCGCAAAATATTTGGTATAAAACAGGTTTTCAAAAGGACCATAGAGTTAAATCTGCTTCTTGTTTTCTTTTTTTGTCATGGAAAATCGAGTATTGTGATACTGTACTGTGACAACACGAGCACAATGTTATGCAAACACAAATATCAGGGCCTGAAGGAACACATGTTCAGTGTGTGACTATGGATGTCAGATCTATAGGTGAACCATATCGGGGGTTTTACAATATTTTTGGACCACTGGACTCAACTGTGACACGAGGGTGATGTCACAAAGACGGGAACCGGGTGAGTACATGCACTCTTCCTTGTGAAAATGGTGAGACAGGTGAATATCTCTCTGACGCAGTGGTCCCCAACACTACTCCTAGAGAGCTTTTATGGCTAGCTCAGCACTGACTAACACACATGTTTCCTGACGATTCATTAATTTGTTAAATTGTGTGTGTGTGCGTTAGAATATATTCAGTATGTGGACCATGTGGGACTCAAACACACAAATCTAGTGTTCTAAGCACCATGTTTCAACCAACTGAGCCATCAGAGGCATAATGCTGGATTAAAATGTAAAAACCTGCACTCTAAATAGCTCTTCAGAACCAGGGTTGGGCGGAAAAGACTTCCAACCCATTCCAAAGCTTTCCAGAGAACCAATCCAGAATTAATGGGCCTGTTAATCCATGGCAGTTTAGGTACCCCGCTCCTCCGCTCTCTCCACTGGCTTCCAGTTGAAGCTCGCATCCGCTACAAGACCATGGTGCTTGCCTACGGAGCTGTGAGGGGAACGGCACCTCCGTACCTTCAGGCTCTGATCAGGCCCTACACCCAAACAAGGGCACTGCGTTCATCCACCTCTGGCCTGCTCGCCTCCCTACCTCTGAGGAAGTACAGTTCCCGCTCAGCCCAGTCAAAACTGTTCGCTGCTCTGGCACCCCAATGGTGGAACAAACTCCCTCACGACGCCAGGTCAATCACCACCTTCCGGAGACACCTGAAACCCCACCTCTTTAAGGAATACCTAGGATAGGATAAAGTAATCCTTCTAACCCCCCCCCCCTTAAAATAGTTAGATGCACTATTGTAAAGTGGTTGTTCCACTGGATATCATAAGGTGAATGCACCAATTTGTAAGTCGCTCTGGATAAGAGCGTCTGCTAAATGACTTAAATGTAAATGTAGGTAATGGCATGAAGAGCCGGTGGAGGGAGGCCTGAGTGACCTCCCTCTCTGGTTTAACTCTACTGCTTTGTAACACAGTTACGGTCACGTGTCAAACTCATTCCATGGAAGGCCGAGTGTCTGCGTGTATTTTCGCTCCTCCCTTGTACTTGATTGGTGAATTAAAACCCCTAATTAGTAAGGAACTCCGTTCACCTGGTTGCAGTTATAACTAATGTTTCTTGAACAGTGCATAAAAATAGTGCATAAAAATGAATAAACACATGTATTAATGCATACATAATGCATAATAACACATAGGTGATTCATAGAGTTCATAGTCCAAGCGGGCAAAAATGGTTGAAATTACATCATAATAACGTAATTTGAACTAGTTTCTGGTTGTAACATAATTTCACCCAGTTTTGACAGCTGGGGTGGTTGAGAAAGTGTGATGCAGAGACATCTGTCCTTGAAAACAGACACAGTGAGCTGGATGATGGACAGGGTTATTATTAGATGGTAGTGCCCTACCACTACAATTACCTGATGGGTATGTGGGTGCCCAGTTTGGTGATGAGTCCCAGGGAGGGGTCTAGTTGGGCATATTTAGTGCCCGACATGTAACTCACCACCACCACCAAAAACCCAGACGGGCTGCCTGGGTACACGCCTGTCATGACCCCGTTCTATGGAGGGAAGGAATATATGCAGGATTAAAAAGGGCAGTAGAGTTGGGGAGAACAAAGAGCATTTAATTGGCATAATATCACATTTACATTGGGGCCGAAGGGAACTACTGTATAAGCATATCCTGGTTAAAAGAAGCCCGGTCCCAGATCTGTTTGTGCTATACAGTGGGGCAAAAAAGTATTTAGTCAGCCACCAATTGTGCAAGTTCTCCCACTTAAAAAGATGAGAGAGGCCTGTAATTTTCATCATAGGTACACTTCAACTATGACAGACAAAATGAGAAAAAAAATTCCAGAAATCACATTGTAGGATTTTTTATGAATTTATTTGCATCCCCACAACATGATGCTGCCACCCCCGTGCTTCACTGTTGGGATGTTGTTCTTCGGCTTGCTAGCCTCCCCCTTTTTCCTCAAAACATAACGATGGTCATTATGGCCAAKCAGTTCTATTTTTGTTTCATCAGACCAGAGGACATTTCCCCCAAAAGTATGATCTTTGTCCCCATGTGCAGTTGCAAACTGTAGTCTGGCTTTTTTATGGTGGTTTTGGAGCAGTGCCTTCTTCCTTGCTGAGCTGCCTTTCAGGTTATGTCGATATAGGACACGTTTTACTGTGGATATAGATACTTTGTACCTGTTTCCTCCAGCATCTTCACAAGGTCCTTTGCTGTTGTTCTGGGATTGATTTGCACTTTTTGCACCAAAATACATTCATCTCTAGGAGACAGAACGCGTCTCCTTCCTGAGCAGTGTGATGGCTGCACGGCTGAATTTCTCCCATTACAGTCAGTGACACTCACAATCAATCATCAATCAGTGAGTGGGTGAGTGATTGATTAATTAGGCCCAGGACTCCAGGGTGTGACCATTTAGTCGCATTTTGCATCCCTTTGACAGCGATGTACGAGTTACATTTCTAATTGGTGGCATCAGTGAAGGCTGCAAATTCTAGCTAATCACTTGACTCAAAACTTTACATTTTTTGAGCGGGTAAAAGCGTTGTTTGAGCAAACAGTGAAGTGCAATATCCTGATTCTTGCAATGGAAGTGTCTGCCCTGTCTCTTTGCCTGTTTCACTGGCAAGCGAGCCACTCTCACTTCCTCTCGCAGTTAGCCTAGCGAATACGAGCGTTGGGCCAGCAACTGAAAGGACGCTGGTTCGAATTCCCGAGCCAGCAAGGTTGAAAAATCTGCTGTTCTGCCCTTGAACAAGGCAGTTAACCCCCAACAACTTCTCCCTTGGCAGTGATGACGTGGACGTAGATTAAGGCAGCCCTCCCGACCTCTCAGATTCAGAGGGGCTGGGTTAAATGCGGAAGATAKATTTTGGTTGAATACATTCAGTTGTGCAACTGACTAGGTATCCCCTTTCCCCAATATTGAATGCAATGTGGCCTCCTAGAATGCGGACTTATTCTGTAAAAGTTTTTTTTTTTTTCAGGAACAGGTAAGCAGAGGGTTGCAAAGGGAGGGTATATTACTGGAAACTTCMGAATTTTACCAGTAAACTACCAGAATTTTGGTAACTTTCAAGTATTTTATGTAATTTATCAGAAGACGTCTAGTGGCCCTTTTGGGTACTTCAGATTATCAGAGGTGTCTGTAATTATTGCGTGCCCTCTGTGTGGCCTCATCACATGTAAAATATATAAAATAATCCAAAATGATTTTAAAATAAAAAATCTAATGACAAAGCTGTAAAAAAAAAAATCTAATTAGAAACCATCGACTTAGAGAATACCATTGGCGTTTAATACTTAATGAGGGTTTCTGCATGAAATATCCTTTATATTATTTATTTTTTACACACTTTAATTTATTTTACTATTTCTTTGTTTTGGCGCCAAACTAGTGGCAGTTGTGAAAAAAGTCAATAGTTGGAAGAGTGGCAGAGTTAATTTCAAATAATGCCATTGTTAATTAGATGTTTTTTTCAGTAATTAGTGTATTTTCTCTTAAACCATATGGTCTATCCACTAGAAACTCATGGTCAATATGGACACAGATATCACATTTTTATACTATATATGAATATATATATATATWTWTTTTTWAAGTTATTCGAGTATCAATTACCAAAAGTACCATAGATTACATTTTCTTCTCATCTCTCAATATTGAGTGTTATAGCACCATTTTTTACCGAAGTGGTAGCATATGGCATTGATATACTGTATACGGAATGCGGGAAGCGTGCATCTGCCATTCGTGGTGATTGCATAGGCCTATATAGACATCATTGGGTAGTGTGCTGCCAAGTTTTTTTAGGACCTTAAATTMACTGTTAAATGAATCAATTACATTGCTAACCAGCAGAATATTATATTTAGCGATCTAGGTAATGSGTTTTAAGTTTCCACTTCCTCAGATGGTGAATTAGCCTATGTGATATTAATACACAAAATATATCAATCTCTACTGAACAAAATATCTCAAAAAATTTATGGGCCCTATTTTGAGAGTAAAATATACCAACAAAATACTAATTGTCAACCCACAATTCATGACAATCACTGGTTTAGGTTGCACATCAAAATATATTGTGTCATGCATTCCTGCATGGACATATTTGATGAAACAATTTTTTATATTTTTTATTGAATTACACAAACTCAGTAGCACTGTAATGACTTCATAAGATTATTACAAATGTTCTCTTATCACATGACGCCGTGACAACATTTTTGAGAAAATGTTAGTTGCATTCCCCACCTGGGGAAAAAGTTAGTCTTGAGCCCTGATTCGCCCGAATTGACTAATTAGTTAATTGCGCACTCTCACCTTGAAGCGTATGAACCTCTTCTTCCAGGAGTGCTTGCCTGAGAGGTATATCTGGCGCAGTGCCTCGTGGCACAGCTGCATGTCAATGCCATCAGGCCCGACAGTGAACTGAAAGGCCACGGCCTGGTGAGCTTCTGCCATGGTGGCTGCTGCTGTACAGGGTCACTGAGGAGAGAGGGAGGAGGGGACATGACACATCGATAGGATTCGTTCTTTTCCCCCTTTATTTAACCTGAAAGTACCATTGAGGTTAGAAGACCTCTTATTTATTTTAATTTTATTTCACCTTTATTTAACCAGGTAGGCTAGTTGAGAACAAGTTCTCATTTGCAACTGCGACCTGGCCAAGATAAAGCAAAGCAGTTCGACACATACAACACAGAGTTACACATGGAATGAACAAACATACAAWCAATAATACAGAAAAATCTATAAACAGCATGTGCAAATGAGGTAGGATAAGAGAGGTAAGGCAATAAATAGGCCATGGTGGCGAAGTAATTACAATATAGCAATTAAACACTGGAATGGTAGGGTGTGCAGAAGATGAATGTGCAAGTAGAGATACTGGGGTGCAAAGGACCTTTATGTATATATATTATATTATCTATGTAAATGGGGATGAGGTAGATTGGATGGGCTATTTACAGATGAGCTATGTACAGGTGCCGTGATCTGTGAGCTGCTCTGACAGCTGGTGCTTAAAGCTAGTGAGGGAGGTAAGAGTCTCCAGCTTCAGAGATTCGTTCCAGTCATTGGCAGTTCGTTCCAGTCATTGGCAGCAGAGAACTGGAAGGAGAGGCGGCCAAAGGAAGAATTGGCTTTGGGGGTGGCCAGTGAGATATACCTGCTGGAGCGCGTGCTACGGGTGGGTGCTGCTATGGTGACCAGTGAGCTGAGATAAGGCGGGGCTTTACCTAGCAGAGACTTGTAGATGACCTGGAGCCAGTGGGTTTTACAAGGGGGACCTTTGTTACTGAGGTCAGGACATGGTCAGGGAAAGATCGTCTCAAGGTCAGTCTCATCTCTGTACTTGTAGCTAGCTTAGCGTAAAGACAAGTGCAGTTTAATTTCAAAATGATTTAAAAAATACTGTAAAATGTTATTTAAAAGTAAAAGGTACCTAGACAAAGACTTCATAACACATTCATAACCCATATGCATTTCATAAACGCGTATGCCATCTCCAGCTAATGATAATCGGTCCTACAGCGCTCTGCAACGAGGGGTGGGAAATAACAGAAAATACAAATCTACAGGGTCCTGTTCATTATGGCATGCAACAGAAAACTATTTCAAAGTTTTGCAATGGAAAACGAAAAGGAGTGTTTTGTATTGGACAAGTACAGATAGTCCCAGTTTTCTTCCGCTTGGAGCCTAAATGAACACGACTCAGCTCTTCTCTCAGGAAAACACAGAGCTTGACGAGTCTGGACTATACAACTTATTAGGCTATATAACCCAGTCCCAGACCATTCTAAGTGCATCAGCACTGCCGAAACATTCACACTTTGCTTCTTTCCCTATTTCCTAGAAATTAAATGGGGACATTCTTCAACAGTCAGCCAAATTCCAATATGTAAACAAATAGGACCTATTCCAGGGTAATAAGCCTCCCACCGAATAGAGGTAGGCTATGCTTATTGGATTAAACATTGACGGGCTGTTTCCATTAAGTGGTGACTAGCCTACTATTCCAGAACCCTGTTTGTTTGTCCCTTGATTAAACTATAATTAAATGGAGTAGGACATAATGTAAGGAGCTCACTCTGTGCCAAGTATGGCAGGACTCCTGAGTCTTCGTCAAAAATGGCACCTTATTRCCTATAAAGTGCACTACTTTTGACCAGGGCTCATATAGCACCATATTTCCTATATAATGTAGTACAGAGATCAGCTAGATTCAGCTGCGGGCCAATTTTTCTTGAGCGGATGGTCAGTAGGCTGAAACATAATTACAAATAATGTGTAGACTGCAAATTGACCACAAGAAGCTCAAACTGACATAATATGTCGAAAACAATCATTTCAAACCTTGCTTACATTTGTATACCATCACATATACAGTGCACTCCGTAATTATTGGGACAGTAAGTCTTTTTTTGATGCTTTTGGCTCTGTTCTCCAGCACTTTGGATGCGCAATGAAACTATGACGTCAAAGTGCAGACTGTCAGCTTTAAAATGTGAGGGTATACCAAGTGAAGCGTTAAGACATTAGAGCACTTTGTGTACATAGTCCCCCTCAAACAAATGCTAACCTCCCCTGTTAATGCAACGATGAAAGCTTAGAATGTCATGGGGGGTATGATATTTCTGCGTCTAACCTTCTCATTCATCATTATTCGCGATTAATTCAGGACTGTCCATAATCATGGTAGCATCCACACTATAGAAGTGTTTAGCAAGATGTCCTATTCTTATTTACAATAAAAGTGACTCCAAAATGACACAATACATGATTTACCATTCATTTCAATAGAGTCACAAGCTTTATGTAATCATTGTGCGCTAGGGATATGGAACCTTTGGTCCCCTAAAATGGGGGGACTATGTACAAAAAGTGCTGTAATGTCTAAACGGTCCACCCGATATGGATAAAAAATACGCTAAAATMTAAACTGAAAGTCTGCACTTCAACCTCGTAGTCATTCTATCCTTGCAAATCCAAAAGTGCTGGAGTACAGAGCCAAAACAACAACAAATGCATCCTTGTCCCAATAATTACAGAGAGAACTCTCTATGATGCGTGGGAACACTTTGGAACACATTTCCAAAACGTAAATCACTCTGAGTTGATTTGCCCATGGGTGGAATCTCAGTCTCAGTCAGTTGGGGAACCCTGATGTACTACTTTTGATCAGACCCCTGTAGGCCATGGTCAAAGAAGTGCACACTAGGGAATAGGGTGACATTTGAGACACAGCCTCACTCTTTTTAATCCCCAACAAGAGGTGGAATCTCAGTCTAGAGGACTACAGTGCCTTTGGAAAGTAATCAGACCCCTTGACTTTTTCCACATTTTGTTACATTACAGCCTTATTCTAAAAATGGACTAAATACATTCAAATTCCTTACCAATCTACACACAATACCCCATAATGACAACGCGATCAGGTTTAGAAAATGTTGCACATTTATTAGAAATAGAAAAAAGAAATACCTTATTTACATAAGTATTCAGACCCTTTGCTATGAGACTTGAAATATAGCTCAGGTTCATCCTGTTTCCATTGATCATCCTTGAGATGTTTCTACAACTTGAATGGAGTCCACTTGTAGTAAATTCAATTGATGGGACATGATTCAGAAAGGRACACACCTGTCTATAGAAGGTCCCACATTTGACAGTGCATGTCAGAGCAAACACCAAGCCATGAGGTTGAAGGAATTGTCCATAGAGGTCCGAGACAGGATTGTGTCGAGGCACAGAGCTGGGGAAGGGTACCAAAACATTTCTGCAGCATTGAAGGTCCCAAGTGGCGCAATGGTCTAAGGCACTGCACTACAGATACCCTGGTTTGAAACCAGGCTGTATCACAACTGACCGTGATTGGGAGTCCCATAGGGCGGTAAATAAGAATTGTTCTGAACTGACTTGCCTAGTTAAATAAAAAATAACACAGTGGCCTCCATCATTCTTAAATGGAGGAGGTTTGGAACCACGAAGACTCTTCCTATAGCTGGCCYCCTGGCCAAACTGAGCAATCGGGGGAGAAGGGCCTTGGTCAGGGCTCTGAAAGAGCTCTAGACTTCCTCTGTGGAGATGGGGAGAACCTTCCAAAAGGACAACCATCTCTGCAGCACTCCACCAATCAGGCCTTTATGGTAGAGTGGCCAGACAGAAGCCATTCCTCAGTAAAAGGCACATGACAGCCCCCTTGGAGTTTGTCAAAAGGCACTTAAAGACTCTCAGACCATGAGAAACAAGATTCTATGGTCTAATAAAACCAAGATTGAACTCTTTGGCCTAAATGCCAAGTGTCATGTCTGGGTGAAACCTGGCACCATCCCTACGGTGAAGCATGGTGGTAGCAGCATCATGATGTGGGGGTGTTTTTCAGCAGCAGGGACTGGGAGACTAGTCAGGATGGAGGGAAAGATGAACAGAACAAAGTACAGAGAGATCCTTGATGAAAACCTGCTCCAGAGCGCTCAAGACCTCAGACTGGGGCGAAGGTTCACCTTCCATCAGGACAATGACCCTAACCACACAGCCAAGACAACGCAGGAGTGGCTTCGGGACAAGTCTCTGAACATCCTTGAGTGGCCCAGCCAGAGCCCGGACTTGAACCCGAGCTAACATCTCTGGAGAGACCTGAAAATAGCTGTGCAGCAACGTTCCCCATCCACCCTGACAGAGCTTGAGAGGATCTGCAGAGAGGAATGGGAGAAACTCGAAAAATACCGGTGTGCCAAGCTTGTAGCGTCATACTCAAGAAGACTCGAGGCTGTAATCGCTGCCAAAGGTGCTTCAACAAAGTACTGAGTAAAGGATCTGAATACTTATGTAGATGGTACAGTTATCATTTTTTTATAAATTTGCAAAAATAAAAAAATAAAAAGTTTATTTGATATTATAGGGTATTGTGTGTAGATTGATGAGAAAAAAAGCTATTTAATCAATTTAGAAAAAGGCTGTAACTTAATTTTTTGGGGGGGAAAAGTCAATGTGTCTGAATACTTTCCAAATGCACTGTATGTGAAGGCACATCTCATTTCACTAGATAGAACTCCATCTCATTTTATAGAGTAGGTCTACGCCTTAACCCGAAGCAGTTTAAACCTACTACTAGCCTACTCAGTAGTACAATTAGAAGGAGAAGCAGGCCTAATAAAACTAGGTATGCCAGTTCATTTGTAGTCTGGTTGGTAAATGATTGAGTAGTTTTACAATGTAAAGTTTTACCATCACATTTCCTTACAGGTTCACTCAAGGCCCAAGGCATTTAATTATTACCTGTGAATCGCATAGATCATTACCCAGGTAAGGCCTAAGGTTCTACAGAGGTATTATGCATTATATATCAGTTAACATGGCCGTGAAACTTTTATCCAAAAATGTATTGGTGGAGTATGTTTTACAATATTATCTACAACGACAGATCTCTGGGTTTGTCGTATATACAGTGGCAAGAAAAAGTATGTGAACCCTTTGGAATTACCCGGATTTCTGCATAAATTGGTCATAAAATTAGATCAGATCTTCATCTAAGTCACAACAGACAAACACAGTCTGCTTGAACTAATAACACACAAATTATTGTATTTTTCTTGTCTATATTGAAAACATAATTTAAACATTCACAGTGAGGGTTGAAAAAAGTATGCGAACCCTGTGGCTAATGACTTCTCCAAAAGCTAATTGGAGTCAGCTAACCTGGAGTCCAATCAATGAGACGAGATTGGAGATGTTGTTTAAAGCTGCCCTACCCTATAAAAAAAAAAAACGTACAAAATGAGAGTTTGCTATTCACAAGAAGCATTGTCTGATGTGAATCATGCCTTGAACAAAAGAGATCTCAGAAGACACACGATTAAGAATAGGTGACATTAGAGGTCGACCGATTATGATTTTTTCAACGTCGATACCGATACCGATTATTGGACGACCAAAAAAAGCCGATACCGATTAATCGGACGATTTTTTAAATTTTATTTGTAATAATGACAATTACAACAATACTAAATGAACACTTATTTTAACTTAATATAATACATCAATACAATCAATTTAGCCTCAAATAAATAATGAAACGTGTTTAATTTGGTTTAAATAATGCAAAAACAAAGTGTTGGAGAAGAAAGTAAAAGTGCAATATGTGCCATGTAAGAAAGCTAACGTTTAAGTTCCTTGCTCAGAACATGAGAACATATGAAAGCTGGTGATTCCTTTTAACATGAGTCTTCAATATTCCCAGGTAAGAAGTTTTAGGTTGTAGTTATAGGAATTATAGGACTATTTCTCTCTGTACCATTTGTATTTCATATACCTTTGACTATTGGATGTTCTTATAGGCACTTTAGTATTGCCAGTGTAACAGTATAGCTTCCGTCCCTCTCCTCACTCCTACCTGGGCTCGAACCAGGAACACGTCGACAACAGCCACCCTCGAGCAGCGTTACCCATGCAGAGCAAGGGGAACAACTACTCCAAGTCTCAGAGCGAGTGACGTTTGAAACGCTATTAGCGCTCACCCCGCTAACTAGCTAGCCATTTCACATCGGTTACACCAGCCTAATCTCGGGAGTTGATAGGCTTGAAGTCATAAACAGGGCAATGCTTGAAGCACAGCGACGAGCTGCTGGCAAAACGCACGAAAGTGCTGTTTGAATGAATGCTTACGAGCCTGCTGGTGCCTAGCATCGCTCGTGTCAGACTGCTCTATCAAATCATAGACTTAATTATAACATAATAACACACATAACACACAGAAATACGAGCCTTAGGTCATTAATATGGTCGAATCCGGAAACTATCATCTCGAAACAAAACGTTTATTCTTTCAGTGAAATACGGAACCGTTCCATATTTATCTGACGGGTGGCATCCATAAATCTAAATATTCCTGTTACATTGCACAACCTTCAATATTATGTCATAATCTACGTAAAATTCTGGCAAATTAGTTCGCAACGAGCCAGGCGGCCCAAACTGTTGCACATACCCTGACTCTGCGTGCAATGAGCGCAAGAGAAGTGACACAATTTCACCTGGTTAATATTGCCTGCTAACCTGGATTTCTTTTAGCTAAATATGCAGGTTTAAAAATATATACTTCTGTGTATTGATTTTAAGAAAGGCATTAATGTTTATGGTTAGGGACCGTCGTGCAACGATTGTGCTTTTTTCGCAAATGAGCTTTTGTTAAATCATCCCCCGTTTGGCGAAGTTGGTTGTGTTTGTTAGGAAGAAGTAGTCTTCACACAGTTTGCAATGAGCTAGGCGGCCCAAACTGCTGCATATACCCTGACTCTGTTGCAAGAGAAGTGACACTATTTTTCCTAGTTAAAATAAATTAATGTTGGCAAGCAATATTAACTAAATATGCAGGTTTKAAAATATATACCTGTGTATTGATTTTAAGAAAGGCATTGATGTTTATGGTTAGGTACACGTTGGAGCAACGACAGTCCTTTTTCGCGAATGCCACCGCATCGATTATATGCAACGCAGGACACGCTAGATAAACTAGTAATATCATCAACCATGTGTAGGTAACTAGTGATTATAATTGATTGATTGTTTTTTATAAGATAAGTTTAATCCACAATGGACTAGTTCACTGAGATGGGCACATACATACAGTTTGGGGTCACTTAGAAATGACCTTGTTTTTGAAGAAAATCTAATTGATCAGCAATACAGTATAGACATTGTTAATGTTGTAAATGACTATTGTAGCTGGAAACGGCAGATTTTTTATGGAATATCTACATAGGCGTACAGAGGCCCATTATCAGCAACTATCACTCCTGTGTTCCAATGGCACATTGTGTTAGCTAATCCAAGTTTATCATTTTAAAAGGCTAATTGATTATTATAAAACCCTTTTGCAATTATACGTTAGCACAGCTGAAAACTGTGATGGGACAAGAGCGTAACTACCAATAGGATATCAAGAAATTGGGGAGAAGAGGGGTAAAAATGTAAATAGGTCATGTAAAAACCCTAACCGGTCCATGCATCAATACCGGTATATCGTAAAATATGGTATACCACCCAGCACTACTGCAATTCTAGTCATTTTTTTAAAGCTACACTGAACAAAAATATAAAAGCAAGATCAAATGTTGGTCCCATGTTTCATGAGATGAAATAAAAGATCCCAGCCCGGTGGAGGAGTGAATTAACGAATTCTGGGCGTACTCCGCCCATGGAAGAAATCAGGCCCACTCTCCCTGCCGGTCCTGGCAGTGACTCTTCAGAAACCTCCCCAGCTCCTGGTTCATCCCCTCCACCTGCCCATTAGACTGAGGCCTATACCCGGAAGTGAGGCTGACAGTGACCCCGAGCTTCTCCACCAAGGCTCTCCATACCCGTAATGTAAATTGGGGGCCACGTTCGGAGACAATGTCCTCCGGCAGTCCATAATGTCAGAAGACCTGCTGAAATAGTGCCTCAGCAACATGGAGAGCAGAAGGGAGAACAGAGAGAGGAATGAAACAGGATTTGGAAAATCCATCTATCCACAACGACCAAAATGGTGGTGAAACCGTCAGAGGCAAGATTAGTGACAAAGTCAATGCATAGATGAGCCCAGGGATACTGAGGCATGGGAAGGGGAAGAAGTGGCCATGCTGGAGCGTGCAGGGGGAGATTGGTTTGAGCATAAACGGAACAGGAGTTGACGTAGCGAATAATGTCCTGCGCCAAGGTAGGCCACCATTACTTCTCAGAGATAGATTGAGTAGTACGAGAAATACGAGAAATACCTGGATGTCCAGCGACTACAGCTGTATGTGCCCAGGTCAGCAGCCGATCCCTTATCCCCGTGGGAATGTAGATGCGCTCAGGAGGACAGTTAGTGGGTGCAGGCTCCCTCTCCAGAGCCTGGCGAATGTCAACATCTACGTCCCAGACCACAGGGGCTACAACTTGAGAGGTAGGGATTATGGGTGCACTCTGGACAGGATCCTCTCCCGCATCGTAGAGATGGGACATCGGCTTTGGTGTTGTTTGAGCCTGGGCGATAGGTCAGCGTGAAGTCAAATCTTGTAAATAATAGGCCCCACCTTGCTTGGCGCAGATTCAGCCTCCTCGCTGTCTGCATGTACAGGTTCCGATGGTCGGTGAGGATGACGAATGAGTCCTTGGTGCCCTCCAGCCAGTGTCTCCACTCCTCTAATGGCACTTCACCGCCAGGAGCTCTCAATCGCCGACGTCGTAATTCCTCTCTGTAGGGGACAGTTTCTTAAAGTAATATGCACGGATACAATTTTTGTGGATTACCTTGTCGTTGAGACAAAACTGCCTCCACGCCCACCTCTGAAGCATCCACCTCCACCACAAAGGATATTGTGGGATCTGGGTGTGAAACGGTGAAACGTTCCTTAAGGATACCGAAGGCCTCGTCAGATGCTGGACTCCACACCAGCCTACGGGGACCACCCTTGAGGAGAGCGGTGAGAGGAGCGGCGATGGAGCTGAAGTTCCTGATGAAACGGCGGTAGAAGTTGGCAAACCCCAAAAACCGTTGTAACCCCTTTATGGTGGTTGGGACTGGCCATGACCTGACCGCATCTACCTTCTTGATGTCCATCTTCACTCCTTGCAGGCTGATTTGGTAGCCTAGGAAGGAGACAGCCTCCTGATGAAACTGGCACTTCTCAGCCTTGACAAACAGCTTGTTAGCCAGGAGGCATTCCAGGACTACTCGGACGTGAGTGATGTGATCCTCCAAGGTAGTCATGTAGACCAGGATGTCGTCCATATACACAACCACCTGGCGTCCGAGCATGTCCCAGAACAACTCGTTGACGAATGCCTGGAWCACTGACGGAGCATTGGCTAAGCCAAATGGCATCACCAAGTACTCGTAGTGGCCAGACATCGTGCTAAAAGCGGTCTTCCATTCATCCCCCTCCCGGATGCAGATGAGATTGTATGCACTCCGCATGTCTAATTTGGTAAAGAACCGGGCCCCGCAGAGCTGTTCGATAGCTGCCGGCAGAGGGTAACAGATCTTGGTGGTGATCTCATTGAGTCCTCTAATCAATACATGGGCYTAAACAATACACAGGCATAACCCTCCATCCTTCTTGGCCACGAAGCAGAAGCCTGCAGACGCAGGAGAAGTGGACATGCAGATGAAACCTTGTTGGTGCGCCTCATGGATGTACTCCTCTATGGCTTTTGTTTCAGCCACCGACAGAGGGTAGATGCGTCTTCACTGGGGCAGGTCGATGGCACAGTCCCAGGGGCCATGAGGAGGGAGAGAGGTGGCGCAGGTTTTAGGAAATACCTCCCGCAGGTCCTGGTATACCTCCAGGATGTTGGGCTGAAGGGCAACCACAGGACTCCGACGTGGAACCACAGGCAACGGGAAAGCAGGTCCTGCTTTCCCACGGTGCCCAGCCCGTGATTTTCATCCTTAACCATGAGATGGTGGGGTTATGGCGTTGAAGCTAAGGGAGGCCGGAAATGATCTTGTGAGCTGGTGCACTGGTGATGAAGGGAATGTTCTCCTGATGGATGGACTCCACGGTGAGGGTGAGGGTGAGTGGTCTGGTGATGTGTATGATGGTCCCGGAACCTAATGACCGATTGTCGAGGGCTTGAACCGGGAAAGGAGAGGAGAGCCAGTATGAGGTGATGTTAAGAGAGGAGGCAAGGGTCTGGTCAATAAAGTTCCCTGCGGAACCGGAATCCACTAATGCTGTAGAAACAGTACATGAGGGACAGTCAACTAGTGTGATCGACACCAAAAAGGGTTTGGCAGAAAGTGATGAAAAGGGGATACTCACGCCTGCCCCTGGATGTGGAAGATCACGTGACATTCCCTATGCGCTTGTCGATTCCGAGTTGGGGTGTACCGGACACTGCTGGAGCTAGTGCCCTCCTTGACCACAATAGAGACAGAGCCCCAGCTGTCTCCATCTGCATCACTCCTCCGCGGGGAAGCGTGTGACCCCTWCCTCCATGGGTTCAGGCTCTGATCCAAAGTGTTCACAGAGGGAAGCTCCCGAAGTAGGTTATCCAGACGGATTGCCATCGCGATGAGTGTGTCCAAGGAGAGGTTGCCGTCTCAACAGACCAGTTCCGTCTGGACCTCCTCACGCAGACCTCTTTTGAAGAGCGTACAAAGCGCCGGCTCATTCCATCTGTTGGATACTGCTACTGTCCGGAAGGTGAGTGCGTACTCAGCAGTCTGGTCCTCCTGCCGTAATTGGAGTAGGCGCTCATCCCRCTCTCTGCCCTCCGATGGATGATCGAAGATACCTCTGAACAGAGCCATGAACCCCTGATACGAATCCAGCTCCTCCTCTGCCAGACGCCCGTAGCCCATTCCAACGCCCGCCCAGTCAGCAGAGAAATAACCGTATCAACCTTGGACATCTCGGTGGTGGGGGCTCCCACCTGGTGCACAAAATAGAGGGAGTAGGTAGCCACAGCATTTAGACAGGGTGCCGTCATATTTATCCGGGAGGGACAAACGGGCATCGCTGACCTGGGCGGGTTGCTGAATGGGCTGGCTCGCTGGGTCGACTATCCTTCACTATCCTTTTAAAGAGCATAACGTCTTCTTTAATATGACACCACATTCATGTCAATAGGTATAACACAAATTTTGTCTTCCATTGTGCAAAGACATTCACTATAAAAAAGTATTAACACTCAACACAACAAAAAATCCTAGAGTATTTAAATTGTCGTACATTTGACTAAATGACTCACTCAAAATGTACCAAGTATAGTATATTATACTTATAAATATTATTTACACATAAATATTTTTAAAAAATTATAGAAAATGTGACCAGAGGTCAATATTCAGAAAGTATGTCAAAACTCACACAAAGTAGGTTATTTGATTGACAACGATTCTCACTTCTGTAACAATGTAAAAATGCAAACAACTATTCAGAGACTATTTCAAAATGTAGATAACCTCTCTAAATAGGATTTAGTATAGACCAGGCCTGACACAAAATGTAGATAACCTCTCTAAATAAGATTTAGTACAGACCAGGCCTGACACAAAATGTAGAAATAGTAGCTTATTTTGACAAAACTCCTGATACTTCAGTGAAGTATCAGATAGAGACAGATAAAGAGAAAGCATACAAAACAACAACAACTGTTCAGAGACTATTTTTTTTAAATACACAATTTCCCTATAAGATTTAGTAAATGCAACAAGTATTAGATCGAGAAAGATTCAGAGAAAAAATCCAATGAAAAAATAGTGGGACTTGGGGCAGACACACTCCATGGATATGTAGGCTCCCCTCTCGATTGTGCTCTCCCTCTTCCTCTCTCCCTCCACTTCTCCCTTCTCTTCCTCCTCACTCCACATCTCTATCCCTCCTATCATCTCTAACTCCTCTTCCCCCCTGCCTTCTGCTGCTGAGCTCTGACTCTCCACATCACCTCCCTCACTTTCACTGACCTAGAGGGACAGACTAACAGAGAGAGAGCGAGAGCGAGAGCGAGAACGAGAGCGAGAGCGAGAGCGAGAGAGAGGAGCAGGGCAACAAATAGTATACAATTGGTCAGGAACATCATCTCTCTCTCCCGCTCAGTCTCTGTCTTCATTACTCTCTTTATCTCAACCACACACATACTGTCTGCCTAATAATCACCTCTTAGGAGTTTCCATAATAAATTGTGTGACACAGTTGCAGGCCTCCCATCACACACACACACACACACACACACACACACACACACACACACACACACACACACACACACACACACACACACACACACACACACACACACACACACACACACACACACACACGCACACGCACACGCACACGCACACACACACACACACGCGCACGAAGAGTATCATTATACTACTATACAGCACTTTCAATCAAGCAAAATTATTTTATGAAGCCCTTGGCCAGATGATTGTTTCTAAGTTCACGGCGGATGGAGGCCAAAAATCTCACATTTGGACTCATCAGACCAAAGGACAGATTTCCACTGGTCTAATGTCCATTGCTCGTGTTTCTTGGCACAAGCAAGTCTCTTCTTGTTATTGGTGTCCTTTAGTAGTGGTTTCTTTGCAGCAATTCGACCATGAAGGCCTGCTTCTCACAGTCTCCTCTGAACAGTTGATGTTGCAATGTGTCTGTAACTTGAACTCTGTGAAGCATTTATTTGGGCTGCAATTTCTGAGGCTGGTAACTCTAGTGAACTTATCCTCTACAGCAGAGGTAACTCTGTGTCTTACTTTCCTGTGGCGGTCCTCATGAGAGCCAGTTTCATCATAGGGCTTGATGGTTTTTGCGACTGCACTTGAAGAAGTATTCAAAGTTTTTGAAATTTTCCGGATTGACTAACCTTCATACCTTAAAGTAATAATGGACTGTCGTGTCTCTTCTGTATACCACCCCTTCCTTGTCACAACACAACTGATTGGCTCAAACACGTTAAGAAGGAAATAAATTCCACAAATGATCTTTTAACAAGGCACGCCTGTTAATTGAAATGCATTCCAGGTGACTATCTCATGAAGCTGGTTGAGAAAATGCCAAGAGTGTGCAAAGCTGTCAATCAAGGCAAAGGTTGGCTACATTGAATTTTATTGAATATATTTTGATTTGTTTAACACTTTTTTTGGTTACTACATGATTCCATATGTGTTATTTCAGTTTAGATGTCTTCACTATTATTCTACAATGTAGCAAATAATACAAATAAATTAAAACCCTGGAATGAGTAGGTGTGTCCAAATGTTGACTGGTACTGTGTTCATTTTTTATTTTTCATTATTATTATTTTTCATTCAAGCTTTATTTAACTAGGCAAGTCGGTTAAGAACAAATTCTTATTTACAATGACGGCCTACCGGGGAACAGTGGGTTAACTGCCTTGTTCATGGGCAGAACGACAGATTTTTACCTTGTCAGCTCAGTTCATCTCCCAGGACAAAGTAGCTAGCAAAAGCAAGCTATCTTAATGGCCATTAATGTTAAATGTGTGTTTCGGTATGCCCCCAAATTAGTATAGTTGGTTCACGTGTCATGATCGCCTCTGGTGTGGATGGACAAAATCATCATGCGCGCATTGGCGGTGTAGTCAGCTTATGAAGGACACATTTTTGGGTACCTATGGCAGCCAGCAACGACGCAGTTGTGTTTCCATTCAGCTGTGTTTCACCAGCCACTTTCCCTTCCCCCAGATGGGTTCCCGTGATCACATGACTGTGCTACTGGAAACTGGGGGAAAGGTCGTCGAGCTGTAGCGCTCAAATTCTCGGCAAACGAGCAACGAATAACTCGCAACATTATAGCCATCATACTCTGTGATAATAGGCTACATTGTTTATTATTATACTTGGGTGAACGCGTAATAAGCCACGATAATAAAGTAAATAGTATTATGTGACTGAATAACTGCATAAAAACGTGACCCATTAAAATGTCATCGCAATCTTGTTTGTTTAAACTAAAACGAAAGAAAAAATATGTTCTCATCATGAGCTATAGGTTTCTTCTTTTACTCATTCACGCACATAATACACATGTGTATCTTAAAATACCTTACATGGGAAATATTATTGGATATGTTTCTCTGGGGTTGAATTACAGGCCACTTGGTGTAAAATGGGGTCAGCATTTCCCTATGACTGGAATAGGCTATAATTCAGTGTTTCAGAGTCAACCTAAATTCACTTTAGTCAATATAAGAAGGTATGAAGCTAGATAATCTAATGCAGTGCCTAATGATTGATCAATGATGCCTGAATGGGTTATGGCTTAATTGCCTCGCATAAGGCCCTCAAAGGACACACACCTGTACTGTACTCTCTCTGACCTTCCTCTGCTCTATTTGGAGGTTACATGTGTACCGAGGACAGGTGTCCCCTTTGACATTGTAGCGACGTTTAGACAATAGCCTTGCAGCTAAAAATGTAAACAAACTTGGGGAATAATAAAGTATTTGCCAATGAGACTGATAGAGAATGAATGACCTCTTATTTGGACTCCTGCCCAATAGCAGTATTATGATCCCAACAACAGTTCAGSGACTCATTGATACTTGCTGGTTTTGTTGTGAAACAAGATTGTGTCCTCTTGCTGTCAAAATACCATGACATGAATGGTAGGCCTACTGTATTTACATCCAAATAGTGTCTTTTCAACACAGATTCCTTACATTGGAGAGAGGGTCAAACAAATATATATTTATTTGTTTAACCTTTCTAGGGAGTCATGAGGAGACCATGGTCTCTTTCGCAGATGAGCCCTGCGTGAACACATCCACAAACAACATTGTTTTATTCAAGTGTCATATATGGTAGTTATGACACAGGAGTAAGTGCAAACGAAGGTCAAAATACTAGATCTAAGTATTTGACTTAAACTTGGTTTATAAACACTTCAGTTTCATAAACACTTATGGCTCATTGCGAATTTAGGTCTATAGGCGATTGTCTTCTTTACAAACACATCATAGTAGTAAAATATTTCTGTATGACCATTTCACTACGCTGAAGACTGAACACAAAATGTAACGTCAGAGATTCCCCTGTACCGGGGTCGTCACTAGTTACCACAGCCACAGTCATAATTATGGCTAAACCCCGCCTATTTCTGCAATTTCTCTTAACCACACTGCTAAAGTTATGCCTAACCCTAACCTTACATTAAGAACAAAAAGCATTTTTATTTGTGTTTTTTAACGATATAGCCAATTTTTACTTTATTGTTTGACTGCAGCCACACTTCGAAAACTGCTTATAATCGAACAAAACACAACAGACTCAAACAAAGTATGATTTTACTCACCAGCCCTTTCTCCAAACGTGTATATTCGCAACGCAAAATGTAAAAGAGGACTTTCTTTGAACGTGTCCAAGGTTGTGCGGCTTGGTTAGACCTCCCTCAGCGTTGACAGTTGCAAGGCGCCGTATGAATGGAGAGTGAGGACTTGCAGAGACCGCCCAGTTTGAWACGTCACATTAGCTCTTCTTTTTCCTCCTCTTGGGAGAGGCCAAACGGACACAATTGATGGGAAGTTCGGCTCTTTTTACTGACTCGGATCTTTTCGACTCGTTCAGTCAATAGGAACGAATGTTTCGACTCATTTCGTTCATTTGAGTCAGTAATGTCGAGAGCACGCCGTACCCCTTATCAGCGAACGATTAACTGAAAACTCGAAAGAGTCATGATTCTACAAGCCATTCGTTCACGTCGTTCACCATGAAGTGCTTATTGGAGCTGTCATTTGTGACTGAGACATAAGTGTGCTTTAAACAATGTACATTTGTTGATTGCTAGGCATCAAAGCTGTCATCAAGGGCTCCCGAGTCGCGCAGCGGTCCAAGGCACTGCATCTCAGTGCTAGAGGCGTCACTACAGACACGCTGTTTTGAATTCAGGCTGCATCACAACCGGTCTTGATTGGGAGTCCCATAGGGTGGCGCACAATTGGCCCAGCGTTGTCTGGCTTTGGCCGGTGTAGGCCGTCATTGTAAATAAGAATTTGTTCTTAACTGACTTGGCTAGTTAAATAAAGGTTAAATAAAAAATGAAAAACATTTAAAAGGCAAGTGATTGCTACTTTGAAGAATCTCAAATATAAAATATACTTCTTTGGTTACTACATGATTCCATATATGTTAGTTCATAGTTTTGATGTCTTCACTATTATTCTACAATGTAGAAAATAGTAAAAAATAAAGAAAAACCCTGGAATGAGTAGGTGTGTCCAAACTTTTGACTGGTACTGTTTATAAAATGATTCACATCTTTTTTTTAAACTATATTTTTCTTTATTATTTTTGCTTAACCCTACCACCCCTCCCCTAATTGGAGTAAACTAATGGACAACAACACTTAGGCTTCTACTTCCAGCTTATACATACTATATACATTTGACGGACACCGTATATTTTATAATAGTTATCTTTGTTTCTTTCCTCCTTCAGCTACCTTCATCCCCTCCCATCTATCTTTGAAGACCATCCAGTTTTGATTTCTATTTGCCATATATTTTTAACTGTGCTGTTTCACAACAGTTCCGAACCTTTCTATTCTCATAGCTTCTACAGATTGTCAATTAAAGATAAACATTGTTGTTAAGAGTATTACAATATTATTGATTGATTGACTATGACTATTCAAATCACCCTGCAGTGCTATTTTCAGAATTACCTCCAGGTGAATGTTGCAATTGTTTAGATGTTCCTGAACCTACGACCAAAAACAAGCTACATATGGGCAATACCAAAACAAATGATCCATCGATTTTGTCTCTTCGCAGCTAAATCTGCAGAGCTGGGATGGTTGTATCCCCCATACAGTGGGGCAAAAAAGTATTTAGTCAGCCACCAATTGTGCAAGTTCTCCCACTTAAAAAGATGAAAGAGACCTGTAATTTTCATCATAGGTACACTTCAACTATGACAGACAAAATGAGAAWWWWWWTTCCAGAAAATCACATTGTAAATCACAATTTATTTGCAAATTATGGTGGAAAATAAGTATTTGGTCAAAGACAAAAGTTTATCTCAATACTTTGTTATATACCCTTTGTTGGCAATGACAGAGGTCAAACGTTTTCTGTAAGTCTTCACAAGGTTTTCACACACTGTTGCTGGTATTTTGGCCCATTCCTCCATGCAGATCTCTTCTAGAGCAGTGATGTTTTGGGGCTGTTGCTGGGCAACACGGACTTTCAACTCCCTCCAAAGATTTTCTATGGGGTTGAGATCTGGAGACTGGCWAGGCCACTCCAGGACCTTGAAATGCTTCTTACGAAGCCACTCCTTCGTTGCCCGGGCYGTGTGTTTGGGATCATTGTCATGCTGAAAGACCCAGCCACGTTTCATCTTCAATGCCCTTGCTGATGGAAGGAGGTTTTCACTCAAAATCTCACGATACATGGCCCCATTCATTCTTTCCTTTACACGGATCAGTCGTCCTGGTCCCTTTGCAGAAAAACAGCCCCAAAGCATGATGTTTCCACCCCCATGCTTCACAGTAGGTATGGTGTTCTTTGGATGCAACTCAGCATTCTTTGTCCTCCAAACACGATATTTTGGATAACCGAAATAACTGAAAGTGAAAGGTTGTAATCTGAATAAAGGGAAAAATGCCTTTATTGACCATGGGGTGAGACATTCTTACTAATCTGCTAGAGAACCAGCTCAGATTTAAATTAACTTTTGTATCACTGAAGCCGTTAGTGAGATGTCTAATGCTTTAATATTGAATATTTCTGCCCTCCGAATTCATATTCATTATATAAATAGGCCTGTTTAATTTGGCTTGCCGTTCCAAATCAAATGGAATATTTTTTGCTCATATAATTTGAAAAACATGTTGCTAGGTGTAGGCAAGGCCTATGACTAAAGAGTAAATCAAGGTGATTTCTTCACAAATAGACAGGTCTTTTCTTTTCCATTATTGTCACGTATACTCCCTATCCGGCCTCTAGGTCACCAGGCTGCTCCAAGACAGTCTTGAAGAAGACACGACAAAACCTATTCCCCCTCAGGAGACTGAAAATATTTTGCATGAGTCCACAGATCCTCTAAAGGTTCTACAGTTACACCATCAAGAGCAGTCTGACAGGTTGCATCACTGCCTGGTATGGCAAACAGAGGGTAGTGCGTACGGCCTAGTACATCACTGGGGCCAAGCCTCCGGCCATCCAGGACCTCTATATCAGGCGGTGTCAGAGGAAGGTCCTAAAAATTGTCAAAGACTCCAGCCACCCTAGTCATAGACTGTTCTGTCTGCTTCGCATGGCCCCCGGTACCGGAGCGCCAAGTCTAGGTCCAAGAGGCTTCTTAACAGCTTCTATCCCCCAAGCCATAAGACTACTGAACATCTAATCAAATGGCTACACAGACTATTTGCATTGACCCCCCCTATTTTACACCGCTGCTACTCTCTGTTGTTATCATCTATGCATAGTCACTTTAATAACTCTACCCACATGTACATATTACCTCAATTACCTCGACTAACCGGTGCCCCGCACATTGACTCTGTATCGGTACCCCCTGTATATAGCCTCGCTGTTGATATTTTACTACTGCTCTTAATTATTTGTTACTTTTATTTTTTGTGTGTATTTTACTTAAACTGCATTTTTGGTTAAGGGCTTGTAAGTAAGCATTTCACTGTAAGGTCTACACCTGTTGTATTTGGCGCATGTGACACATACGTTTTGATTTGATTTGAATCTCTGGTGGAGGCATTGCATCTGATGCAGGGAGGGATGTCTCATGGGTGTGCGAGAGCTTTTCCGATGACCCTGACTCTGACAGTGYTGTTCCAGTGCAAAATAATGTGTTTGGGCACATCCACCTCAAGCCCTGTTGGTCCAGATCAGGCTTCCGCGTCCAGGTAGGCCTTTTCTCTTTTTCAGCTTTTTTGCCTAGGCCTAGAGATCCTCAATTGTTGGTCTGACTTACAGCAATCTTGTTAACAAGAAAAGCGTTTACCAATGGCCTACAACCCATATAGGCCTACGCCTAACTTAGATGCAACAGAATAAATAAAAACTTCAGCAGAATAAAATAATATTGTCATTTTTTTCATTTATTATATTAGCCAAATGTTGTTATTAATATTATTATTATTATGAGAATATTATTACTATCATCATTGCTTTCCTGTCACTGCTATTACTGTCTACAATTAGCCTATTGCTGGCATTAGACTATTATAGGCTTACAATGGTTGTAGGCCTAATTGTTTTTATTATTAGGCTATTATTATTTGCTTAATCATGTTGGCCTGTATCGTGTATGCACGCAAATTATGATGTTTTGCAATATTGCTATTGTTGTGTATGAACGGAAGAATAGCCCTGCTTCACATTGTATTTCATGAAATGAAATAAACTATTTTGGCTATTATCATTTCAACAGTGCCAAATCCACAACCATTGCCATCTGCGCCTGTGCCATCCCCACAGCGCCCAGACCGCCAACACCCGCAGGCCTACCAGGTAGGGAATTTGTGTGTTGTTGTCTTTGTATTTCAGTGTCATGTCTTTTATTATTATTCTATGTTAGCATACTTGGTTGTGTGGTGATTTTTTTTTACAAATAGGCTAACATTATATATATTTGTATAGATCCTGTCCTGCCAAATCCACCGCCACCTGAGAGACAGTAATTGGGGAAGGCTTATCATTACGCACACTTGTCACGATCATTACGCGAATCAGCGCTTCATCGGACTCACCTGGACTCCATCACGTTATTAATTACCTCCCCTATATCTGTCACTTCCTCAGTTTATTTCCAGAGTCAGCATTAATGTCAATATGTGTCCCTTGTCCAGATGCTGTTCGTGTTTTGTTTCCTGTCTGTTTATTCATTAAATTTGACCTCCCTGTACTTGCTTCTCATCTCCCAGRGTCTGTCCTTACAGAATACTGACTCCACAATTTGAAGCATCAGGGAGTTTTTTGTTTTTTGTTTTTGTTGGTGACGTAGGGTCTGGGTGCCGCTGCCGAAGCAACCGGGGATGTTTCAGCTGGCTCATCAGGCACCCATGCCTCAGCTGGCTCGAGAGGCTCACAAGCCCCGGTTGGCTTGGCAGGCTCCCCACGCCATACCTCAGCACTGCTCGTCAGGCTCCTGCGCCTCAGCCGGCTCGTTGGGCTCCCACTCGTCGGGCTCCCCGCGCCTCAGCCGGCTTGTCGGGCTCCCGCTCCTCAGCCGGCTCCCGTGCCGTTAGGCTCACCCAGGGGGGATGCCGGGCGGCTCCCCTAGAGGGGGGGTACTGTCACGTCTTCTCCCTCTCCCCCTCTCTGGCGCTCGAGGTCACCAGGCTGCTTATCATTACGCACACCTGTCACCATTGTTACGCGCGTCAGTACTCCATCGGACTCACCTGGACTCCATAACGTTATTAATTACCTCCCCTATATCTGTTACTTCCTCAGTTTCTTTCCCGAGTCAGCATTAATGTTGTTATGTGTCTCTTGTCTAGACGCTGTTTGTGTTTTGTTTCCTGTCTGTTTATTCATTAAATATTCACTCCCTGTACATGCTTCTCGTCTCCCAGCATCTGTCCTTACAGGGAAATTATGAGACGTTGAGACCTTGTCAAAGACAAGGACAGAGTGTGGAGCCGAAGATGGTTGATCCTTACCTGGCGAAGGGAAGAAATATCACTACGGACAACTTATTTAGCTCACTTGACCTCACCAAAACAGCCTGGTGGGCACAGTAAACAAAGCAAGATGGGAGTTGCCCCCTTCGCTAAAGAGCAGGCGGAGCGTTCAGCACACAGGTGTTGAAAAGTGAGAATACCTCGCTGACCATTTACCAGGGTAAGCAAATGAAAGAATGTCTGCCTCATCAGCACAATGCACCCAACTACGGGGGAGGCCAAAAGGCAAAGCCTGAGACTACAACCCACTACAAAGCAACGAAGGTATATATATTTTTCTGACTGTTTTCACATTTATTATTTGTGTAAGTAAGCATTTAATTGTAGCACACGGTGTACTGTATTGTATTTAATTTGAAGGTGGGCGTAGGTGTGCTAGACCAAATGGCGTGCACGTACATTGTCAAAGGTGGTACCCGAAGATGGCCAGTGGCTGTGTTCTATAACATCCTTGACCTGGCTAGCATAAATGTGCACATTCTCTACAAGGCCTGCATGGGGAAACATTTCCACTGAGGGATGTACAGTTGAAGTCAGAAGTTTACATATAACTTAGCCAAATACATTTAAACTAAGTTTTTCAGAATTCCTGACATTTAATCCTAGTAAAAATTCCCTGTTTTAGGTCAGTTAGGATCACCACTCTATTTTAAGAATGTGAAATGTCAGAATAATAGTAGAGAGAATTATTTATTTCAGCTTTGATTTCTTTCATCACATTCCCAGTGGGTCAGAAGTTTACATACACTCAATTAGTATTTGGTAGCATTGGCTTTAAATTGTTTAACTTGGGTCAAATGTTTCGGGTAGCCTTCCACAAGCTTCCCACAATAAGTTGGGTGAATTTTGGCCCATTCCTCCTGACAGTGCTGGTGTAGCTGAGTCAGGTTTGTAGGCCTCCTTGCTCGCACACGCTTTTTCAGTTCTGCCCACAAATTTTCTATGGTATTGAGGTCAGGGCGTTGTATGGTAAAGTAGTAGCCTCTTTCTCTTTCGTTTGTACAAGGTTGGGCTTGTCACTCATCTTCCTCTAGTGGTGGATCCAGGTCTTGACAAAATATTAGAGGATTTCACGTTTTAGAAGGGACCATGCACTCAATCGCCCGGTAGAGGGCGTAACAATACCAGAAATTGTTGCACAAGCTTTTCAGACCTATTCAGATTTCAAAGATTGTGATTGATGTATAGGCTATATGGATACATATGATACACATGTCTTACCTTTGCTTTCTACGGATTTAAGGACATCCTCATTAGAATTGAATTAAGACATATTGGAATTTATATTTTGTAGCTATACCACCCCGTACTCGTCACATGTATCATTGCTCTATCGTGCGCATTTTGTGAATACCATTAACCATGTAGTATTTTATCCACCTCAGTAATTATGATACCGTTGGAAGTAACCTGGAAGACAAAACCTTTCGCCTATTTTGTCTTTCCTAAAACACCTTGTCGTGTGCGTGCCATATTTACATCCCGTGCGCGCCTCCTGCCGCTGCTGCGCGTGCTCCATTCTGTCACTGCTGGCATCCAGACAGCTGCAAGCTCGTGGCAATGCATCTTTCGAACGAGAGGGAGGGAGAACAGCAGCAGTCGTTTGGGCAGTCAGCAAACTATCGCAGTTGTCTGGGTGACAGCTATCTCGGCTCAACAGTTTATGAGCGAGTAAAGAATGAGAAGAGAGGATTCTCTTACTGACTGGACAGCGCAGGAGACTCACCCTAAAAAGGTACGGTATTTGTGTTTGATCGAGTTTGTTAGCTAGCTAACATTAGCTCGCTGTTGTGTATTGCGAGCGACAGCCAGTCGGGAGGCTTTGTGTCCTGCCTTTGTGACAATGATGCTATGCGTGTTCGCATTGTGGATAGTAAAATGACATTGCTAGCTAGCCTCATTACATTAGCTATCTAATTTATGTCACGCTGGAGTTGATATGTATAGAACAAAAGCGTTGTTTGTCACTGAGGAAGTGTTTTCTTTTTGGAGCAGAACATGCTATTTGTGGTTTCTCGTCCAACTAAACTCTCTTGATTGTCTTGTCTTGATGGCATAATACGTTGCTAGTTAGCGGACTGGATGGAGCGAAGGAAGTTTCTGATGAACTTTACCAACTACGTGGAGCCGATAACGTTACCAGGCTTTGTGGAATCTAGTTCCGACTAGGACAAACTCCGAAAAGGACAATACTTAAAACAATTAAATTATGAAACGCCCACCTTGTACATATGTTTGTCCTCTGTACTTGCGAACCTTTTTTTGTTTGCTGAAAATCATAATTTTTCAATAAACGTTCATCATGTACCACCAACCTCCTGTTTCCTTTTTGAGATTACATTGCCACATGCTATTTGCGCGGAGTTGCCATTTTAGTGCAACAGCAATGCGCAAGCAGTCGTGGTTCTATTTGATGAACGTTCATTGAAAACGTACGGATTTGAGCAAACCAAAGGCATACAACTACAAAGGACCAACATAGGTACAAGGTGGGCGATGAGTAATTCTTTTTTTAGTATTGACCTCGGGCGAACCGATGTAGCTAGATTCCGCAATGCCTGTTCTCGGCTCCACGAAGTTGGTTTAATGTAGTTACTTTCCCTTGGGTCCACATAGTACAAATACTGTACATGACAAAGTACAGAACAGTTATAGACAAGGACATCAACAAAATTAACATCTTAGAAAAAGCATAATTTTAAATTGCCAATAAGTTATTGGAAAGACACCAAGAGACAACAACTACTATTTACACTTCATATGAACAGATTCTTATACAGTTACATTTTAACTTTAGAAAGAGGAGGCGCTGTGATATAATATGTTTTATTAAGCTAAACTTGCTTTTTACCTGAGTAACATCACGATGACATGGCTCTATACATAACTGAGCAACACATTACATATTTTTTTTGGTTTGGGTACAGTGAAGAAACCCATTGTGGCGTGTCTGGTGGGGTATATACAGTTGAAGTCGGATGTTTACATACACCATAGCCAAATACATTTAAACTCTGTTTTTTTTCACAATTCCTGGCATTTAATCCTGGTAAAAATCCCCTGTTTAAGGTCAGTCACCACTCTATTTTAAGAATGTGAAATGTCAGAATAATAGTAGAGACATTTTTATTTCTTTAATCACATTCCCAGTGGGTCAGAACTTTACATACACTGAATTAGTATTTGGTAGCATTGCCTTTAAATAGTTTAACTTGGGTCAAATGTTTCGGGTAGCCTTCCACAAGCTTCCCACAATAGGTTGGGTGAATTTTGGCCCATTCCTCCTGACAGAGCTGATGTGGCTGAGTCAGGTTTGTAGGCCTCCTTGCTCGCACACACTTTTTCAGTTCTGCCCACAAATGTTCTATAGGATTGAGGTCAGGGCTTCGTGATGGCCACTCCAATACCTTGACTTTGTTGTCCTTAAGCCATTTTCTCACAACTTTGGAAGTGTGTTTGGGGTCATTGTCCATTTGGAAGACCCATTTGCGACCAAGTTTTAACTTCTTGACTGATGTCTTGATGTTGCTTCAATATTTCCACATAATTTTCCATCCTCATGATGCCATCTAGTTTATGAAGTGCACCAGTCCCTCCTGCAGCAAAGCACCCCCACAACATGATGATGCCACCCCTGTGCTTCAGGGTTGGGAGGGTATTCTTCGGCTTGCAAACCTCCCCCTTTTTCCTCAAAACATAACGATGGTTGTTATGGCCATACAGTTATATTTTTATTTTTGGTCAGATCAGAGGATATTTCTCCAAAAAGTACGGTCTTTGTCCCCATGTGCAGTAGTCTGGCTTTTTTATGGCGGTTTTGCAGCAGTGGCTTCTTCCTTGCTGAGCGGCCTTTCAGGTTATGTTGATATAGGACTCATTTTACTGGATATAGATACTTTTGTACCGGTTTCCTCCAGCATATTCAGAAGGTCCGTTGCTGTTGTTCTGGGATTGATTTGCACTTTTCGCACCAAAGTACGTTCATCTCTAGGAGACAGAACGTGTCTCCTTCCTGAGCGGCGTGGTCCCATAGTTTTTATACTATTGTTTGTACAGATGAATGTGGTACCTTCAGGCATTAGGGGGGGAAAATTCTGACGTCTTGGCTGATTTTCTTTTGATTTTCCCATGATGTCAAGCAAAGAGGCACTGAGCTTGAAGGTAGGCTTTGAAATACATCCACAGGTACACCTCCAATGGACTCAAATTATGTCAATTAGCCTATCAGAAGCTGCTAAAGCCATGACATCATTTTCTGGAATTTTCCAAGCTGTTTAATGGCACTGTCAACTTAGTGTATGTAAACTTCTGACCCACTGGAATTGTGATACAGTGAATTATAAGTGAAGTACCAATTGAATTTACCACAGGTGGACTCCAATCAAGTTGCAGAAACATCTCAAGGATGGAAACAGGATGCACCTGAGCTCAATTTCAAGTCTCATAGCAAAGGGTCTGAATACTGAATACAAAGGGTCTGAATTAAGGTATCTTTTTGTTTTTTATATATTTGCAAAAAAATTATAACCTGTTTTCCCTTTGTCATTTAGGGGGTATTGTGTGTAGATTGCTGAAGATTTTTATTTAATCCATTTTAGAATAAGGCTAATGTAACAATGTGGAAAATGTCAAGGGGTCTGAATATTTTCCAAAGGCACTGTATATCAATTCCCCGTTACATATCACCAGTAGGACATTTACAGTTAATTACTATAATTTCTAATCTACAATGTTTGTTACTTAGGTTATGGTAACTTATTTTAATGCATTCAATATTATTATTCCAGTCTTCCCGTTCTCATTGTCTGCAAGCAAACTAAGTCTGTTTTTACATCCATTGAGAATTTCAATAGTTCCTCAATGTATTTGAAAAGTCTTTCTAGCTCTCCCTTTTGATAACCTCTGTGTGAAAGGGAAAAATGTCATGCTCTGATCAAGTGGAAACGTCATAAAATAGGCCTAACTGATTTACTTTTATCATTTTGGGTGCTGGTACTGTTTAATATTTAGGTGCAGGAGTTCCACAATACTTTTGAGCTAATATTCTATAAGCAGAACAGGAGCTCAAGCAGTAGAACATTTGAGGTGCTGAGCTCTTGCCGAAGTCCAGCACTGCTTCTTATCCCTTACGCATATAGCCTACAGCAGTGTCTGTCCTGAGCTCACTGGCACGGGAAACTGAGGACCCTTAATATTTTATACAAAGTTGCAAGTTCGCTAACACACACTTCAGGCTAAACCCAAGTTAATAGTTGATACAATGTTTCAAGTTCGTTGCAGACAGGCCATGTGTAGCCAATGTGATTCATAGGATATATATATATTTTTTTTTTATCAGGATATTTTGTATCTGCCGGCTGCAATGTTTTTATTTGTTGTCTTTGTGGGCTATTTTTACATAGTTGGCAATGGCAATAGAATACTTAGTTGGCAATAGACATAATTTAATTTGCTTATGYAAACCATAACTGGCACGCAGATCGGTAGAAATGTAAGATAAATTGGCATTCCACATTAGAAAGGATGCTGACTCCTCGTGTAGCCAACTTCAGGAGAGTAATGGCAGAAACTGCAAAAGCCAGCAGGAGCAGGAGAATAGCTGCATCCGGTTATGTTTTTTCCCCTTCTGGTTATCTAGATCTCTTGCTCCCTCTTGAGGCATGTCTTATTTTATTAAACCGTAAGCTTAAAGCATCAGACAAGCTCAATGCATATCATTTATTTTATTAAAACACGTGGTGTGTGTCTGTCTATATATGGGAAAATACGTATAAAAATGTTTGACCAATTGATTCGTCGAAAGAACAGACTTTCGGTCGACCAAGAGATTTTTTTGCAGGGGACAGACCTACAGCATACGTAGTCATTTTAGCTTATTGTAAGACTTGGCAAGTCACTTGTAATTATAGAGAAGAGTAACGGCCCACGGCAACTGCCCTGATTGTTACCGCATTGTACATACTGTGGCGGTTTTGCATCAAAGTCCTGCAATAAGAGCTAAGACTCTAATATATTGAACTCTACACAGTTGTGTTCTGTGGATGTCACTGAGTAGGCTGATAGCCCATTTCATGGGTGCACAATCCATACGTTAGGCTTTACAGTGCATATAAGTAGGCTATGCCCCCAATGCAAATTGCCCCCAATGCTGATTTCAACAGATTTGTTTTGGGGGGGGGGGGGTAAACATTTTTTGTTGAAATTATATAACAATTCCACTTTGTTTATCTTATCTGGTCCAATTGTGGCATGATTCAAATCAAATCAAATCAAATTTTATTAGTCACATACACATGGTTAGCAGATGTTAATGCGAGTGTAGCGAAATGCTTGTGCTTCTAGTTCCGACAATGCAGTAATAACCAACAGTAATCTAAACACACATTCCACACTACTACCTTCACACACACACCAAGTGTAAAGGGATAAAGAATATGTACATAAAGATATATGAATGAGTGGTGGTACAGAACGGCATGGCAGATGAGTAGATGGTATAGAGTACGGTATATACATATGAGATGAGTACTGTAGGGTATGTAAACATAAGTGGCATAGTTTAAAGGGCTAGTGGTACATGTATTGCATAAAGATGGCAAGATGCAGTAGATGATTTAGAGTACAGTAATATACATATGAGATGGGTAATGTAGGGTATGTAAACATTGTATTAAGTGGCATTGCTTAAAGTGGCTAGTGGTACATTTTTACATAATTTCATCAATTCCCATTTTTAAAGTGGCTGGAGTTGAGTCAGTATGTTGGCAGCGGCGCTAAATGTTAGTGGTGGCTGTTTAACAGTCTGATGGCCTTGAGATAGAAGCTGTTTTTCAGTCTCTCGGTCCCTGCTTTGATGCACTGTACTGACCTCGCCTTCTGGATGATAGCGGGGTGAACAGGCAGTGGCTTGGGTGGTTGTTGTCCTTGATGATCTTTATGGCCTTCCTGTGACATCGGGTGGTGTAGGTGTCCTGGAGGGCAGGTAGTTTGCCCCTGGTGATGCGTTCTGCAGACTTCACTACCCTCTGGAGAGCCTTACGGTTGTGGGCGGAGCAGTTGCCGTACCAGGCGGTGATCAGCCCGACAGGATGCTCTCGATTGTGCATCTGTAGAAGTTTGTGAGTGCTTTTGGTGACAAGCCGAATTTCTTCAGCCTCCTGAGGTTGAAGAGGCGCTGTGCTGCGCTTCTTCACAACGCTGTCTGTGTGGGTGGACCAGTTCAGTTTGTCCGTGACGTGTACACGAGGAACTAAAACTTTCCACCTTCTCCATACTGACCCGTCGATGTGGATAGGGTGGCTCCCTCTGCTGTTTCCTGAAGTCCACAATCATCTCCTTGTTTTGTTGACGTTGAGTATGAGGTTATTTTCCTGACACCACACTCCGAGGGCCCTCACCTCCTCCCTGTAGGCCGTCTCGTCGTTGTTGGTGATCAAGCCTACCACTGTAGTGTCATCCGCAACTTGATGATTGAGTTGGAGGCGTGCATGGCCACGCAGTCGTGGGTGAACAGGGAGTACAGGAGAGGGCTCAGAACGCACCCTTGTGGGGCCCCAGTGTTGAGGATCAGCGGGGTGGAGATGTTGTTACCACCCTCACCACCTGGGGGCGGCCCGTCAGGGTCCAGACCCAGTTGCACAGGGCGGGGTCGAGACCCAGGGTCTCGAGCTTGATGACGAGTTTGGAGGGTACTATGGTGTTAATGCTGAGCTGTAATCGATGAACAGTTCTCACATGGGTATTCCTCTTGTCCAGTGGGTTAGGGCAGTGTGCAGTGTGGTTGCGATTGCGTCGTCTGTGGACCTATTGGGTCGGTAAGCAAATTGGAGTGGGTCTAGGGTGTCCGGTAGGGTGGAGGTGATATGGTCCTTGACTAGTCTCTCAAGCACTTCATGATGACGGAAGTGAGTGCTACGGGGCGGTAGTCGTTTAGCTCAGTTACCTTAGCTTTCTTGGGAACAGGAACAATGGTGGCCCTCTTGAAGCATGTGGGAACAGCAGACTGGGATAAGGATTGATTGAATATGTCCGTAAACACACCAGCCAGCTGGTCTGCGCATGCTCTGAGGACGCGGCTGGGAATGCCGTCTGGGCCTGCAGCCTTGCGAGGGTTAACACGTTTAAATGTTTTACTCACCTCGGCTGCAGTGAAGGAGAGCCCGCAGGTTTTGGTAGGGGGCCGTGTCAGTGGCACTGTATTGTCTCAAAGCGGGCAAAAAAGTTGTTTAGCCTGTCTGGGAGCAAGACATCCTGGTCTCGACGGGGCTGGTTTTCTTTTTGTAATCCGTGATTGACTGTAGACCCTGCCACATACCTCTTGTGTCTGAGCTGTTGAATTTCGACTCGTTTTGTCTCTGTACTGAGACTTAGCCTGTTTGATTGCTTGGGGAGAATAGCTACACTGTTTGTATTCGGTCATGCTTCCGGTCACCTTGCCCTGGTTAAAAGCAGTGGTTCGCGCTTTCAGTTTCACGCGAATGCTGCCGTCAATCCACGGTTTCTGGTTTGGGAATGTTTTTATCGTTGCTGTGGGTACGACATCGCGTCAATGCACTTCCTAATGAACTCGCTCACCGAATCAGCATATTCGTCAATATTGTGTTGGACGCGATGCGGAACATATTCCAATCCGCGTGATCGAAGCAGTCTTGAAGCGTGGATTCAGATTGGTCGGACCAGCGTTGAACAGACCTGAGCGCGGAGCTTGTGTTTGAGTTTTCTGTTTGTAGGCTGAATCAACAAAATGGAGTCGTGGTCAGCTTTTCCGAAAGGGGGGCGGGGGAGGGCCTTATAAGCGTCGCGGAATTAGTTAACAATGGTCTAGTGTTTTTCCAGCCCTGGTAGCACAATCGATATGCTGATAGAATTTAGGGAGTTTTGTTTTTAGATTAGCCTTGTTAAAATCCCCAGTACGATGAATGCAGCCTCAGGGTGTGTGGTTTCAGTTTACAAAGAGTCAGATAAAGTTCGTTCAGGGCCATCGATGTGTCTGCTTGGGGGGGAAGTGTACGGCTGTGATTATGATTGACGAGAATTCCCTTGGTAGATAATGCGGTCGACATTTGATTGTGAGGAGTTCTAGATCAGGTGAACAGAACGACTTGAGTTCTTGTGTGTTGTTATGATGATCACACCACTTCTCGTTAATCATAAGGCTACCCCCCGCCCTCTTCTTACCGGAAAGATGTTTGTTTCTGTCGGCGCGATGCATGAAGAACCAGCTGGCTGCACCGACTCCGTTAGGTCCCTTGAGTTAGCCATGTTTCCGTGAAGCAGAGCACGTTGCAATCCCTGATGTCTCTCTGGAATGCTACCCGTGCTCGGATTTATCAACCTTATTGTCAAGAGACTGGACATTGGCGAGTAGTATGCTAGGGAGTGGAGCGCGATGTGCCCGTCTCCGAAGCCTGACCACGAGACCGCCACGTTTTCCTTTTTCGGCGTCGCACAGGGTCGCCGGCTGGGATCAGATCCATTGTATTGTGTGGAAGGCAAAACACTGGATCCGTTTCGGGAAAGTCATATTCCTGGTAGGAACGATGATGAGTTGACGTTAATCGTATATTCAGTAGTTCCTCCCGACTGTATGTAATGAAACCTAAGATTACCRGGGGTACCGATGTAAGAAATAACACGTAAAAAAACAAAATACTGCATATTTTCCAAGGAACACGAAGCGAGGCAGCCATCTCTTTTCGGCGCCGGAAGAAAAATTCCACTATTTTTATCCGTTCATCAGTTTCAATGAGTGACTTTTATTGTGAAGGCAAACAGCCTGAGCAACAATAGTGGAATCGGCAAACGTTGTTTACAACACACTGGTTGGAAATTAGCTCTTTACCCTACCAACGTCAACGATTCCAATCCATCAATGGACTGTACTGTAGGCTACAGCTAGCAAGACTAGTGCTCATATCAAAGATATTTTGTGTTAGTGATCTTCAGTTGTCTATAAATGGCCTTGGTTCTTGTCATTGTGTGTGACTGTGAGTCAAGAGTATCTCTGCTATTATTAGCCATACTCTGCTTGTTTTCATTCTGTTGAACCTGAGCTGAAGACCAGCACAGGAAACGGATGTGTTTTTTTGGGTGGTTGGTGAATGGGCTTACTTCCTTTAGCATTTGACAAAGGTGATGGGGAGGGCTGAATCAAGTGGAATAGCAGCCCTAGACGTACCAAAAAGTAAACAATTTTGTCATCCTACATTCTATCATAAACTTAAAATTATTGAGTTACTTGCCTTTATATACATTTGTTTTGTTGTGATGGGTGTAATTGAGCAAGTGCATCTGCCTTGTTTAATTAAATAAGTGGGATTGTACGGGTGAAAGCCAGCATCCTGCTCATACCAGCCTCCTCTTAACACATGTACACACTCACCGTAGATGAGAAGTAGGCCACTAACCGGCCTGTATGTCATGTCTTGCCTTTTGTGGCGCTTCTACTACACTAGAGGCATCTCACTGGAGTACCCTTATTCATATTTATGGAAAAGGGAGGGCCTTCAGACTGGGCTAATATGAGCTGTCTCCTGTCTGGGGCAGTGGTGTGTGTGAATAAATAATGGACACCAGTCAGAGGATCTCTGTTTGTCAATTACCTCCCCAGTGTTATTATTCACCACAGATGTGAGCAGGGCCTAAAATTAACAACCGCCACCTGCCAAAAGCGGGTAGATTTTGGCATTGGGTAAGTGACATGGTAAGATGGTTGTTTCACTAGCCACGTTGGTGGATGGTCAGGGCTCCACAGTGCCAGCATTTCACTCGCATTTGTGAATAAAAATTGTTGAGCATGAACACATTTATAGTAAAATAAATGCTGCAGTAGCTATTTCTGCCGTTTGTTTCATAGCTGGTAAATTCAGTCTAAACTACGAATCCTATATAGCCTATCCCACCTCGCCCTGCAACATGACAAGGCATCAGCTACTCTTCCTGGTGTCCAGCAAAATTAAGGCAGTTATACAATTTTTTCAACATTACAATACATTCACAACAGATTTCACAACACTATCACATATCTACAACAAATCCATGTGTGTGTGTATGCATATATGTGCCTATGTTTGTTGCTTCACAGGCCGCACTGTTCCATAAGGTGTATTTTTATCTTACWTTTTTTTTTAKATCTAATTTTACTGCTTGCATGAGTTACTTGATGTGGAAAAGAGTTCCATGTAGTCATGGCTTTGTAGTACTGTGTGCCTCCCATAGTCTGCTCTGGACTTGGCGACTGTGAAGAGACCTCTGGTGGCATGTCTTGTGGCGAATGCATGGTTGTCCAATAGAAGTCGACCGATTAATCGGAACGGCCGATTTAATTAGGGCCGATTTCAAGTTTTCATAACAATCATAATCTGCATTTTTGGACACCGATTGTGGCCGATTACATTGCACTCCARGAGGAGTGTGACTACCTGACTACCTGTTACGCGAGTGCAGCAAAAAGCCAAGGTAAGTTGCTAGCTAGCATTAAACTTATAAAAAACAATCAATCTTAACAATCACTCGTTAACAAACTTTTGTTTTGGCAAGTCGGTTAGGACATCTACTTTGTGCATTACACAAGTAATTTTTCCAACAATTGTTTACAGACAGATTATTTCACTTACAGTGAATTATATCACAATTCTAGTGGGTCAGAAGTTTACATACAGTAAGTTGACTGTGCCTTTAAACAGCTTAGAAAATTCCAGAAAATTATGTCATGGCTTTAGAAGCTTCTGATAGGCTAATCGACATCATTTGAGTCAATTGGAGGTTTACCAGTGGCCGTATTTCAAGGCCTACCTTCAAACTCAGTGCCTCTTTGCTTGACATCATGGGAAAAATCTAAAGAAATCAGCCAAGACCTCATAAATTGTAGACCTGCACAAGTCTAGTTCATCCTTGGGATCAATTTCCAAATGCCTGAAGGTACCACGTTAATCTATACAAACAATAATTTTGTTTACGCTGTTTTGCCTTTAATCACAAACATGTTTTCGAGGCAACTGCTTGTGCACCCATGACTTTGACATCAAGTATGTATCTTGAGTATCAAATTAAATCATTCAGATAATAAAAAATAAAAAAATTGGTGCACCCGCTAAAAAAAATATCAGATTTTTTGGATAAAGCCTGACAGGGAGTGGAAACCACTCCCTGTCAGCATGCCAATTGCACGCTCGCTCAAAATTGTGTTGTGACAAAACTGCACATTTTAGAGTGGCCTTTTGTCCCCAGCACAAGGTGCACGTGTAATGATCTACACACACTACCCCATATGACAAAGCGAAAACAGTTTTTTTGTTGAAATGTTGCCAAATATGTTTTAAACAGAAATACCTTATTTACGTAAGTATTCAGACCCTTTGCTATGACACTCGAAATTGAGCTCAGGTGCATCCTTTTTTTATTTTAAATCTTATTTGATTATTTTATATACAGTGCATTCGGAAAGTATTCAGACCCATTCCCTTTTTCCACATTTTGTTAAGTTACAGCATTATTCTAAAACCGATTAAATATAATAACCTCATCAATCTACACACAATAACCTATAATAACAAAGCTAAAACATGTATTTATACATTTTTGCAAATATTTAAATGAGATCTTAAAAAAAGAAAAATTTAGATAAGTATTCAGACCATTTACTATGAGACTAGAGCAGGGTTTCCCAAACACATTCCTGCACGTTTAGTTTTTTTGCCCTTGCACTACACAGCTGATTCAAATATCCAATTCATCAAGCTTTGATAATTTGAATCTGAGTTTCGTAAACCCTGATCTAGCGAAGTAGTCCTAAGTGAGCACAAGTTAATTAATTAGATTAATTAATTACATTTTAATAAATAAATAATTAATTATTTGGGCGGGAGGGTAGCCTAGTGGTTAGAGCATTGGGCTAGTAACCAAAAGGTTGCAAGTTCAAATCCCCGAGCTGTCAAGGTACAAATCTGTTGTTCTGCCCCTGAACAAGGCAGTTAACCCACTGTTCGTAGGCCGTCATTGAAAATAAGAATTTGTTCTTAACTGACTAAAATAAATAAATAATGTTTCTTCACTTATATGCCTTCAGAATGAGGATCTTATTCTCAAACACCCCCTTTACGACACGTGACCTTCTTGACCACTACCGAAATGACTAAAAAGCTCAAATTGGGAAATTACCTTACCAACATGGAGGTGTGAATGGGCTTCAGTGATGTGGTCAATTGTTTGCTAACTCATAATGGCTGTCTCCTATTCCTTGCAGTATTGAGCTAAGGGGCTCTCATTACCAAATCACACACTTCTCATTACCGCATCATTTTTAGGTCAATTTCAGTAATGAGAACCTTAATTTGGGTCATGATAATAAGAATTCTAATGTATAGTCAATGCGTGTGCTGTGCTGGTAACTTTATTTACTATGTCCACTGATTACACCTATTGTATAGATTGTATTAAGTAGGTGTTGTCAAGAAATATGGCTGTGTAAAGGCCTTTAAAAAAAATATATATATATATTTTTTTTTTATACATAAAGCCACAATCTGGTGTTTGTGTTTAAGCTAAGCGAAATCCCTCCACTTAACGTAGGCTAATGCGATTAGCATGAGGTTGTAAGGGTTGAGAATTTCCAAGGACACAGACATATCTGATATTGGCAGAAAGCTTAAATTCTTGTTAATCTAACTGCACGGTCCAATTTACAGTAGATATTACAGTTAAATAATAGCATGCTATTGTTTGAGAGTGCACAGTTTTGAACATGAAAAGTTATTAATAAACACATTTGGCACATTTGAGCAGTCTTGATACAGCATTTTGAACAGAAATGCGATGGTTCATTGGATCAGTCTAGTTCTTTGCACATGCACTGCTACCATCTAGTGGCCAAAACCTAAATTGCACCTTGGCTGGAATAATACATTATGGCCTTTCTCTTGAATTTCAAAGATGGTCATTTTTGTTGTTGAGAGAACCAACTTTTTTTGTTTGTATTATCTTTCACCAGATCTAATGTTATAATCTCCTACATTCCTTTCACATTTCCACAAACTTCAAAGTGTTTACTTTCAAATGGTACCAAGAATATGCATATCCTTGCTTCATGGCCTAAGCTACAGGCAGTTAGATTTGGGTATGTCATTTTAGGCAAATATTGAAAAAAAGGTGCCGATCCTTATTAAAGAAGGATATCCACCATTTTGATGTTAGGCTTACCTGTTTTAGGATGGGATGTACTTTAATGTGCTTATATTTGTCCTGTTTCACATGTGCAAGTGTGTGTTTATACTAGAGGTCGACCGATTAATCGGAATGGCCGATATTAATCGGGGCCGATTTTCAAGTTTTCATAACAATCGGAAATCGGTATTTTTGGGCGCCGATTTGCCAATGTTTAAAAAAAAATATTATTATTATATTTTTTCACCTTTATTTAATCTTTATTTAACTAGGCACGTCAGTTAAGAACACATTCTTATTTTCAATGACGGCCTAGGAACGTTCTGCCTCGTTCAGGGGCAGAATGACAGATTTTTAACCTTGTCAGCTCGGGGGGGATCCAATCTTGCAACCTTACAGTTAACTAGTCCAATGCTCTAACACTGATTACATTGCACTCCACGAGGAGCCTGCCTGTGCCGCGAATGCAGTAAGCTAAGGTAAATTGCTAGCTAGCATTAAACTTATCTTATAAAAAACAATCAATCAATGACTGTCATTGCTCCAATATGTACTTAACCATAAACATCAATGCCTTTCTTAAAATCAATACACAAGTAATATTTTAAACCTGCATATTTAGCTAAAGAAATCCAGGTAGCAGGCAATATTAACCAGGTGAAATTGTGTCATTTCTCTTGCGTTCATTGCACGCAGAGTCAGGGTATATGCAACCGTTTGCGCCTCGGCTCCTTTGCGAACTAATTTCCAGAATTTTACGTAATTATGACAACGTTGAAGGTTGTGCGACGTAACAGGAATATTTAGACTCATGGATGCCACCCGTTAGATAAAATACGTAACAGAATAAACTTTTTGTTTTCGAGGTGATAGTTTCCGGATTAGTCAAAGGTATATGGTTTAGAGAGGAATAGTCGACGCGTTATAATTCCTGTAAACTTGCGGCTGAACTTGACAGGGGTTCCTTCGTATTTTACCGTTCATGTCTTCCATAGAGAATGTCTTGATCTACTTCAAATAAGGTCTGTGTTTTGTGCAGGTCTTAAACCGCCTCGACGTTTTGATACCCGTGTAAATCTCACTAGATAAGGTAACGTTTGTCAACATATTTTCATAAATCCACTCTACAAAAAAAATGATCTTCGCTTATATTGATCAGTTCCAGGTTACAATGTTTTCAACATTCATTCACAGGTAACTTAAACTCTATTTTTATTCAAACAGTTGAGAGTATTTGTCTCCTAAGCAGACTCTTTAGTATCATTGTCACTTCAGAGCTGTGTGTGTGTGTATTATGTATTATATTAAGTTAAAATAAAAGTGTTCTTGTTCATTCAGTATTGTTGCAGTTGTCATTATTATAAAAATGTGTGGGTGTATGATATATATATATATCACACACATATACACAGTGGGGAGGACAAGTATTTGATACACTGCCGATTTTGCAGGTTTCCTCTTACAAAGACATGTAGAGGTCTGTAATTTTATCATAGTACACTTCAACTGTGAGAGACGAATCTAAAATCCCGAAAATCGGATCTGATTTCTAAGTAATTAATTTGCATTTTATTGCATGACATAAGTATTTGATAACCTACCAACCAGTAAGAATTCCGGCTCTCACAGGACCTGTTAGTTTTCTTTTAAGAAGCCCTCCCGTTCTCCACTCATTACCTGTATTAACTGACACCTGTTTAACTCTGTTACCTGTATAAAAGACACCTGTCCACACACTCAATCAAACAGACTCCAACCTCTCCACAATGGCCAAGACCAGAGAGCTGCTGTAGGACATCAGGATAAAATTGTAGACCTGCACAAGGCTGGGATGGCTACAGGACAATAGGCAAGCAGACTGGTGAGAAGGCAACAACTGTTGGCGCAATTATTAGAAAATGGAAAAGTTCAAGATGACGGTCAATCACCCTCGGTCTGGGGCTCCATGCAAGATCTCACCTTGTGGGCATCCATGATCATGAGGAAGGTGAGGGATCAGCCCAGAACTACACGGCAGGACCTGTCAATGACAGGAAGGATAAGAGTGATGGGGATGGCCATGTATCGCGAGATCTTGGCCAACAACCTCCTTCCCTCAGTAAGAGCATTGAAGATGGGTCGTGTGGCTGGGTCTTCCAGCATGACAACGACCCGAAACACACAGCCAAGGCAACTAAGGAGTGGCTCCGTAAGAAGCATCTCAAGGTCCTGGAGTGGCGCTAGCCAGTCTCCAGACCTGAACCCAATAGAAAATCTTTGGAGGGAGCTGAAAGTCCGTATTGCCCAGCGACAGCCCCGAACCTGAAGGATCTGGAGAAGGTCTGTATAGAGGAGTGGGCCAAAATCCCTGCTGCAGTGTGTGCAAACCTGGTCAAGAACTACAGGAAACGTATTGATCTCTGTAATTGCAAACAAAGGTTTCTGTACCAAATATTAAGTTCTGCTTTTCTGATGTATCAAATACTTATGTCATGCAATAAAATGCAAATTAATTACTTAAAAATCATACAATGAGATTTTCTGGATTTTTGTTTTAGATTCCGTCTCTCACAGTTGAAGTGTACCTATGATACAAATTACAGACCTCTACATGCTTTGTAAGTAGGAAAACCTGCAAAATCGGCAGTGTTTCACAAATGTGTTCTCCCCACTGTATATATTTAAAAAAAAATATATATATTTTTTTTTAATAAATCGGCCGATTTAATCGGTATCGGCTTTTTTTGTCCTCCAATAATCGGTATCGGCGTTGAAAAATAATAATCGGTCGACATCTAGTTTATACGCATGTGTGAAATGAAAATGTGTTTTTTTGCGTATCCCAACTCCTCATGAGACACCCTCGGAGAGTGTGGCCTAGGTCAGCCATTATCAAAGGCAACCCTGAAACAGTTAGGGTTAAGTGCCTTGTTCAGGGGCACATTGACAAAAAAAAAAATTCTTCACCTTGTCGACTCAGATTTGAACAAGCGATATTTTGGTTACTGGCCCAACGCTCTAACCGCCAGGCTACCTACTGCTTATTACCTACTGCGGCAATAAGAAATCTGTTTTATCATTCCCGTAATGCACCAATATTTAGGAAATAAGAAAAATGTAAGTTATACTTTAGTACTTTTGGCTAAATCTTTTTTTTTTTTTTTTTTTTTAATCCAAATATGTGGACGTAAAAATACTCATGACAAAAAAACAAGATTCAGAAAAGGTTGTGTTGCTGTGATGAGAAAAATGACTAATTTTTTTTTCATTATGTTGAATTCAGGCCTTTCCATTCGGTGAGCAATGTAAACACATTTATAAATTGCTTTGTTAAACATTTTGTGACTTCAAAAACTGTTGCGGTAATGAGAATCTTTGAATTGGTAGATGTGGACATTGTGGTAAAATGCGCAATATCTGATCAACATAGCAATCATTATGAAATAAATAGTGCTTTCAGAAAGCCTTCAGACCCCCTTGACTTTTTCCATATTTTGTTGTGTTAGTGGGATTAAAATTGATTTTGTCATWTTTTTTTTGGTCAATCTACACAATACTCATGTCAAAGTGGAAGAAAAATAAAACACCATCTTGATTAGATAAGTATTCAACCCCCTGAGTCAATACATGTTAGAATCACCTTTGGCAGTGATTACAGCTGTAAGTCTTTCTGGGGTAAGTCTCTTCAGCCTTCAGCCTCACAGGCATTAATGCTGAAATCAGTTTTGTTTTTCAAATCTGTTTTGGAATACTGTCCAGTATACGAGTGACAATCAGATTTTGTGTGTTCAGACAGCAGTCATTTGTTGACATGGCTACTCTAGTTGTCATAGTAATAATGGGTGTGTGCGCACTGGTTGGTGGTGGTGGTGCTCGTGCTTCCTAAGGTGACAACAATGCCTGCCAAGGACACTTTCCAGTTGCTCAAAATCATAATGTAACTTACAAAATAATATATATTTTTGCTAGCCACAGCAGTCCACTAGCTGTCTAGGTAGCTGTTTAGCTTTCTAGCACATTCACTTATTTATTTGTAAACAATTAACAAGCTAGTTAGCTACCAGGTGTTCTTGTCAAAATGGTCAACAGCGTAATTAGGAGGCAACAAGATATGCCAAATAACAGTCTTAAAAACCACAAGGGCAAGTAAATCAGATTTAACTGTTCAGACACAAGTCGCATGGACAGGAATCAGATTTGTAACTGATTTCAAACACCTTCGTAGGTTGCTTAAATTATCTGATTCCATGTGCTTTTTGGCTGTTCAGACTGTAGGAAAAAGAACAGGTTCGCATCAGATATGCCAAAAAATGTATTTGATACACTTCAAACTGCTAATGTGAACAAGGCTTAAGAGCTTTCCACACCTGGATTGTGCAATGTTTGCACATTATTTTGAAAAATGTCTTCAATCTCTGTCAAGTTGGTTGTTGATTATTGTTAGATAGCCATTTTCAAGTCTTGCCATAGATTTAAGTCAACTGTAACTAGGCCACTGAGGAATATTCAATGTCGTCTTGGTAAGCAACTCCAGTGTATATTTGGCCTCCTGTTTTAGGTTACTGTCCTGCTGAAAGGTGAATTTTTCTTCCAGTGTCTGCTGGAAAGCAGACTGAACCAGGTTTTCCTCTAGGATTTTGCCTGTGCTTAGCTCTATTCTGTTTCTTTTTATCCCAAAAAACTCTGTAGTCCTTGCTGATGACAAGCATACTCATAACATGATGCAGCCACCATGCTTGAAAATATGAAGTGGTACTCAGAGATGTGTAGGTTTTGCTCCAAATATAAAACTTTGTATTCAGGATGTAAAGTTAATTTCTTTGCCACATTTTTTGCAGTTTTACTTTATTACCCCTTTGCAAAAAGGATGCATGTTTTGGAATATTTGTATTATGTAAAGGCTTCCTTTTCACTCGGTCATTTAGGTTAGTATTGTGAAGTAACTACAATGTTGTTCATCCATCTTCAGTTTTCTCCTATCACAGCCATTAAACTGTTTTTAAAGTCACCATTAGCCTCATGGTGAAATCCCTGAGCGGTTTCCTTCCTCTTTGGCAACTGAATTAGGAAGGACGCCTGTACGTTTGTAGTGACTGGGTGTATTGATACACCATCTAAAGTGTAATAACTTCACTTTGCTCCAAGGGGTATTCAATGTCTACTTTTTATTTTTACCCATCTACCAATAGTTGCCCTTCTTTGCGAGGCATTGGAAAAGATCACGGGTCTTTGTGGTTGAATCTGTGATTGAAATTCACTGCTCGACCCAGGGACCTTACAGATAATTGTATGTGTGAGGTACAGATATGAGGTAGTCGTTCAAAAATCTTGACACACTTATTGCACACAGTGAGTCCATGCGACTTGGGCACATTTTTCCTTCTGAATTTCTTCAGGCATGCAATAAAAAGGGGTTGAATAATTGAGACATTTCAGCTTTTCATTTTKAATTAATTTGTAAATATTTCAAAAAATAATTCCACTTTGACATTGAGATAGTGTGTAGGCCAGTGACACATCTCAATTTAATCAATTTGAAATTCAAGCTGTATCACAGCACGTGGAAAAAGCCGAGGGGTGTGAATACTTTCTGAAGACACTGTAAATACAGATACCGATTAATCGGCAGATTTTTATTTATTTGTATTATTTTTTAATTATTTTATTTGTAATAATGACAATTACAACAATACTGAATGAACACTTATTTTAACTTAATATAATACATCAATACAATCAATTTAACCTCAAATAAATAATGAAATGTGTTCAATTTGGTTTAAATAATGCAAAAACAAAGTGTTGGAGAAGAAAGTAAAAGTGCAATATGTGCCATGTAAGAAAGCTAACATTTAAGTTCCTTGCTCAGAACATGAGAACATATGAAAGCTGGTGGTTCCTTTTAACATGAGTCTTCAATATTCCCAGGTAAGAACTTTTAGGTTGTAGTTATAGGAATTATAGGACTATTTCTCTCTATACCATTTGTATTTCATATACTTTTGACTTGGATGTTCTTATAGGCACTTTAGTATTGCCGGTGTAACAGTATAGCTTCCGTCCCTCTCCTCGCTCCTACCTGGGCTCGAACCAGGAACACATCGACAACAGCCACCCTCGAAGCAGCGTTACCCATCGGTCCACAAAGGTGAACAACTACTCCAAGTCTCAGAGCGAGTGACGTCACTGATTGAAACGCTATTAGCGCTCACCCCGTTAAGTAGCTAGCCATTTCACATCGGTTACACCAGCCTAATCTCGGGAGTTGATAGGCTTGAAGTCATAAACAGCTCAATGCTTGAAGCACAGCGAAGAGCTGCTAGCAAAACGCACGAATGGCTGTTGAATGAATGGCGTATGAGCCTGCTACTGCCTACCATCGTTCAGACTGCTCTATCAAATCATAGACTTAATTATAACATAATAACACACAGAATACGTGCTTTGGTCATTAATATGGTCGAATCCGGAAACTATAATTTCGAAAACAAAACGTTTATTCTTTCAGTGAAATACAGAACCTTCCGTATTTTATCTAACGGATGGCATACATAAGTCTAAATATTACTGTTACATTGCCCAACCTTCAATGTTATGTCATAATTACGTAAAATTCTGGCATATTAGTTTCGCAAAGAGCCAGGCGGCCCAAACTGCTGCATATACCCTGACTCTGCATGCAATGAACGCAAGAGAAGTGACACAATTTCACCTTATTGCCTGCTAACATGGATTTCTTTTAGCTAAATATGCAGGTTTAAAAATATACTGTGTATAGATTTTAAGAAAGGCATTGATGTTTATGGTTAGATACAGTCGTGCAACGATTGTGCTTTTTTCGCAAATGCGCTTTTATTAAATCATCCCCGTTTGGCGAAGTTGGCGGTCTTTGTTAGGAAGAAATAGTCTTCACACAGTTTGCAATGAGACGGCGGCCCAAACTGCTGCATATACCCTGACTCTGTTGCAGAGAAGTGACACAATCCCTAGTTAAAGAAAATTCATGTTAGCAGGCAAAGTTAACTAAATATGCCAGGTTGAGCAGTCGGGAGGGGAACAAGGGGAAGGGTAAAGGGGGGAGGGATAAAGGGGGGAATAAGTGGGGGGTGACACCTACCCTCTTTCTTTCTACCTGTCCTTGTTCTGTATGTCTTGTTTTGTAATATTTGTTTTGTACCCAGAACTCTGGGTCTTTTTGTTTCTGTCTGCTCTTTTATGTTTAGATAAGAATTGTAATACCTGTCTTTTATACCTATACACCATTCTTGTGTGTGTTCAATAAAAAATATTTGAACAAAAGAAGTCACATAATTAGTTAAATAAAGTCCACCTGTGTGCAAAATAAATAAATATAAAATAAAAATATATATATACTTGTGTATTGATTTTTAAGAAAGGCATTGATGTATATGGTTAGGTACACGTTGCAGAACGACAGTCCTTTTTCGCGAAGCGCACCTCTTCGATATGTGCAACGCAGGACATGCTAGATAAACTAGTAATATCATCAACCATGTGTAGTTAACTAGTGATTATGAGTGATTGTTTTTTATAAGATAAGTTTAATGCTAGCTATTAACTTACCTTGGCTTCTTACTGCAGTCGGGTAACAGGAAGTCTCCTCATGGAGTGCAATGTAAGGCAGGTGGTTAGAGCATTGGACTAGTTAACGCGTAAGGTTGCAAGATTGAATCCCTGAGCTGACAAGGTAAAAATCTGTCATTCTGCCCCTGAACAAGGCAGTTAACCCACCGTTCCTAGGCTGTCATTGAAAATTAGAATGTGTTCTTAACTGACTTGCCTAGTTAAAGGTGTAAAAAATACCGATATCCGATTGTTATGAAAACTTGAAATCGGCCCTAATTAATCGGCCATTCCGATTAATCGGTTGACCTCTAGTCAGTATTCTCTCTCTCCCTCCCTCGCGCTCTCCCTTCCTCAATCTTTCTTCTCTCCCTCCTGACCTTCATGTTTTTCTCTTCTCGTTCTCTCTCTCCCTTTCTCCACATCTTCTTTCTTTCTCTTGTCTCTCTCTACTGCTTGAGGCAATATAGTCATCAGTTGAAGGGGATTCAGTTCAAAGTAGCTTATTCTGCTCAGTTGACGAAAACCCCTTGGATTACAGCATTGAATGCATGACACACTCCTCCCTGGCTGTAGGCACAAATATAATATCAGTCTACCCTCCACAAATGCTAACCATAATCATTTTAAATCTTTACACTTGTGCCCATATACAGGTTGAAAATGGCTGATTTGGGCACTGATAAATGTGTTGTGCAGGAGCTCCACAATACTTTTGAGCTAATATTATATAAGAAGAACAGGGAGCTCAAGCAGTAAACATTTGAGGTACCGGTACTCTGTTCCAGTGAGCTCCTACCCAAGTCAAGCACTGTGCGCTGCACTTCAAACTTCTATATGGGTTTTGACTGACAGGTGTTCTGAGCTTGAGCACCTTGTCCGACAAGTTGCCCCCATCTCTCCTGCTAATTTGGGAACTTTATTGTTGTCTGAGGGAAATGCTGTAACTTACGAGGATTATATGTACTTTGCAAGATAATATTATCAGGATTATAATTATACCGCTTTGATGTAATACAAGGAAGCCATACACCCTTCAGTCCAATTGTGTGCTTCACATTTCCATATTATAAAACCCATGTCATATACAGTGTCAACGTTTATGATCTGTTTGATGCACAGTTACAAGATAACATGGCGTCATACCCTGGATTGTTCTGAACAGTATGAGCCTATGTTTGTCTATTGTGAATAGAATTTGCAGCAGACAAAAATGTTTTTTTTTGCTTTTTTGGATTGCGTAAACAGCAGTAGTAATTGAGTGATTGCTGGGTTGTGTTCCAAACAAAACAACTACAAGTGTGCCTGCTCTAGTTCCTCAACGGCACAGCTAGGAGAGCCATAAAAAAGCAAATTTTTATAGTTTACTGTTCTTTGAGTCATAAAAGTGCATTGAAATTACTTGTACACTTTTGAGAGGTGTGTGTGTGGCCACTTGGAGACACAAGTTGGTCCTCTCACTTAAACCCTTGCCATGTTTTTGTCTTATGTAGCACCTACCCCACTTTTTCCAGGAATATTCTTATGTTACTGAAGGTATTCAGATTATTTTCAGGTTTCCTTAAATGGGGCAAAGTACAGTAAAAGTTTGTTTCAGTGTAATGTTTGGATTCAAACTGCTCCATTTCAATTACTACCATGGTTATGTATATACTTTTTCCTTCTGTTAGAAACATTTCAACTTATCCATATAGACGACGCAAAACAGACTGGGTTGGCTTATAACAGGGGTGTCAAACTCATTCCACGAAGGGCAGTAGGTCTGCGGGTTTTGGGTTTTTCCCTTTCAATTAAGCCCTAGACAACCAGGTGAGGGGAGTTCCTTACTAATTAGTGACCTTCATTCATCGATTAGTCAAAACACCTTAAAACGACATGGTATCAATAACAAGATACAACGAACTGAAACAAGCAACCTACTATTCCCCACATGGCAGCTTCTCGTCATTGTTGCTAGCTATCTGAACATTCAGAATCATATCGCGCGCCTTCCGGCCACGTCGGTGCGCACACATAATTTACGTGACATTGTCAGCCAACCCGTCTGTTGGCCAATTCCCACGACTGTAAAGGGTTGAGGGTGGAAGTTAAAATGAGACACTTGAGACATACTGTAGCCTAGGCTATAGCTTATCCCTCATAATAATTTTGTCATGTCCATCTGGTTTTCTTCAGAGCTGTCACTGACTGGCAATCAGGGTTCAAGGAAGGCCCTAATTTGGTGATGTATGTTTAAAGCTGCATCCCACTGTAGTTTGGCTGTCCTAGGGGATCTTATTAGATATTTGTGCAAAGCTCGCAGGGTTTAAATGCGCTCCAAAACAATGAGCTTATCTAATGCTGACAGGATGTGGCATCATACTGATGTTATCATGTTGGTCAAATATGTTTATTTGCGAGGAGGGTGTTGTGATCTGCCGTACTGTATGGCCACCGTTTTGCGGGCTCTGACCCAACTTTGCTCCCTATGTCTTTTTTTTAGTATTACATTGATATTGATCACAGGATTGTTGTGTTTAGAGCTTTCAATAAATGCATTTCACTGCACTTGTGCACGTGACATTACAACTTTAAGTTCAGCCAAGAAATATTCATAGGCCAAACAATTGAGAATACACATTGCAGTCAATGGTTGAGTTCCTGCCCGAGTCCATTTCAGACGCATGCCAGATCTTAAAACGTCTGGATAGGTAACATATCAGCTAAACAGCTCATAGGATAGCCATTTGATGCCCGACTGCGCAGTCGATCACGTGACACGCAACCATTGCAGGGCTCCAGACTAACATTTTACCCTGGTGGCGCCAGCCAATGATTTGGTTGCACCACAAAAAATGCCCAGTTACACAGAACATATTTTTTATCATATATAAAGTAATTTAATCTTAAAAAATGCTTTTATTAAAGTGTTAGACTACTGAGATGGTGTTCAAATCATGTTGATTCAAAATATTTGAATGTGCAACCTAATCCAGTGATTGTCATATATTTTGGGTAGACAGTTTTTTTGTTCATAAGAGATTAATCTTCATGTGCAATAATAGCATATGCACGTTTATTTGGGGGATAATTCAGCACCTGAGTAAGTGGCTTTCTAACTCTAAATATGTGATCGACCTGCTCAAATCAGTCTTATGTAGCAAAATTTGAAATTGTGTTTACATTGGATAAAAGTAAACTCTCAGGTAAAAAATTGTATATCTTACACTGCATTTGAGGAACAGTGAGAAAGTAATTATGCTTTGAAGTTGATAAACTTGTAAACTAATTTTTGAGAAAATGGCCTTTGAAAGTTRTAGTACCTACTGGAGAGCTCTCCTTTGTCTACACCCATTCAGCATTGTTCACACCCTCTTAAGCCAGCCCCACCCATCTCTTTAAGGATTCACATGTGAGGTCATGTGCTAAACAGTGAGTAGTGTAGTAAAGATGAATACTAAAAGTAGTAGCCTACAACAAGGAACAATTCCAGGTGAAAATATTTTATAAATATTAGATTAAGTTTATCCAGACACTTGCCTAAATTGATGGGTCATGTGAAATAAATGCTATAACCCCTAGCCACATCTTGCCAAGTGGATGGGTCTCTACAGAAGGTGTAAACGGTACAGCCAAATTGGTTACTTGCATATCAGAAATATATAGTGTCAATATGAATAAAATGATATACAGGATGTACAAGAACAATATCAGTGATATGAGGTAACTATATGCATACAGTCGGGTAAAGTACAGTTGAAGTTGGAAGTTTACATACACTTAGGTCGGAGTCATAAAAACATTTTTCAAACACTCCACACATTTCTTGTTAACAACTATAGTTTTGGCAAGTCGGTTAGCACATCTACTTTGTGGATGACACAAGTAATCTTTCCAACAATTGTTTATAGACAGATTATTTCACTTATAATTCACTGTATCACAAGTCCAGTGGGTCAGAAGTTTACATACACTAAGTTGACTGTGCCTTTAAACAGCTTGGAACATGCCAGAAAATTATGTCAATTGCCATCATTTGAGTCAATTGGAGGTGTACCTGTGGATGCATTTCAAGGCCTACCTTCAAACTCAGTGCCTCTTTGCTTGACATCATGGGAAAATCAAAAGAAATCAGCCAAGACCTCAAAAAGAATTGTAGACCTCCACAAGTCTGGTTCATCCTTGGGAGCAATTTCCAAACGCCTGTAGGTACCACATTCATCTGTACAAACAATAGTACGCAAGTATAAACACCATGGGACCACGCAGCTGTCATACCGCTCAGGAAGGAGACGCGTTCTGTCTCCTAGAGATGAACGTACTTTGGTGCAAATCAATCCCAGAACAACAGCAAAGGACCTTGTGAAGATGCTGGAGGAAACGGGTACAAACGTATCTATATCCACAGTAAAACGAGTCCTATATCGACATAACCTGAAAGGCCGCTCAGCAAGGAAGAAGCCACTGCTCCAAAACTGCTATAATAAAGCCAGACTACGATTTGCAACTGCACATGGGGACAAAGACCGTACTTTTTGGAGAAATGTCCTCTGGTCTGATGAAACAAAAATAGAACTGTTTGGCCATAATGAACATCGTTATGTTTTAAGGAAAAAGGGGGATGCTTGCAAGCCYAAGAACACCATCTCAACCGTGAAGCACGGGGGTGGCAGCATCATGTTGTGGGGGTGCTTTGCTGCAGGAGGGACTGGTGCACTTCACAAAATAGATGGCATCATGAGGACGGAAAAGTATGTGGATACATTGAAGCAACATCTCAAGACATCAGTCAGGAAGTTAAAGCTTGGTCGCAAATGGGGCTTTCAAATGGACAATGACCCCAAGCATACTTCCAAAGTTGTGGCAAAATGGCCGACCTCAATCCTATAGAGAATTTGTGGGCAGAACTGAAAAAGCATGTGCGAGCAAGGAGGCCTACAATCTAGACTCAGTTACACCAGCTCTGTCAGGAGGAATGGGCCAAAATTCACCCAACTTATTGTGGGAAGCTTGTGGAAGGCTACCCAAAACGTTTGACCCAAGTTAAACAATTTAAAGGCAATGCTACCGAATACTAATTGAGGGTATGTAAACTTCTTACCCACTGGGAATGTGATGAAAGAAATAAAATCTGAAATAAATCATTCTCTCACCTATTATTCTGACATTTCACATTCTCAAAATAGTGGTTATCCTAACTGATCTAAGACAGGGAATTTTTACTGGGATCAAATGTCAGGAATTGTGAAACTGAGTAAATGTATTTGGCTAAGGTGTATGTAAACTTCCGACTTCAACTGTAGCTGAGCAGCAGCATAAAAAAAAATCAAATCGCAACGTAGGAGACCGTCATTTGAATAGAGGCACTGCAGATAGTGCTGATGACTGGTCCGTCCGAACCACGCATGAACAATGGAATCTATATTCGGAGAGCCTGTTTCTGTCCTGCCCTTGACTTTGGTGCATGGCATTTGATGTCCATAGCCTCTTTGTCGCAAAACTCCCTGATCTTCTCAAGAACGTAAGTGTGTCTAGCTGTGTCCCATCAAGATGGTGCTTGTATAGGCAGACCGTCTGTGGGAGGAAGGATGTCAGCGTTGCGCAGCGACTGAAACCTGGTCCCGACAGTCTGAACGCTCCTTGGTGACAACAACACCAGGCTCCAGAGCATCGAAGCTGTAAAACAGGAAATAACAAAACAATTAAGACATTACAACCTTGATCAACATCAATTCAACTCCCAAGTTTAGATAAGAAGAATAACCTCATGCAATGAAAATTATATTTGCCTGACGTGCTGGTACTGCTTGAACTATGGCAGCGGCCTGGAGTACGGAGTCAGGTGTTGCCGCCAGCCATGGCTTTCCACCAGCACTGTACCATCCTCCAGTCCAATCAGCTCTGGGATGTTGACCCCTATCACAGTCCTGTCCTTCACAACACCAGCAATCTCAAAGTGTTCACTCTGGTCTTTTTGAAGCGCTGCTTGATGAAGCTGAAGCACCAGTCGGGGGCAAACTTGGTGTGGCCTTTAATCAGGAAGTGAACGTCCAGACTGTGGCGGCGCTTGTGCTTGCTCCGCCAGGCACAATACCAGAGCACGTTCTTGTTTTGGCCACTGCAGTTATCACAATTCCGTAGTTGCTTAAGAAATGGTTCATGTAGTTGACGACTGTGGCACTGCCTTTGCTGGACGACATACCTTCATCAGTCAAGTAGTTGACTTGTTGTTGTAGTATTCCTTCACAGCTGACACTAAACAAGCTACACTTGCAATGAGTTAAAAAGTAGATGGGTCCTGGTTGCATAGGGTCAGAATGCATAGTGCACCAGCAAACATCAAAATAACATTAAGTTAATGAAAATGTAACGTAAAACGTACGTTTTTTTATTTTTATGCAAGATCAGGTAAGTTTCATTTACCTACAAATGTGCAGAGCGGCAGCACTGCATACAGAAACTGGAAGTTAAATGGATGACACACAGCCCAACTACACGTATCTCTGGAAAATACAGAAGGTGAGATCAATAAGAGTAGTGCCAATCATGGAGGTCCAATTTAAATAATCATCTTGGTAATAATAGTGCATTATCCTCTGCGTAGTTGTGTTGAAGTTCACCACTTGCTGCAAGTCCTCATGCTTCAGGTGTAAGATGTGCTTGCTTGGGCCAGCTCTCTTTTTGATGGGAGGCATTAGATCATTCTCTTTGTATGACTGGTGGAGGAGAGTCAGGCGTGTTCTACTGATGCTGAAAGACAAATTGCATATGTTTCGGTATTATTATACAATAGATAGCCATAATCACCGTCAAACACCTGGCTTACTTGATGGGTCATGTAATCATCTGACGAAAGTGGAGTCTTTTTTGTTTAGACATGCTAACTAAACAATTAACCATAATCCAAATCCATAGAGTGCTAGCAATAAAAAACGATTGTCATAGCTAGCTAAAGTTAATCAAATAGGTTAAATGGTAGCTAGCTAACATTGACAAAAACAACATTCCTCTCAATTGTGCATTTTTTGCTTGACTCGTTATGACGTTATAATTACTTACATTTGCTTCCACCGTAACGTTTTTGTCACATCTTTGCTGAAAAATGTTACAAGCGACGGGTGGCATAATGTCAAATTTGTATTTGGAACCACTCGCTATGATTGATTGGTCATGTAAAAACTTGGAACCCAAATGCATAATGAGTGCTCTGTCCTTTAGTAGTGGTTTCTTTGCAGCTCTTAACCAACAATGCTATTTTGTTAGTTTTATTGCATTGTTCGTAACTTGTTTTGTACATAATGTTGCTGCTGCTGTCTCTTATGACTGAAAAAAGCTTCTGGACATCAGAACTGGTATTACTCACCTCAAATTGTACACGGAGTTCTTCAATGAGTCGGACACGAGGGATATACTATGGACACCCGACCAGGCCCAGATCCCCGTGATTCGCAGGAAAAGGAAACGTAGGTTTCGCGGAAGAGATCAGGATGCCTTGTGAGGATCAGGCGACGAGTGGCTAATCTGCCCTTGCTTTCTGTTCTGCTAGCTATCGTTCAATTGCTAAAAAGTAAATGGGATGAGCATGTATATCCTACCAACGGGACATTAAAAACTGTAATATCTTATGTTTCACCGTGTCGTGGCTGAACGACGACATTAAGAACATACAGCTGGCGGGTTATACACTATCGGCAGGACAGAACAGCAGCTTCTGGTAAGACACGGGGCGGGGGCCTATGCATATTTGTAAACAATAGCTGGTGCACGATATCTAAGGAAGTCTCAGGGTTTTGCTCACCTGCTCACCTGGTATACAGCTTATCATGAGATACTCTATCTACCTAGAGAGTTTTCATCTGTATTTTTTGATGCTGTCTACATTCCACCACAGACCGAGGCTGGCACTTAAACCGCACTCAATAAGCTGTATTCCGACATAACCAAATAGGAAAACACTCATCCAGCGGTGGTGCTCCTAGTGGCCAGGGACTTTAATGCAGGTTCATTTAAATCAGTTTTACCTAATTTCTATCAGCATGTTAAATGTGCAACCAGAGGGAAAAAAATTCTAGACCAACTTCACTCCACACACGTGTACAAAGCTCTTCCTTGCCCTCCATTTGGCAAATCTGACCACAACTCTCCTCCTGATTCCTGCTTACAAGCAGAAATTAAAGCAGGAATTACCAGTGACTCGGCCAATAGAAAAAGTGGTCAGATGAAGCAGATGCTAAACTACAGGACTGTTTTGCTAGCACAGACCGGAATATGTTCCGAGATTCTTCCGATGGCGTTGAGTACACCACGTCAGTCACTGGCTTTATCAATACGTGAATCGAGGACGTCGTCCCCACAGTGATTGTATGTATATACCCCAACCAGAAGCCATGGATTATAGGCAACATTCGCACTGAGCTGAAGGCTAGAGCTGCCGCTTTCAAGGAATGTGACTAACCCGGAAGGTTATAAGAAATCCTGCTATGCCCTCCGACGAACCATCAAACAGGCTAAGCATCAATACAGGACTAAGATCGAATCGTACTACGCCGGCTCCGACGCTTGTCGGATGTGGCAGAGCTTGCAAACTATTACAGACCCTGCCACATACGACTCGTGCGAATTGCTGCTATCTATCCACGGCTTTTGGTTAGGACAGGTTTTAATAGTCACAGTGGGTACAACATCTCCAATACACCTCCTTATAAACTCACTCACCGACTCGGCGTATAAATCGATATTCTTCTCTGAGGCTGAGTTTTAAAAGCACAGTACTTTGTTGATGAGTGTTTGATGTGATTTTCGATTTCATTTGCATTGATGTCAGAGTTGTTTGTAGGACAATAGAGTCCTGAGTACCAGAGTTGGGTACTACCAATGCATGTCCAGAGTGCATAAAGGGAGATTACCGTGACTCACCGATCAAGTGGAATGTTACTGCGGTCATGACTCATGGCTGCCAGTGTTGTATTAATACGGTCACCGCAACAGCCCTATATACACTCCCCCCAAGGGCTACTGTATACACATCAAAAGTATAATTTGTGTTTAGTTTCTTCATTCTGAGACGTTTAATTTTGTGCGCAAATGTCATTTACATAATCCAGGAATTGCCCCAAAACAGGCCTTTGAATGTCTGGCTGCTTGGCTGTTTTTGTCTCCGCACTTGGTCTGCTGAAATGTTTACTTCCTGTAAGGCCTCGTCCAGGGGAACATGACATTCTGGGTAGCCATGCAGAAGAGAGAAACTTCCTTCCCAACTGGTCACACATCTCCAGTAGTCTGTAATGATATACCAACAGAAGGTTTTGGCCCCCATGATTCAATTGTAGTGGATAGGAGGTAGGGCTGTGAAAGTCATGGAATTTTGGATGACCGTAATTGACAGCCAAATTATTGTGGTCACCGCACATTTTCTCCTCTGCTCTTGACTGCATGAGCTGCAATAGAAGGGCGTAATATTCAAGTCAATTATGGCATAATGGGTAGACTGGCAGCCGGAAGTAAGCGTCAATATTTGTTGATTCAACTGACATTACAAAAAATACATTCCATTGCATGAACCACATCGGTTAACATTTTAATAATCATTCTACATTACTATGGAATAGATTGCATCATAATACCAGGCAGCCATTGCGAGTGTACACATGAGATAACCAGTCAAATTCCCAGGGTTAGAGGTTCTAAGCCCCTTCTATTCATTCTATTTATAGGTGTGCTGCAGGGAGGGGGCGTTGCCTAGGCAACCAAAGACTCGTTTGTGACAAAACCCTGCTTGTTTCAGCAAAGGGCAACAAAGTTTTATCACGTTATTAAGAGGCCATGGTTTTTAACGGTTATGACGGTTATTTATTTTCATGACGGTCTTCATCCATAACCGTTGGTGAGTAGGCCAAAAGCATGGAAGCAGTCTGATTTTAAAGATTTGCTAAATGTACTTTAAATATGTAATGCTAGGGGCATTAATCATAGTTTCAAACCATGCGTCTTGGTATAAGGCCTAGACTGGTTTTATTTACACATACATATGCTGAGAAACATGTGCATGAGTTTGATGAGCTGCTCAACAAATGTCATATTGGCAAACATTCCGTCACAGGACATTTGTATGCCAGAGTTAGATCCTGCGGTCACCAACAGGAAATTATGTAATTCGGGCCCCTGCCCTGCAGAAAGACGAGCATCCTTAATGTCATCATTGTTTTGGCCGCAGTTCAGAATATCACTCCACCTCTCTCTTTCTTTTACCCATGTCTTTCACTCTTACTCTGCACTGGGTAATATATGGGTAATTCCAGCATTATGGACATGGCATTTGCACACAAACACAACTTTCATGTCTCACAGAATGGACAAACAAAATATGAATAACATTTTTGAAGTGTCTATAGTACACCTTGGGGGAGGTGTATACCCCCCAAAAGTGGACTTGTAAATAATGGCATGTTGGAGAAATAAAGCAAATAAAATCTCATGAGTTGACAGCTGTTAACTGTTTTGTAAGAAGGCAATATTTTGAATAATGTATTGTTGGTTTCACCTGGAATTGTTTGTCTGAGAAAAAAACAATACTTTTCAAACCCACATGATCTACTAAATAAATAAACGTATAATTAACCAAATACAAATATGATATCATAGCCTTTTCATTCTTTGTTTTTATGTACACTACCAGTCAAAAGTTTTCGAACACCTAATCATTCAAGGGTTTTTCTTTATTTTTACTATTTTCTACGTTGTAGAATAACAGTGAAGAAATTAAAACTGAAGTAACAAATATGGAATCATGTAGTAACCAAAAACGTGTTTAAAAAAAATCTAAATATATTTGAGATTTTTGGTTCGAACCGCATTGTCTTTGTAAGATGTAGTGTGGGTGATCGGATGATCTCCGCATGTGTGTTTCCCACCGTAAAGCATGTAGGTGTTATGGTGTGTGGGTGCTTTGCTGGTGACACTGTGATTTATTTAGATTTCAAGGCACACTTAACCAGCATGGCTACCACAGCATTCTGCAGCGATACGCCATCCCATCTGGTTTGGGTTTAGTCCCACGATCATTTGTTTTTCAACAGGACAATGACCAACACACACCTGCAGGCTGTGTAGGGGCTATTTGACCAAAAAGGAGAGTGATGGAGTGCTGCATCAGATGACCTGGCCTCCACAATCACCCGAACTCAACCCAATTGAGATGGTTTGGGATGAGTTGGACTGCAGAGTGAAGGAAAAGCAGCCAACAAGTGCTCAGCATATGTGGGAACTCCTTCAAGACTGTTGGAAAAGCATTCCAGGTGAAGCTGGTTGAGAGAATGCCAGGAATGTGCAAAGCTGTCAAGGCAAAGGGTGGGCATTTGAAAATTCTCAAATTTAACATATATTTTGATATGTTTAACACTTTTTTTGGTTACTACATGATTCAATATGTGTTCATAGTTTTGATGTCTTCACTATTTGTCTGCAATGTAGAAAATAGTCAAAATAAAGAAACCCTTGAATGAGTAGGTGTTCTAAAACTTTTGACCAGAAGTGTATAGTTAGAATCAATTTAAAGAACATCTACCTACATTTTTTCACCTGTCATGACATTAGTGTGTTAAAATGTGACAAAATTGTGAATGTCTAAATCAACATTTTGGGGGAATTAAAACGGCGTGTTGGTTGCAATCTTTATCATACTGCTGTGATAAATGTGGCTCCCGGGTAGCACAAGGCACTGCATCTCAGTGGTAGAGGCGTCACTACAGACCCTGGTTTGATTCCAGGCTGTATCACAACCGGCTGTGATTTGGAGTCCCATAGGGCAGCGCACATTTGGCCCAGCATCGTCCGGGTTAGGGTTTGGCTGGGGTAGGCCGTCATTGTGAATAAGAATTTGTTCTTAACGAACTTTCCTAGTTAAATTAAAAAATTAAAAATACAGTTGAAGTTGGAAGTTTACATACACCTTAGCCAAATACATTTAAACTCAGCTTTTCACAATTCCTGACATTTAATCCTAGTAAAAATTCCCTGTCTTAGGTCAGTTAGGATCACCACTTTATTTTAAGAATGTGAGAAGTCAGAATAATAGTACAGTGATTTATTTCAGCTTTAATTTCTTTCATCACATTCCCAGTGGGTCAGAAGTTTACATACACTCAATTAGTATTTGGTAGCATTGCCTTTAAATTGTTTAACTTGGGTCAAACGTTTTGGGTAGCCTTCCACAAGCTTCCCACAATAAGTTGGCTGAATTTTGGCCCATTCCTCCTGACAGAGCTGGTGTAACTGAGTCAGGTTTGGCCTCCTTGCTCGCATATGCTTTTTCAATTCTGCCCACAAATTCTCTATAGGATTGAGGTCAGGGCATTGTGATGGCCACTCCAATACCTTGACTTTGTTGTCCTTAAGCCATTTTTCCACAACTTTGGAAGTATGCTTGGGATCATTGTCCATTTGGAAGACCCATTTGCGACCAAGCTTTACCTTCCTGACTGATGTCTTGAGATGTTGCTTCAATATAGCAACATAATTTTCCGTTCTCATGATGCTATCTATTTTGTGAAGTGCACCAGTCCCTCCTGCAGCAAAACACCCCTACAACATGATGCTGCCACCCCAGTGCTTCACGGTTGAGATGGTGTTCTTCGGCTTGCAAGCATCCCCCTTTTTCCTCAAAACATAACGATGGTCATTATGGCCAAACAGTTATATTTTTGTATCATCAGACTAGAGGACATTTCTCCAAAAAGTACGATTTTTGTCCCCATGTACAGTTACAAACCGTAGTCTGGCTTTTTTATGGCGGTTTTGGAGCAGTGGCTTCTTCCTTGCTGAGCGGCCTTTCAGGTTATGTTGATATATGACTCGTTTTACTGTGGATATAGATACGTTTGTACCTGTTTCCTCCAGCATCTTCACAAGGTCCTTTGCTGTTGTTCTGGGATTGATTTGCAAGTACGTTCATCTCTAGGAGACGAACGCGTCTCCTTCCTGAGCGGTGTGACGGCTGCGTGGTCCCATGGTGTTTATACTTGCATACTATTGATTGTACAGATGAACGTTGTATCTTCAGGCAGTTGGAAATTGCTCCCAAGGATGAACCAGACTTGTGGAGGTCTACAAATTTTTTTGAGGTCTTGGCTGATTTCTTTTGATTTTACCATGATGTCAAGCAAAGAGGCACTGAGTTTGAAGGTAGGCCTTGAAATTCATCCACAGGTACATCTCCAATTGACTCAAATTATGTCAATTAGCATATCAGAAGCTTCTACAGCCATGACATCATTTTCTGGAATTTACCAAGCTGTTTAAAGGCACATTCAACTTTGTGTATGTAAACTTCTGACCCACTGGAATTGTGATACAGTGAAAGAATCTGTCTGTTAACAATTGTATGAAAAATTACTTGTCATGCACAAAGTAGATGTCCTAACCAACTTGCCAAAACTATAGTTTGTTAACAAGACATTTGTGGAGTGATTGAAAGACAAGTTTTAATGACTCCAACCTAAGTCTATGTAAACTTCCGACTTCAACTGTATATGTGTATATATATTTAGAAACTCCTGCTTGATAGGAATCCAGTGACGTCTGTGTCATGAGCAAGTTGAACAAGAGAGCAGCTTTTCTAAGGATTCCCCTTTGACTTGGCAATTAGCTGATAAAATGTATTGTTACGACCCAGCCGACCACTGGATGGAGACAGATTCGCAGTTATTTGACAGAGAAACCTGAGTTTTTTTTTATGCTGACATAACATGGTGGAAAATGAATAAGGCATATAAAACAGAAGTAATTACCAGTAAATCTAGTGCCTGAATGTGGGCACTAATCTTTAGTGGTTTGCAGCACTCCATCACTCTCCTTCTTGGTCAAATAGCCCTTACACAGCCTGGAGGTGTGTTAGGTTATTGTTCTGTTGACAAATAAATGATAGTCCCACTAAGCGCAAACCAGATGGGATGGTGTATCGCTGCAGAATGCTGTGGTAGTCATGCTGGCTACGTGTACCTTGAATTCTAAATAAATCCCAGACAGTGTCACCAGCAAAGCACCATCACACCACCTCTATGCTTCACAGTGGGAACCACACCACCTACTCTGTGTCTCACAAAGACACGGCGGTTGGAACAAAAATTTATAATTTGGACTCATCAGACCAAAGGACAGATTTCCACCGGTCTAATGTCCATTGCTTGTGTTTCTTGCCACAAGCACGTCTTCTTCTTATTGGTGTCTTTTAGTAGTGGTTTCTTTGCAGCAATTCGGCCATGAACGCCTGATCTCTTCTGAGCAGTTTATGTTGAGGTGTGTCTGTCTGTCTGAACTCTGAAGCATTTATTTGGGCTGCAATTTCTGTGGTGTCAACTCATGAACGTATCCTCTGCAGCAGAGGTACCTCTGGGTCTTCCTATCCTGTGGCGGTCCTCATGAGAGCAAGTTTCATCATAGTGCTTGATGATTTTTGCGACTGCACTTGAAGAAACTTTCAAAGTTCTTAAAATGTTCTGGATTGTCTGACCATGTCTTAATTAAAGTAATGATGGACTGTCATTTCTATTTGCTTATTTGAGCTGTTCTTGCCATAATATGGACTTGGCTTTTACCAAATAGGGCTATCTTATGTATACCACCCCTACCTTGTCAGAATACAACTGATTAGCTCAAACGCATTAAGAAGGAAAGAAATTCCATAAATTAACTTTTAACAAGGCACACCTGTTAATTGAAATGCATTCCAGGTGACTACCTCATGAAGCTGGTTGAGAGAATGCCAAGAGTGTGCGTTGCTGTCATCAAGGCAAAGGGTGGCTACTTTGAAGAATCTCAAATATACATATTTTGAGTTTAACACTTTTTTGGTTACTACATGATTCCATATGTGTTATTTCATAGTTTTGATGTATTTATTATTCTACATTATAGAAAAATTAACTCTTCAATGAGTAGGTGTCCAAACTTTTGACTGGTACTGTAGATCTTAAGGATACATTGGAACATGCTTTAATTTGAAAATTACTAATTCTATTTGTGCATGGTCAGGTTGACTTTTACACAATCACCTATATACTAAGGCTACTATGAAGGTTTACTGTCTCGCTACCTATTTTGTGTAATGTGACTACTATACATGCCACTGATTTGAATAGGCCTTTTGCTCGCACTCTACATCAAAATATCTCCTTTCTCTCTTTCACTTTCCCATACACCCTTTTTCTCACCTCTCTCGCCCTCGCAATCTCTCAGATGTTCTGATTTATTAGTGCTTGATTTGCATGTAGTACAGTCTGCAAATATTGCCAAAGCATTTAAAAAATATGTATTTCACACGCTCCCTCCCTCTGTAACAGTTTTCCAAGTGCATGGATGGTGTACAGTAGTTAAGTAGTGTCATCTTGCCCACTCATCTCTTCCTCCGCTTCTGCTTATTCACTTGTTAGTCTGTCTTCTGTTTCATACTCTGCTGATCACGGCTAGTCCCCACTTGAAAATAAACCCCTAATAAAGCAAGGCACTTTGAATTGATCATAATCCATCATGCTTTGACTCAACCGACAAAGAAGGTGGAACTCAGCTGTTGCGTGTGATTCACAGACAAAATAAGGACAGTGTTGGACGTAATTTGACCTGGCTGCTCAGTGGCCGTGCTGACTACATGCAAACACACATGCAAGAACTAGCCCAGAGAGCAGTGCACTTTGTGACCTGAGATCCTGTTCAGTAGGGGACACTCCATTTTTTCCCCCACTAGCCTCACATAAATATTAGTCCAAGTCACCAACATCACCATCATCCCTTGTATTGAAGGAGTGGTGGCGGTGTTTCCTTCTCTTCCTGACCAAACACAATATTATCAGCAGTCTGAGGGTCATAACACAGGAAGCAGACTGGAAATCTTAAGAGTAGCCTTTTAAAGGCCCAGTGCGCTCAAAAACCTGATTACCTGTGTTATGTATATACTGAACAAAAATCGAAACGCAACATCCAACAATTTCAACGATTTGACGGAGTTAGTTCATTTAAGAAATGTGTCAATTGAAATTAATTCATTAGGCCATAATCTATGGATATCACATAATTGGGCAGGGCCACCCACTGGGGAGCAGTCAACCTAGCCAATAATTGTTTTCCCCACAAAGGGCTTTATTAGACAGAAATACTCCGCAGTATTCTCTGGCTGGTCTGACGATCCCTGCTGGTCTGACAAACTTATTGGATCTTTATTTCAGCTCATGAAACATGGGACCAACGCTTTACATGTTGCGTTTATATTTTTTGTTCAGTATATATTTCCAAACTGAGGTTGCAATGATACTGTGAAAATGATGATAATGCCGTTTTAGTGTAAGCTGTTTGAAAAGAATGCCTGAAATTTCAGCCTATTTTGGTGGGATGGAGTTTTGGCCTCCCTGGCGACATTACCAGGCGATATAAGTTAATAAACCAATAACAAATACAGTTTCAAATCTTTATGCCAATAACAGCTAGTTTTCAGGTTACATATCCCTCCCATTAGGCTCGTCTAATTAGGCACTCCCAGGCAGTCCTAGCGAACGTCTTGTTTGAGAAATTGCTCCCTGCTAAGAAGCTCTCTTTTTGTTTCTTTTTGACCATTTTAATAATAAAACAATTGTTACCCAGAAATTATTTGATATTGAGATAATGGCTGCATCGAGCCTTTAACACAACCTGGCCACCTCAAGATGAAAAAAAGCAGCTCAGACCTAGAAAGGTTCTGGAGCTTAGATAAGAATATGGCTGGGTCGTGATCATTAGGCACCAAACGGAAGAAAACAGACAAATAGTTTGGGACCAACCTAGACTTGTCCAATAATAAATGCTAATTTTTGCTTTCTGTTGCAAAACATTTTTAAAAGTTTTCAGTTTTGTCCTAATGAACACGAGCTTAGATAAGAAATTGGCTGTGTTACTTTATGTGCTTTGGGACCTGGTTATTCACTTGTCTTCATGATTTTCATATTTTTCAGCATAACTCATGTCATTGCTTAGGCAAACTGTTGTATAAAAAAGTGTTGAGATTGATGGCCAGGGGCTGTATGTAAGCAAACAAGCGTGTCAGCGTAGGAGTGCTGATTTTAGAACCAGTTTTGCCTTTTAGATCACAATGAACAAGACTACATTGACAGCAGGGTCCTGATCCTAAATCAGCACTCCTACTCTGTGACACTTCTATGGCTCCAGATAAGGAGAAGAGACTTCACCATTGTCAATAGTTTTTATGTAGGCTAATCATAGCCTAGGCTGTCGGAGCCTAGCTCATTTGTTAGAGCTGTATTGGTCATGTAATTTTAGATGATGGTTATTGGTGAGCCAAATGACTGCTGCGGTCACCATTATAGCAAAATATATACAAATGTTTCCTCTCCTGACTTCTTGCTGCCATAGAAATATAATTTTCATTATATTTCTACGTGCTGCTGCAGGGAGGGGGAGCATTGCCTATAGGCAACTGAAGACTCGTTAGCTACAACACCTTGCTTGTTTTAGCAAGGAGCAACAAAGTTTCATCACGTTAAGAGTCCACGTTACCACAGAAATGGACTAAACTGCACGAATACCTGGCCGTCCAGTCTTCAGTCAGCTTTTCATTCCTAACAAATAAATCATCACAACTTGAAAATGTGGTGTTCTTGCTAGATGTTAACGTATTTATGGTTGTGATATAGTAGTGGTATTGACTGGTTATAGTTTGAAAAAGTAGATAGATTGATTGGATAAGCCTGAACATGTGAAAGTTGGTTTGGTGTCTCTAGCGTGAACGGTTCAAGAGTTACTGTTGGTTAGTTATTTTATGCAAATGTCTATAGTTAATAAAGATTTTAAAGAATTTGAAGTTAGAATAGCCTGAATGTCTTGAAGCAGTACCATTCACAAAAGCTACCTCTGTATTCCTATGGTCCTCATTTATCCCATGTTAATTTATGCAAATGTTACTGCTAGCTAGCACGAGGACGAAAATACCAGATTTCCAGGAAAACGAGCAGTATTTCAATCTTCTCAATGGAGCAGTGTGTATTAACCTCTCTAGGGTACGTGAGACGGTAGCGTCCCACCTCTTCAACAGCCTGTGAAACTGCAGGGCGCCAAATTCAAAACAACAGAAATCCCATAATTAAAATTCCTCAAACATACATGTATTTTACACCATTTTAAAGATACACTTGATGTAAATCCAGCCACAGTGTCCGATTTCAAAAAGGCTTTAAGACGTAAGCAAACCAAACGATTGTTAGGTGAGTGCCTATTCACGGAATTACACAGCCATTTTTCCAGCCAAAGAGAGGATTCACAAAAGCAAAAATATATATAAAATGAACCACTAACCTTTGATGATCTTCATCAGATGACACTCATAGGACTTCATGTTACACAATAKATGTATGTTTTGTTCAGTAAAGTTCATATTTATATCCAAAAATCTGAGTTTACATTGGCGCGTTACGTTCACAAGTTCCAAATCATCCTTTGATTTTGCAGAGAGCCACATCAATTTACAGGAATATTCATAATAAACATTGCTAAAAGATACAACTGTTATGCATGTAATTTTAGATGCACTTCTCCTTAATGCAACCGCTGTGTCAGATTTCAAAAAAGCGTTACGGAAAAAGCAAACCATGCAATAATCTGAGCATGGCGCTCAGAGCCCAATCAAGACAAGTATATCCGCCATATTGTGCAGTCAACAGAAGTCAGAAATAACATTGTAAACATTCACTTACCTTTGATGATCTTCATCAGAATGCACTCCCAGTAATCCCAGTTCCACAATAAATGTTTGTTTTGTTCGATAATGTCCATTTATGTCCAAATTCCTCCTTGTTCTAGCGTTCAGTACACTTTCCAAACTCACGACGCGCGGGCAAGTCCAGCGGAAAGTACGGACGAAAAGTTTAAAAAGTTATTACAGTCCGTAAAAACATCACAAATGAAGTATTGAATCAATCTTTAGGATGTTTTTAACATAGTTCTTCGATAATGTTACAACCGGAGAATTATTTTGTCTTCAGAAGTGCGTTGGAACAGAGCTCGCTCTCACATGAACGCGCATGATCAGCGCATGTTCAGGTCATGGTAGACCTTACTCAATCCACTCTCATTCGGCCCCACTTCACAGTAGAAGCATCAGACAAGGTTCTAAAGACTGTTGACATCTAGTGGAAGCCTTAGGAAGTGCAACATTACCAATATCCCACTATCTTCAATAGGAGCTAAGTTAAATCAACCGACCTCAGATTTTCCACTTCCTGGTTGCATTTTTTCTCAYYTTTTTGCCTGCCATATGAGTTCTGTTATACTCAGACATCATTCAAACCGTTTTAGAAACTTTAGAGWGTTTTCTATCCAAATCTACTAATAATATGCATATTCTAGCTTTTATGGCTTTGTAGCAGGCCGTTTTCTCTGGGCATGCTTTTCATCCGGACGTGAAAATGCTGCCCCCTACCCCAAAGAAGTTAAGGTAAAATTTTAGGTGCAGTGGCATATCCCATCCCTATATTGCGATACGTTTTCCGACCCATATCTCTTGCCGGCTCAACGGTGTAGAACCAAAGAGACTTTGATAAGGGCTTCACATAATGTGCTATTCTATTGTTACTAACAACACATTGTGGGGAAACATCTTTCCCTAAATAGGCCAAAGTTATTTTGACCACTGTCTGCTCTCACTGTGCTATGCCGACCTTGTACATAATCAGATCAGGTGAAGACTGGAGATAATGTAGACCAACTATTGTTTCTTTCACCATCCTTGTGTCTTTGTGGCACGAAGCAAGGCTAGTAGTAAAAGTTATTGATATTGCTACCTGTTGTGCATAGGAATGTTGCCTACAGTTTGGGGTTTGTCCTGTCATCACATGCAACTGCTGAAGTACAGTATACTAAATGTCTGCTCCAGCTCACTTCTCCAGACCTTGCCTAGTTGATGTGTGAACTTAAGCTATGAGTACTGGATTTGCATGTGGTGGACCATCTATTTGCTGGTACTAATTTTAAATGGAACATCGAAGGATAGTAGGCAGTGAGAAATACCAAAAATAACAGGTGGTCTCGTTAATACATAGTTGTGAACTAGGCCCTATATGGATTGTTACTTTGCTTGCTCATAGGATGTGCCACATACCTATCTTGTACTTTCTTTTGGCAATTAGGTGTCTTAAGTTTTACCAGTATTTAGGACAGTGACTGATGATGATATAGCCTGTAGACGACCTTGATCGAGCAGTTGATTGATTAGTTATTCTGATCCATGACCTTTGAACCTCATACTATGCTATTGTTTGGTAGGGTAGTGACAATACCAGTATCGCGATACTTGTTAGTATCGTGGCAAGGAAACAAAACATGAAGTGGATTTCACTTCTTTAGGAAAACAGCCCTAATGTTGTAAACAAACATCGTGGTCATCCTGTCCCATTTGTTATTTTCCAAGCTATAGCACACAATATTTTACAAACAGCAGGTTTTTATAGGACCGAAGAGTTTGGTCTGCTTCGTGTTTCATTTTTGCCATGGAAAAAATATTTTGATGCTGGTTTTGTCACAGCCCTGTTTGGCTTAGTGCTAGTGATCAGGATAAGTGGCTCAGAGAACCACTTTAGATGTCTTATTAGACAAATAGGAACTAAGAATAGAATAGACTAAGGTACTAGACTCCTTGTGATTCGGGTGTTTTTGTATAGCTTTGCGTTGTGTTATGTTATATCATGCCTATTATGGACGATCAATGTTGACTTGTGTTAAAACTCATCTCTTCTCTTCCCCCTCTCCCTTCAGACTTTGACATGAAGAAGGACATTGAGACGCTGATAGCAGAGGAACGGGCTGACATCATCTCCAAGTATGACAAGGTGAGTTTGTGTGTGTGACATCATCGGTTCTATAAGTCGCCTAGACGAGGGCTGAGTTTAAAATCACATATGGTGCCATTTCAGATTTTCCCAAGGTGAGTGACAAGTGTGTGTGTGTGTGTGCCATCAAGTATGACAAGGGCTGTTTGCCTCATTTATATTTGGATTGTTGTTCAGATGATTTGTAGCCTAGATGCCGAGACTGTCAACAAACTCAAATTGATTTACTTGATGTTTACAAAACGAAACGAGCAATCTGGGATTGGTAAAAAAAAAAAAAAAACTTTTGAATTGATGATACATAGGCCTGGCCATTTGATCTTAAAGAATATAACTTATGATTGCATGTACTCAATCAGAACCCAAAATATTATTTTGTTTTACTCCATTGTTTGTAAAAAATAAAAATAAAAACCTGTATAGCTTCAAAACATTTTGATCTCATAGATGGTCTATGAATTTGAGAGTGATTACATTTCTCCAACCCCATCCCTCAGCTGTTTACCTAAACAAGTGGAGCGCTTTGTTGTTTTCGAATCCCAGATTGTCCCTTTATTAGAAATGTCTTCAGTCTTCAGCCACTCTTGCTGTGCACTTGTGGAAGATTAGTTGAAGGGACTGCTCAAATGAAGGACCACAGACAGCTGTGCCCAGTACTGACGGCTGACTGTAGGGACAGACTGTGCCGTCCCTGTCCCCTGCCTAGCCTCCATGCAACTGATGACATTAGACCGGCAGACACTCAGAACAGCCTAGCTGAAACCTTTGATAAACAGTCAAGTAAATGTAAAACTCTAATGAAGGGTAGGGGAAGCTTCTTCTTTTATTCCAGTGTACTTTTGGGAAAGTTTGGGTGATTTTGCAACCCAAAATAAGGGTAAATAGAGCAGCTTTATGGTGAAGCGAAGCCCCAGCGTAGAGGTCTTCACGAATCCACCTGTACCTGGATTCAGAATTCTAAATATTGTCACTGGTTTGGGTCGGATCTGACATGATTGTCACAGGTATTGGGTCTGTGTAATTTTAACTGATTTGTCCGGAAGGACCCATACAGATCCGAATGCGACTGCTGCAGTAGAAAGAGGGAGAGACATTGTATCTTTATGCTGCTGACTCTTGCTTTTCACAAGAGTGGCTTGTGTAGCTTCTCCAATCATAAGTCATCAAAGTTGTAATAGGCTATAGCAGGGGTCGGGAACCTATGGCTCCCGAGCCAGGTGTGGCTCTTTTGATGATTGCATCTGGCTCGCAGATAAAACAAAATATTCTCACTTTTTTTTTTTTTTTTTTATATACATTTTATCATTCTTTATCCCCAATTTTCGTGGTATCCAATCGCTAGTAATTACTATCTTGTCTCATCGCTACAACTCCTTGTTTTAATCCATCATCGATTTTTCACTGCTCATGTCCTGTTCAGGGCTGCAGGAGCAATTGTCCATTATTTTTATTAAATGATCTGGCCTACGTTGGCCGTTGCTAGGTAAAACAGGTAAACGCCTCCTTTTGAATCAGTCTGCTCGGTCATTAGCTCAAAGCTAACCCTTCGACGAAGAAGATGGCGAAAAGAAAAAAAGATGACGAGTATCGTACATTTCAGGACGAATGGACCGAGAATTCGCCTTTGTGGAGAGAGCAGGTTCTGCGGTGTGTCTAATTTGCAATGACAAAATTACATCGATGAAACGGTCGAATGTAAAGCGGCACTTCGACACGCGCCATGCTACCTTTGCATCAAAATACCCTGCGGGAGACAGCAGAAAGAAAGCGTGCCAAGAGCTACTGAGCAGGGTGCAAGCTAGCCAGCAGCAACTCCGCGTATGGACCCGGCAAGGTGACTATAATTCCGCTAGCTTTGCTGGATCTTTAGCAATAGTGAGGAACGGAAAACCATTCACAGATGGCGAGTATGCTAAAACGTTCATGCTGGATGTAGCCAATGAACTTTTTGATGATCTTCCGAACAAAGACAAGATAATTAAACGGATAKAAGACATGCCTCTGTCGGCAAGAACTGTTCATGATCGTACCATCGTGATGGCAAACAAAGTGGAGGAAACGCAAGTGAAGGACARAAATGCAGCGCCGCAGTTCAAGTCACTGAATGAAGATTTGGAAAGAATCACACGACAGAAAGCGGAGTTGGCGAGCAAGCACATGTGGACAGAAATGAAAAAACTTCAACCCGAAGACCAGCTGATTCTCAAAACTTGGAACGCGCTTCCTGTCACATACCACACACTGCAGCGTGTGAGTATTGCTGTATTGACCATGTTTGGATCTACGTATGCATGTGAGCAGTCATTCTCACATCTTAAAAACATCAAGTCCAACCTACGATCACGTTTAACGGATGAAAGCCTCAACGCTTGCATGAAGCTTAACCTCACCAAGTACCAACCAGACTACAAAGACATCAGCAAATCCATGCAGCACCAGAAGTCGCATTAATGGTGAGTATTATAACAACATTATTTAAGAATAAATAAATAAATAAATAAATAATAATAATAAATAAATTCAGAGGCTTATTATACTGACATTTAGTTGAATTCACTTTTAAAATATATTATATGGCTCTCACTGAAATAAATTTCCAAATTTTTTGCTTTCATGGCTCTCTTAGTCAAAAAGGTTCCCGACCCCTGGGCTATAGTGATAGAGCCTCTGTGTGTGGCAAAAGATAGGAGATACTAATCAATGGAAGATGGTGTTAAAATTACGGGATTAAAAGTTAAAGGCGAAGGATACGCTACAACAGCCAACATATTCTGAATGTTTGTAACTGTGTAGAATGAGAGCGCATGCAGCCTCAATTAGCCAAGCTAGCTAGCTTAACTAGCTTCTTCCGGTTTGATGCAGTCAAGACATAATCATATTGGATAACCTAACGTTAGCTATGGCAGCTAGTAGTCTACTATCTGTCTCTTATACACATCTAGATGTGTATAAGAGACAGCGCTACAACAGCCAACATATTCTGAATGTTTGTAACTGTGTAGAATGAGAGCGCATGCAGCCTCAATTAGCCAAGCTAGCTAGCTTAACTAGCTTCTTCCGGTTTGATGCAGTCAAGACATAATCATATTGGATAACCTAACGTTAGCTATGGCAGCTAGTAGTCTACTATAGCATGAGTAGGCTTGGTTGGTTGCCGTCTCGTCTCTCCCTCCCACCCTCACTGCTCCGTGTGTCACTCAGTCACACTCACAGTAGCCGACACACACAGAACGGCCCCTGCTAGAGTGTCACCCCTTCTCTACCTCGTCTCCCTTACTCTTTATCAGCTTTGGGCCCAGTTTCCCAAAAGCATCTTAAGGCTAAGTTCATCGTTAGAACCTTCGTAAGAGCATTTTAAAATGTCCAAGCTGTGACCCAAAACCGTCTTTATTAACGCTGCACATGAAATCACTGTATCAGCGCACTCATACAACAGCTAAGGGCATTGTTAGATCCCCGTCTGCCCTCCCGTGTCACTTTACACACAAAAAAATCTCAGCTAAACATGGAACGAAGATGTTTCTGTCTCTCTGTGACCCCCGAAAACTTTATAGTTGAATATAAGTATCCTAAAAAGTTTGCAATGTTATAAACAAGCAAAGCAAGTGTAACAGTATAGCTTCCGTCTCTCTCCTCGCCCCTACCTGGGCTCGAACCAGGGACCCTCTGCACACATCAACAACTGCCTCCCACAAAGCATCGTTACCCATCGCTCCACAAAAGCCGCGGCAAGGGGAACAACTACTTCAAGGTCTCAGAGCAAGTGACGTCACTGATTGAAACGCTATTAGCGCGCACCCCGCTAACTAGCTAGCCGTTAAACTAGGATACTTAAAATATATATATAAACTGAGAACTGAATGGTATAATTGCTAGACTATTAGGCTAAATATTGCCATGACTCATGTATATTGTTAGGTTCTAAATAACAGGGTAAAATCTGACGGACAACTAATGAAGAGCTCAAACCAAGTTTATTCACCCAAAGCGTCAGACAGCTGAACAGATGGACATATTCACACAAGCTCTGGTATTTAACCCTTCCTCCTATGCTGGGTCTCCTCCTTACACATCTGAACAGCCAATATACCTCTGTTGCTCGACCGAACTTTAGTGATATCTGTTCTTCCTCACTTCATCTGACCTGACCTCAGGCCCAAATTCCTCCCAACTCACAGCTGTCCTGTTGACTTGTACCAGACTGTGGCCCTTCTCATTTCCATGGATCCCTGATGTCTAACAATAACATATTCTGACAGAATGTAAACGTTCTACATTCCCCTCTCTCCCTCAGTGACATGAATAAGGACATTTAAATGGCAGAACCCATCAGTCCCCCCTTTTGAACATTACTCCGTACTGTTCAACATTATATAAACTTAGAAATGACTTATAAATGAACAAAAAAATAAAACATGATTAGCATTCACAGTTAATTATTAGGTTTACACCTTCGAGACTTGTGGCCTCTGATCTATAATCACACTATGCACGCTCTTATTTCCATCTCTCGTCAGACAACTGAGAATGACATTTCAGCTGGAGCTTTTGACTTTCTCCATTTCCTCCTCCTGGTTCCTAAGAGAGTGGTGGCACAAAACTTGAAAAGCAAAGAGAAACACAAAGCATTACAAATATTAATATGCATAATTATATATGCAAAGAAAAACCAAAGTTTGATTACATGACGATTCCTACTCTCTTCGCCTGACTATGCCTTCAGGATACTTTATATCAGCACTGTGTATCCGTTTCAGCATCAATGCCCTCAGAAGATGATATCCCAACAATGCTACCAATGCTACCAAAGTCCAGTTCCATGTTGTTACTATAGCATCCTTCAATTAATGTCCCTACAGCGACTGCCATGAGAATAGCTACTGCATGGAATCTGTCCCCTGCTCTCCTATTGTTTTCGTGGTTCACTGATAGGTCTAGGACTGAACCTTTAAGATAGTCCCTACCGGACTCCCAACTCATACCCGGTTCCCTAGCCACCAACATCTCCAATGACCTCCTGTGCTCTGCTACAGTCGGTACATGTGGATAATACTTTCCTTTGCTCAGGTTAGGTACACATCGCTCATCCCAAGGCCGATCTACACCGCACCCATTTGTGAACACCCTCGTTGTAGTGTAAACTTTGGGTCCTAATGGTTGATAAGCAGCCACCTGATACTTTTCATTTACCGTCACTCGGTCCCAATCTTCTGGGAGATATGTCAAGTGTTTGCTGGCTGTTAGAAATGGAGGAGAGATTAGTGGTGTTGGAAGAGTATCCAACTTAACAAAAGTCTGAGTGACATGTTTCTTAATCACACTGCAGGAGATGTAATGCTATTATTACAGCTAACTCCCCCTTTCGGTGATGTGTCCTCCCGTATACAGGGATCTGTGGCTATCCTTTCAAGCATTGTAACTTTGACAAACCCATCGCTAAAAGTTGACAATAGTGTCTGAAATGACAACACTCTCTGCTACTCTCACCGTGATCTGGATATGCATAACGTTCAATATAACTTCATAGGGGTCTCTATATTGTGCACAGTTAGCTGTACTCCCTCTCCTACGAGCAATCCCCTGTAACAATATACATAGAGGAGTGGTATCATTCCCCAGAGACTCTATTACCCACTTCCTTAATTTATGAGCCCCACGATCTCCGCCCCAGTCACATTCCGCTCTTCCAATTCCCTATAACGTTAATGCATTGGTTTTTGGGACTCCAGAGAATACACTGATGTCGGTCCTGCCAGACTCTGCAATTAACAGCTTTATGAAAAACATTCTGTCTCATACCTCGTCTCCTGCTACAAATACATTTGCACATAAATCATTCCATCGAACCCATAACACAATCACTACTAATCCGCTTCTATAGTTATAAACATACTAAAATATTCTCAAGTCAATTACTCAATTTCCAACAATCCCTCCTCTGGAACAATGATCACTCTTATGTTCCACCACACCTAAAAACATTGACTTGAACAGGGAAAATAAAAAAATACACTACCGGTCAAAAGTTTTAGAACACCTACTCATTCAAGGGATTTTCTTTATTTTTACAATTTTCTACATTGTAGAATAATAGTGCAGACATCAGAACTATGAAATAACACAGGAAAAATAGGAAGTAGGAAAAATGAAGAAAAACCCTTGAATGAGGTGTTCTAAACTTTTGACCGATAATGTACATGTTTAATCATTTCACAACACACTTGATGCGACTTAGACTGGGGAAAGAACTGTCCATCTGTTCTGTTGTATGCCCATGGGATGCTAGTCGTCTTCATCCTCGGGTGTCAAGGCAAGACAGACTATGAGCCTTGTACGTAATTACTTGTACTGTATCATCCAGCAAGCCATATGTATTGATGTGCTTTAACATTAGGATTATGATGACATGGTAAAACAAAACCCCTTCATGGTTGACCCAAGCTATCATCTAGTGGGTTCACTAACTTTCTCAGAGGTCATTAAAAGATAATGTTTCTAGGGAGAAAAACCCTCCCTTGACCCAATAAAATCGAGCAGCTCACCCTCCCCTCACGTTGCGCTCTCCTCACAACTTAGGAGCAGCGTTCTCTCTGTCTCTCTCCTTTCCGAACCATAATTTAAACATTTGATAAATTATCCAACCCAAATTTAGAAAGACTCAACGTAAAGCGCTGAGGACTGTCAATCACTCGAATTCATGCCACTCAACCTAGCACACATCATCACGGTTAGAATGTACATTTATAAACAGGACCATATATAAACGGTATGAACTTTTCTCGTTACAACCCCCGTTTGTCCTTGTTATACTGTCGCGATTGGTATGTTAATGACAGATCGGTATCGCGATGCATTCTTAATCTAAATTACTATACATTTTGCCGTGTGCAGACCTCCACAGTCAACCTGATACCCCAAATAAACAATTATGGGCACGGTTGACCCCCCCTGATTTCAATATCTGAGGAAATAAATGTGTTTTTCCCAAGCACATGAGTCTCTCACCTGAGCTGCCACCACCATTATGTACCGTTCATTCTGTCTGGTCCATTTTCCCACCAGTACACCCGTAGCATGAGAGAAGATTGGACGTGATCTCTCGCCATGTTCACTCCACATGCACAGTCTCAGGCCTCATGCCGCTCGTACACAAGTTGATGGCTCGGACTCAGATCACAGGTAGGAGTGGTGGAAGACAAGGTCGTAGTGAACGCCTCTGTCGCTATTTCTTCAGCCGGTTGGGGGTGGGTTGAGGTTCACACTGTTCTTGGTCAAATTATCTCTCCATGCATTAAGACACCATCTGTGTTCACCTTCACCATAACTTGAAAGAGGACAGAGCAAAACAACAATTTAAGACATTTCTGATTCTGGAAATCCATCTATTCACCGTATGGCAAGTTATTACATCCGCAATTTTCTTAATACCAAAATCTCTAAGACAAACGTCAGAGCATTATAACACACTGTTGAAACCATTTTCCAAATTAGCTCATACTCCCTTATCATATTGGCAACCTCACCACAGAGTTACTGGGTCAGGGAGTTAGAGCACTAACCCTTAGGGAGAAATCCTGACAATGCAGCAGACCCAATCTGGTATCGAAACAAAGTCAAAAACAAGATCGAAAATCTATGTAGAGTCACTATCAACATATATTTTCCTTTTTATATGCAGACTTAACATAACATTTGCATATTTACCAAAGGGCCAGGGCCCCAGGGAACTGCTAATTTCCCCTTTGAACACATGACTCACATCGTGTTTCAAAAACAAACAACACTGCCTGTTAAATCAAAATAAACAAATTATATTAGAATTACAACTTTAACTCCATAAGGAAATAATTGTATCCCATAAGGTAATGGTAAAATAGACTAGAGACAGGTGTCCCTCATTCATATTTTACTTAAACCTCACCTAATGTCTCAGATCAATTCTAGTGAAGTTGATAAGGCCTCACCAGAAAGTCAAGACACAGGTCATTCAACACCATTAAGTATTTTCTTTCCCTTTTCTTTCCCTGAACTTAAGAAACAATTTAACAACAATTCAAACATTTCCATCATTCTGCGCACCCAGTTTAAAACCAAATTAAGAAGACCCCACACAATAAATCAAACACGGTATTAACACCGCTAACCCGTGTGTGTGGTAAACCCTAGGGCAAAAACACAGAAATGCCCAGGCCATACTTATCTGTGAGCTAACTTTACGGCCGAATCCGGATACCTTTATACTTAGAAAACTGAAGAATTTCAATAACTGCTCTCCCAAGACAAAAGTCTCGGGAAACATTTCATAGAGAGATGACACCCCATCTTCTCCTGGAAGAGAAAGTGTACATTTTGTTAGCATTCACTATGCTACATCTTAATCAGCAACCCAAAAGTTTGAATTATAAACAAAACTGTCCTCCATCCAATCATTAATCGTTTGTTTTAATCCACCCRGACATTTATGTACTCTTATTTAGCATTTAGACACGGCAACATTTATCTCACCATCAAGTCTAATAATTTACTCCCGTATATGGTTTCTCTTTTCCCCATGATTTTCCGTATCCACCGCACCACCACAATGCCCTTCATGTTCATTAACAAAAAAATGTTAAAGGTAATTTTAGGTTGGTAACCCCAATGCTGTCACTTGACAGAATTGCTTCTTTAAAACTCAAACACTTGCTCACAATATTAACTCCAATCTAGTTTCTTGTGACCCCTCCTCCCTCTCGTCAATTCTATAAATCTATTTCATAATAAGACTAAATAAAATGTCTCACGAGATTAAAAACCCCCCCCAAGGTTTTCTGAGTTTGCAAAAGACTGTTTGGCCTGGTCATTTTCATTTGTTACCTTTTTAGAATCCATTTCCCTGTCATTTCACATAGATTCTCCAACCCCAAAATTGGTTCCACTTCCTCCCATGTGAAATTATCCGGGTATTGTTACTGGTCCTATGTTTAAAGACAGGTAGTAATCGTATCATTTTCGATGCTGCCCCTGTTACCTTTCTCAATATAACACTTTACCCTTTTGTTAATTTTGCATATTTCTCATCGTAAGGAATCAGCGATATTTGATTCCAGGCATCTATTAAAAAGTTGTGAGATGTGGCCTCCGTCTCCCTTCACATAGAGACTAGACTGTCTTCTCTATGGACCACTATTGATCAAAACCAAGGCCATACACCACTATTTGAACGTTTCCTCCAAGAGGATTTGCTGCTTTTCCCTTCTTGTTTTTTTCTTACCTTGGCCATTGAAACCACTCGTACGACTGCGAAGTGAGCGGAGTTAGATTCCACTCTGAAAGCATCCTGCTCTATTTCATCCATATTCAAGATAGAATGCTCGTGCACTTCTTTCAGCTTCTCTGTGGCTTTATTAAACTTTTCTTTGAAAGTTGATGAACTTGGAAACTCACTTTTGAGAAAATGGCCTTTGAATGTTTTGGTACTACTATACCCATTCAGCATCGTTCAAACCCTCTTAAGCTTTAGCCCCACCCATCTCATTTAAGGCTTGATCCGAATGTACTAACAGCAGGCAAGCACCCGAAGGAACTTGGTGGCTACTTCCAGACATCTTAGTGAGAGAGAACAGCTGATGATTACTCGCCCTAGCAGAGCTGGTTAGGCTGTTATGTTCTCCAGAGCATTGGTGGTTGCAACTGTGCTGTCAGATTGTCCATTCGTAAAATCAGAGCGTTTCGCGTTCAGAGCGCGCACTGGTCGATGAGTAGGGTTGAACCGAACCTTCTGACCTCACATCGGCAGTCAAGCACCCAAGCGAACTGGCTAACATTGGCTAGCTTGCTAGCTACTTCCAGACACAGAATGAGAGAACATCCCACTCTGACCATTTTACGCATCCTAGCAGAACTGGTTAGGATGTTTTCATGTTAACCTGAGCGTTGGTAACTGTAACTGTGCTGCTGGCAACAATTTAATTCCGCTTTTTTGCTGATGTTTACTGACACCAGCCGTATTCAACGTGTGTTGAGCGTTCGTAAATTCATCAGTTTTGCTGCCCTCTCTGGCACACTCAGACAAAAGTGCTCTGAAATCGGAGTAGATGGCCAGACTGAATTTACGAACGCACCCGAAAGGGTTACTTGCATAGTAGAGTATTTTGTTAAGACATGCAGCTAGCTAGCTAGCTAGGTAAACAATTAACCATAATCACAACTCATGACGTTTACTACCGTAGCTAACCAACCAGGTTCAATGTTAGCTAGCTAACATTAGGCTATAGCTAGCTAAGAAAATGGCTCTGAGATACGAATGTCATACACGTAACATTAGCTAGCTAGCTAGGTAAACAATGAACCATAATCACAACTCATGACATTACTACCCTGCATGAATCTGCAGGTAGCTAACCAACATTAGGCTGTAGCTAGCCAAGCAAATGGCTCTTTCTGACAAAATTGGAAACGTGTCATGTCTGAAAATGTAGCTAGCTAGACTGTTACACTTATGCATTATTCATGGTTGGACTCCTGTCAGATGCCATGGATGCCCTTAGTTATGAGATCCGTGGAATCTCAAATTCCACTGATTTCATTAATGTCCTCAAGAAATGGAGAGCAACACTTATGCAGTTTTAATACACAACACATTTTTTTTAAATACATAGACATACTGCCCAGCTCAAATAGACACAAGCGTGCTATTTGGCAGACCAATCCAAACTCATCTCTCAGCATTTCATGATCTCAGCCAATCAGGGCTAGCGGGAAGGTTACTGACTTTGTCTTTGGCTAAACCAACTAGGCTCATATTTGAACAATTTTATTCATATTTACAGTCGGTATACAAGTTTAAGGCATATGAAAGTTCACATGTTCGAGAAGGCATTTCTGCCAAAAAACGCGTTTTGGTTAAAAAAAGTTTAAGTTCAATTGTCTCTCCTGTGAAGTAGTGATCCGCTACATACGCCTTATGTCCTTGAAGCGGGTCACATATCACTTATGAATGCAAGAAACAATGCCTTTTTTTTGCCMACTTTTTCTAATCATAGTCGCACACCTCATGTAGCCTAGCCCACAGGCCTATATGTTTTGATAAGGTTTTTATCACAACTAAAGTGGCCAAATAACTTCTTAAAATGAAGCACTTTAATCTGCTTTACAAGGGGGTTAGAGCCTAACTGGCATACATAAGCAACACATGAGTTGCAAGTTTTTTTGAAGATAATTTTCCTGCCTGCCATTAGGCTTCATTCTTGCTCACTGTTTGCACAAGCTGAAGAAATGCACGAGAAAACACTTAAATACATAATAACCTTCTCTTGATGGGAAAATCAATTTTTTGAATTTTTATTTTGAATAGCTGTAAATCCCCAACTGGAAAATTTGTCCCGTGGGAGATTTTTATTTGGCCCACCAAGTTTTATGAGCAAAAATGATATGCATTGCATTCGGAAAGTATTCAGAACCCTTGACTTTTTTCCACTTTTGTTACGTTACAAACTTAATCTAAAACTCATTAAATACAAATGTTACTCATCAATCTACACACACTACCACCCCATAATGACAAAGCAAAAAGTTGACAACTACTGTGATTATTATTATTTGACCATGCTGGTCATTTATGAACATTTGAACATCTTGGCTATGTTCTGTTATAATCTCCACCCGGCACAGCCAGAAGAGGACTGGCCACCCCTCATAGCCTGGTTCCTCTCTAGGTTTCTTCCTAGGTTTTGGCCTTTCTAGGGAGTTTTTCCTAGCCACCGTGCTTCTACACCTGCATTGCTTGCTGTTTGGGGTTTTAGGCTGGGTTTCTGTACAGCACTTTGAGATATCAGCTGATTTGAGCTCTGCTGCATCCTGTTTCCATTGATCATCCTTGAGATGTTTTTACAACTTGATTGGAGTCCACCTGTGGTAAATTCAATTGATTGGACATGATTTGGAAAGGCACACACCTGTCAATATAAGGTCCCACAGTTGATAGTGCATGTCAGAGAAAAAACCAAGCCATGAGGTCGAAGGAATTGTCCGTAGAGCTCCGAGACAGGATTGTGTTGAGGCACAGATCTGGGGAAGGGTACCAAAAAATGTCTGCAATCTTGAAGGTCCCCAAGAACACAGTGGCCCCCATCATTCTTAAATGGAAGTAGTTTGTAACCACCAAGACTATCCCTAGAGCTGGCCGCCCGGCCAAACTGAGCAATCGGGGGAGAAGGGCCTTGGTCAGCGAGGTGACCAAGAGCCCGTGGTCACTCTGACAGAGTTCCTCTGTAGAGATGGGTGAAACATCCAGAAGGACAACCATCTCTGCAGCACTCCACCAATCAGGCCTTTACGGTAGAGTGGCCAGACGGAAGCCACTCCTCAGTAAACGGCACATAACAGCCCACTTGGAGTTTGCCAAAAGGCACCTAAAGGTTCTCGCAGACCATGAGAAACAAGATTCTATGCTCTGATGAAACGAAGATTGGACTCTTTGGCCTGAATGCCAAGTGTCACGTCTGGAGGAAACCTGCCACCATCCTGAGTGGCGCAGTCTAAGGCACTGAATCTGTGCTAGAGGCGTCATTACAGACACCCTGGTTCGAATCCAGGCTGAATCACAACATGCCGTGATTGGGAGTCCCATAGGGCGGCGCACAATTGTCCCAGCGTCGTCCAGGTTTGGCCTGTGTAGACCTTCATTGTAAATAAGATTTTGTTCTGACTTGCCTAGTTAAATAAATGTTAAATAAATAATAAATCCCTACGGTGAAGCATGGTGGTGGCAGCATCTGTGTTTCAGCGGCAGGGACTGGGAGATTAGTCAGGATTGAGGGAAAGATGAACGGCGCAAAGTACAGAGATCCTTGATGAAAACCTGCTCCAGAGCGCTCAGACTGGGGCGAAGGTTCACCTTCCAACAGGACAACAGCCAATACAACGCATGAGTGGCTTCGGGGCAAGTTTCTGAATGTCCTTGAGTGGCCCAGCCAGAGCCCGGACTTGAACCAGATTGAACCTCTGGAGAACATCTCTGGAGAGACCTGCAAATAGCTGTGCAGCGACGGTCCCGATCCAACCTGACAGAGCTTGAGAGGATCTGCAGAGAAGAATGGGAGAAACTCTCCAAATACATGTGTGCCAAGCTTGTAGCGTCATACTCAAGAAGACTCAAGGCTGCAATCGCTGCCAAAGGTGCTTCAACAAAGTACTGAGTAAAGGATTTGAATACTTATGTAAATGTGATTTTTCTATTATTTTTGCAAATGTATTTAAAAAGTAATCTAAAGACCTGTTTTTGATTTGTCATTATGGGTAATATGTGTAGATTGAGGAGTAAAAAACAAATCAATTTTAGAATAAGGCTGTAACAAAATGTGAAAAAAGTCAAGGGGTCTGAATACTTTCCGAAGGCACTGTATGTAAAAACCCGATTAAATCAAGATTAGTCTGATGGGTGACGATATTAGTCTGTCACTTGAGTTATATATTATCACTTGTGAATGATGCCCAGCGTCAGGCAAGAAACAATGCCTTTTTTGGGGGGACTTTTTCTAATCAAATTCGCACACCTCATGTAGCCTAGCCCACAGGCCTATGTGTTTTGATAAGGTTTGTATCACAACGAAGGTGGCCAAATAACTTCTTAAAATTAAGCACATTAATCCGCTTTACAAGGTGTTTAGAGCCTAACTGGCATACATAAGCAGCGAGTGAGTTTCAAGTTTGGGGAAGATAATTTTCACCATAAAAATGTACTTTTATAATAAAAGTATTGCATGCATAATCGCATTTGCGTTCACTTTTTATAATGGGGTTTTCCTGCTAATGGAACATTTGCGCTTATAGCCTACTGCCATGTGCGCATTGCTGCGCTTGTAATCTGAAGAAATAGCCTAATAGTTGATAAACATTTTAAGCTAAACGTTGTGATCTGTTGCGTCAGCCGCATTGTGCATTTTTCTTTTTTTTTATGCTAGTGGTTTTATTAATTTGGGATCTATCACACAACTATCTCACAACTGTCCCAGACTATGTTTGGAATATTTATTTCTCTCACATATAATAGGTCAACTTTTGTACTATGGGGGATAGTCGATTTACATAGGCTAGTGCTTTTGCTGTTTGTTAGGCCACTGTCCGCACAAGGCATGGTTTTTTTAGGGTGCATTATACGGCCAGACAAAAGGGGAGGCCGCCGGGAAATTCGAGACATTAGCAAGTGTTTCTCAAATTGTGAATGAGAGACTGATGAAGTCTGTACAGCTTTTTAAAATTGTATTTATTTAACCTTTATTTAACCAGGTAGGCTAGTTGAGAACAAGTTCTCATTTACAACTGTGACCTGGTCAAGATAAAGCAAAGCAGTGCGACACAAACAACAACACAGAGTTACACATGGAATAAACAAATCTACAGTCAATAATACAATAGAGAACGTCTATATACAGTGTGTGCACATAAGGTAGGATAAGGGGGGTGAGGCAATAAATAGGCCATAGTGGTGAAATTATTACAGTATGGCAAATTAAACACTGGGGTGATAGATGTGCAGAAGATGAGTGTGCAAGTAGCGGTGCTGGGGTGCAAAGGAGCAAAATAAATAACATGGTGATGAGGTATTTGGATGGGCTATTTACAGATTGGCTATGTACTGGTGCAGTGATCTCATTGAGCTGCTCTGACGTCTGGTGCTTTAAGCTAGTGAGGGAGATATGAGTCTCCAGCTTCAGTGAATTTTGCAGTTTTTGCTTGCGCAACAAACTAAGCAGAGCTCATGCCTTTCAAGCCACTTTTTTCAAATCATCATGCAGCCTTGCAATTATTAAAAATCAAAACATATAGCCCAATGTTTGTAGAACTGCATCTATATTAATAACTAAATTAAGCATATTGGTGTACCTGTTTCTTTGTTAACCGCTCAATGCTGAATAGCCAAATGTGCACACTCCCTCTTCATACTTTGTAAGCAAATCTTGTCTGCCAAATGAACTAGTGTAGCCCACAGCCATTTAGCATGGCCAGATCAGGACCTAACATAAGGACCTCAGAGTATGCTATTCTGTTCTTCTTATCATGTTTCTTTAGACCTGTCGAAAATAAATAATGCATTTATTGTGAAGGTGTAGGCTGTATTACATGGATTTATTAGACTTTTTTTTAAATGTAGTTGTTCCAAAGGTCTGCATCAGTGGAAGCCAGGAGATGCTGAATGTGTTTGTTAATTAACTAAATTTAGTGACCGCCCCAGCCATAGTAGGAAGTATACGTTTTTACACACCAAAGTAACAACACAGTGTGGTCCAAGACTTAGTTGTAGTCACGATCTGGTTACCTATAACTACAAACATATGTTTTGTGTTTTTACATATTCACTTATTTCCGGATATCTTCGGGAACTACCCACATTGCAATATTTCTCAATGTCATATGGAGAACTAATGCTACTTAGCTAGTTCAAGCTGGCTGACGTTACATTCCAAACCAAGTATTGGCGCTGGTGAGCTTCTATGTACATCCACGATGAAGACATCATATAAATTCATGCGAAAAACTGCATCTGCTCTTCCCCTGTGCGTTTGGTAGTGTTAGTCGAGCGAGCTATTGAGTGTTGTAGTAGTAGCTAGTTTTCATTTCAGACCTAGTAGGTTTTTTAAAAGCTAAATATACCAAGGAGGTGTGGTGTTGCTGGGTGCAGTAATACCCACAAGGAGAAGCTAGCTTTGAAGTGGGACTGTTTTTTCCGTTTGAAGGAATCTCATTTGAGTAAGGGAAACCGCAGGCGTGTTTACTGGATAACCCCAGAGGATTTCAATATCTATAACCAGTGGAAGGCAGGATTCGGAATGAGACTGTCTGAAACCAAGTTCTGTGGTGGGCATGAAATGCCTGTAACTTCGGTTTCCTACCGACCTACCCTGTAAAGTTACATCATGAGTGTCAGCAGTGAAGGAGATAAACCGGGTAAGTTCAATGTGGTAAACCGCTAATATAGCTAGCTATGCACTATGCCTAACTGATCTAGCTATGTATTTTGTATAAATTGTCTAACTAACATTTATAGATATATCTAGCTATTTAACATTTATCATAAGGTTTCTACCTGTATACTAGAAACGTTACAAGTACAGTGGTTCGTCCTTTAAAAGTTGCAGCGTACTGCGGCGGATCTGGCATGGTGCCGCAGAATTCTGTCACAAGTTATTTAAGTGTGAACCACTGGTACCAATAATGCTAGTTAGTGCTAGTTTGAACACCAGAGGGAATCTTTGAGAAGCATTTGAGAGCCTTCAATAGTGGCTGTACTAAAGAATGTAAAACCTTTTTTGTAATAACATAGTATATGGGACTGAATTTAAGAAATCTTGCTTAATTAATTTGATATTATGGTGTTTCTATTCCACGAAACCCCTCTGGGTTTCCGTTAGGATGGAACTTCAATATGCTCTTTAAAAAAATAAGATCTACACCATTTTTAACAGCACATTACTCAACACTAGTGAGACTCATGTCACCTACGGTAGGCCAACAGTGTATCGAAAAGTATGACGTGACTCTCCGCTAATAATTACATATAGGGGATTGGAGGATATTTCTGTAATTCAGTGATATTTATTCCCGTAGTAATTCGTTATGGATCTATAATTAAATAAACATCGGCATTTTGCAAGAGTATTTTTATCATTATTTTATTAACGAAAGCATAACATTACTAGTTACATAGTTTTCATTTGAACGTGCAGACTGACACTAAGAACAGTGGGAACGTTTCCCTAGTCAGCGCCATTATTAGTGCAATGCCCCTTAAAGTCCACCCCCACCCCCCTTCTCGTCCTCCCTTCCCCATGGGCTAGGTCATCCTGCGGCCCATCTCGTTCCCTCTGCTCTCATGCCTTGAACCTCGCGCGCTTTCAGTGGATACAGCTGGAGAGCTGCAAGGCAATACCATTGTGAGCCACTCGGGAGCCATCACCAATATGACGTCCTGCTAATAACAGGGTTAATAAAATATCTGAGAATATCCAAGGGGCTTTTATATAATTCAAAATTAATAATTGCTTTGTTTAAAAAATTACTATTTTAGAGATTTCGTTTTCAAATAACGTAAAATGAGCGAGGAAAAAGGCTGTTCTTGAACATAGGGTGAGACATTGTTACTAATTTGGAAATAAAGCCAGTTTGTTATTTAGTATTATTTATGTTTTTAGAGGGAGAGAAACCAAAAAACCTACAATCATCTCATGGGTATCTGTCGAGGGCGGCATGGGTATTGAACCAGCATCTGTAGCAACACAGCTTGCACTGCTATGCAGTGTCTTAAACCGGCGCGCCACTTGGGCGCTGTACAACGTGACTGGTCGGGAGTAGGCTGCAATACTACAGTAAGAGCAAAATAATAGAATAAAAAACAGTGTAACAGTTTTAGTAAGTCATGCACAATTATCAGTTTCTATTTAGGTTTATGTTGCCCATTCATTGTCAGACACAGTAGGACCCAAAGGCAAAATCAGTGCTCTAACTCCCCCTGGCCTCTGAAGCAATGAAGTGGTGATGCAGGGTACCGTACTAAACCACAAATTACCTCTAAATCCCGCAGCATAATCACAAAATTCTTAGTGGAGCAACCACTGTAAGCCTACACTGCCTGCAATGTTTTTGACCAGCTAACTTAGCTAGTGTCATAGCCTCTCTCTCTCTGCTAGCTAGCAAGCTTATCCAGTTTGTCAATAATTTTGTCAATCACATCATTTTTCCTCATGATGCCATCTATTTTGTGAAGTGCACCAGTCCCTCCTGCAGCAAAGCACCCCCACAACATGATGCTGCCACCCCTGTGCTTCACGGTTGGGATGGTGTTCTTCGGCTTGCAAGCCTCCCCCCTTTTCCTCCAAACATAACGATGGTCATTATGGCCAAACAGTTCTATTTTTGTTTCATCAGACCAGAGGACATTTCTCCAAAAAGTACGATCTTTGTCCCCATGTGCAGTTGCAAACCGTAGTCTGGCTTTTTTATGGTGGTTTTGGAGCCGTGGCTTCTTCCTTGCTGAGCGGCCTTTCAGGTTGTCGATATAGGACTCGTTTTACTGTGGATATAGATACTTTTGTCCCTGTTTCCTCCAGGGTCCTTGCTGTTGTTCTGGGATTGATTTGCACTTTTCGCACCAAAGTACGTTCATCTCTAGGAGACAGAACGTGTCTCCTTCCTGAGCGGTATGGCGGCTGCGTGGTCCTATGGTGTTTATACTTGCGTACTATTGTTTGTACAGATGAACGTGGTACCTTCAGGCATTTGGAAATTGCTCCCAAGGATGAACCAGATTTGTGGAGGTCTACAATTTATTTCTGAGGTCTTGGCTGATTTCGTTTGAATTTCCCATGATATCAAGCAAAGAGGCACTGAGTTTGAAGGTAGGCCTTGAAATACATCCAAGGTACACCTCCAATTGACTCAAATGATGTCAATTAGCCTATCAGAAGCTTCTACAGCCATGACATCATTTTCTGGAATTTTCCGAGCTGTTTACAGGCACAGTCAACTTCGTGTATGTAAACTTCTGACCCACTGGAATTGTGATACAGTGAATTATAAGTGAAATAATCTGTCTGTAAATAATTTTAGGATAATGTACTTGTGTCATGCACAAGTAGATGTTCTAACCGACTTGCCAAAACTATAGTTTGTTAACAAGAAATTTGTGGAGTGGTTGAAAAACTAGTTTTAATGACTCTAACCTAAGTGTATGTAAACTTCCGACTTCAACTGTATATTTAATGGAAAAGAGATGTATGTTTCTGAACAATGCATCATGCTGCATTGTTGACAACATGAACGAGCGGTGCAGATTGCGATTCGATTTGAGCAGGGCGTGCCTCCCCACCCGTTTTGTCACACTTTCACAGTGTTAGTTTAATCAGCGGTTGTACAATATGATACAAAAATCCCAAATTATATGACTACTTTCTTGTGTGCGTGCATGCGTTTGTACTGCTGTATGGGTACTATAATTAAATACACGTTGAATTTAACTGATCCTGCTGTATTGTCCTTTTAGTCTGTGATTTGAGGCTTTAATAAAAAATAAAAAAAATAAATTGTGTGTTTTCAGGGCAGGCAGGAGGGTGTCCACATCGACCCCTGGGAGGATACTGACTACAGCATCTATAAGGTCACAGACCGACACGGCTTCCTGCAGTAAGTTAACATGACAGCTCCGAGAGTGTTCACCTCTCTTCTGGAGCAAGGGTTCACCCCAACCATGTGCCTAGGTTTAAGGCTTCAACCTTAGCAGAGTACTGGGTTTAGAGTACACACACACAACATGCACATGGAAGGAGAAGAGAAGGGAAGCCTTAAACCGCTGTAATGAACGCACCATTATCCACTGACTCACCTTTTGTTTGTGTCTTTCTCCTCAGCGAAGAGGAGCTGCCGACTCCGAGTGCAATTGAAGAGAAGGTATGTACTGCTGATCACCTTTGGGTTGATTGATTGATTTGTTTATTTCTTCTGTCTTCCCTTCAGCAAAAGCATCAGGAGATAGAGCGGGTGGAGAAATGGCTGAAGATGGTCAAGAAGTGGGACAAGTACAGGAACAGCGACAAGGTGACCAGTGCTGACTATACGCACCACAAACACCTCCTCAGCCCTCTCTCCTCTCTCTCTCTAATTTGTTCTTTACTTCCCTTTTTCAATCTCACTTCAATGTCCAGTCTTATAATTTTTGGGATGGAGGGGGAATCATTAGTTGTAGTTTTCCTTTTTCCTCTTTTAGTCCTTGTGTCTTTCTTTAGATGGTAGAGATAGTGTACTAGGGGAACCTCCTCTTTATTGATCACACCATTTCTACTGATATCTACTCTCTCTGGTCTTTCTCTTTCTGGGCTTTCAGTCTGGTCTCTTTAGAAGGTGAAGCGTGTTTAAGGCAGTCTTAATATAGCTCTTCCTCTCTCTTTCTCTGGTCTCTCTGTTTCTTTGGTCTCTCTCTGCCCATCTATAGATGGTGAAGCGTGTGTACAAGGGAATCCCCCTCCAGTTGAGAGGCCAGGCCTGGGCTCTGCTACTGGATGTAGAGAAGGTGAAGCAGGAGAACTCTGGAAAGTATGAGGTGAGCACACTATAGAATTAAACTCTTTCTCCCTTCATCTTGCGGTCTTATAGGCTTGGTGGACTGTTTGTTATATTGCTATATTCCACACCTATCCACATCCTTTCAGATCTACAGAAGAGCCTAGGGGTAGGGGCTAGGGGTTGATTTGGGATTCTGCGGAAGGGTAGCTCTCCTGGAGGAGAGTTGGCTACCCCTTGTATACAGCAGACCTGGGTTTAAATAATAATAGGGTATTTCAATTACTTTGAAAGACATTTGGAAGTAAGTATTTAGGTTTTGGATTTATTTGAAAAGAGAAGTAATTGAATTTTAGAATGTATTTGGAAATACACTTGGAAAGTATAAACTGACTCAAGTACACTCCCATGCTTTTAACCCAGGTCAGTTTGGTATTGGTTTAGTATTTGAAATAATGTATTTGAAAATACTTTCAAATAGTATGGTATTTTTAGGAAAGTTCCAATAGGAGTAGTTGATTTGTGCCAAATTATTTCTGAATACTCAAATACACATGTATTTGAACCCAGGTCTGGTATACAGTAACTGATGTTATTCTGCTTGGTTCCTTTATGGCCAGACTATGAAGGAGCAGGCCAGGAGTTTCTCTACAGAGATCAAACAGATTGATCTGGATGTCAACAGAACCTTCCGGAACAACATCATGTTCATGGAACGCTTTGGAGTCAAGTACGTCATACTCATAGTTATCACCCTAAAGCCACTAACCAGGGCTGTAACAAAGCATGCTATTGGTATATCATGAATAGGGTTGTACAATTCCGGAAACTTTCTCAGGAAGTGTCCGCTTTTTCAGCATTCCACTTTTGGAAGATTACGGAACATGAGGGAATAAGCAGGGAAAACCCTTCAAACAGAATTTCGGGAAAAACCTGGGAAATAACTTGGAATTTTGCACTCCTTATTATGCACATCATGTTCATGGCTGCTTCGGAGTCAAATATGTCATACTCATTCGTTATCACCCTAAAGCCACTAACCAGGGCTGTAACAATGCATGCTATTTGGTATATTATGAATAGGGTTGTACGATTCTGGAAACTTTACACAGGAGTGTTCCAGGTTTTTCAGAAATTCTGCTTGGAAGATTACCTGAACCAGGAGGGAATAAGCAGGAAACCTTCAACCAGAAATTTCGGAAAACCTGTGAAATTCCTTGGAATTATTGATTATTATGCAAATGATGTTGTTCATGGGCTGTTTCAGAGTCAAGTGAGCACCTGCTACTGCTACACCATCAGGCACATCAGGCCTGGCAATTACTTTCCATTGGAGGGCCACATAAGAATATAATTTGCCATCGCGGGCCAGAATCATATCAAATAAAATGTATTTGTCACATACACATGGTTAGCGAGATGTTAATGCGAGTGTAGCGAAATGCTTGTGCTTCTAGTTCCGACCATGCAGTAGTACCTAACAAGTAATATAACAATTTCACAACAAGTAATTAAACATTCACAACAACTACCTTATACACACAAGTGTAAAGGAAATGAATAAGAATATGTACATACAAATATATGGATGGCCGAACGGCATAGGCAAGATGCAGTAGATGTGATGAATACAGTATATACATATGAGTAATGTAGGGTATGTAATATTTTTTAGTGGCTAGTGATACATTTATTCCATCCAATTTCATTATTAAAGTGGCTAGAGATGAGTCAGTATGTTGGCAGCAGCCACTCAATGTTAGTGAGGGCTGTTTAACAGTCTGATGGCCTTGAGATAGAAGCTGTTTTTCAGTCTCTCGGTCCCCGCTTTGATGCACCTGTACTGTACTCGCCTTCTGTATGATAGCGGGGGAACAGGTAGTGGCTCGGGTGTTTGTTGTCCTTGATGATCTTTTTTGGCCTTCCTGTGACATTCTGTGTGTAGGTGACCTGGAGGGCAGGTAGTTTGCCCCCAGTGATGCGTTGTGCAGACCTCACTACTTTCTGGAGAGCCTTACGTTTGTGGGCGGAGCAGTTGCCATAACAGGCGGTGATACAGCCCGACAGGATGCTCTCGATTGTGCATCTCTAAAGGTTTGAGTGTTTTTGGTGAAAGCCAATTTCTTCAGCCTCCTGAGGTTGAAGAGGCACTGCTGCGCCTTCTTCACCACGCTATCTGTGTGGTGGACCATTTCAGTTTGTCCGTGATGTGTACGCCAAGGAACTTAAATCTTTCCACCTTCTCCACTACTGTCCCGTGGATAGGGGGCTGCTCCCTCTGCGTTTCTGAAGTCCATGATCATCTCCTTTGTTTTGTTGACATTGAGTGTGAGGTTATTTTCCTGACACCACACTTCGAGGGCCCTCACCTCCTCCCTGTAGGCCGTCTTGTCGTTGTTGGTAATCAAGCCTACACTGTAGTGTCGTCTGCAAACTTGATGATTGAGTTGGAGGCGTGCGTGGCCACGCAGTCATGGGTGAACAGGGAGTACAGGAGAGGGCTGAAGACGCACCCTTGTGGGGCCCCAATGTTGAGGATCAGCGGGTGGAGATGTTGTTTCCTACCCTCACCACCTGGGGGCGGCCCGTCAGGAAGTCCAGGACCCAGTTGCACAGGACGGGGTCTAGACCCAGGGTCTCGAGCTTAATGACGAGTTTGGAGGGTACTATGGCGTTTGGAGGGTACTATCTGTCATGAACAGCATTCTTACATAGATTTTCCTCTTGTCCCCAAGGCTTAGGGCAGTGTGATTGCGATTGCAGGATTATACATCATGTTTATGAGTGTGTGACAGATATACTACTGTAAAATCCGATATGCTACTTATTTACTTTTTTAACATGCACAAGAAATAAACCACATCCATGTTCTCTTTTGGCAGGTTTTTCATTATTAAAACATGCAATGGACTACACAGAGGGAAAGTATTCTGTGCATTCAGCCCCACGGACAGAACTCTTGTCAACGGGTATGCACAAAACCAAGAAAGAGAGAGAGCTTTAACATTACATTTAAAATACTCAATCAGTGTGAGATGCAGTCTCTGATGGGCATTGACTAGAGCAGTGAAGTCAGGTAATATTTCTGATGTTGCTAATGCAAGGATTGCTGAGAGGTGAGAGTCAGTAAGAGTTGATCTGTGCCTTGACTTGTTATATTTCATCACTGAACATGTCTGTTCACATACATAGGTTGACCCAAACAGTACAAACATCTTCTGAGCATGACTCCTAATCTTTGGAAAATTTTGTTCATCGAGAGATGCATAGTTCTCCAATCACTGCATCAGACTGAAGATTGATAAGCTCAAGTTGCAGGTCAGTGGGATGTTAACCGAATTGATAGTGAAAGGAGAGGATACCAACAGCATTTCATTTTCCAACCCTTTGAAATTCTCAAAACGACGATAAAACTCACCGTTCAAAGCACGCAGCAGCAATGTATACTTCCACTGGTCATCTGATAGGGAACAGACTAGTAGTGTCGGAAGGTGGGTGAGATTGTTGGCTTCTACTTGGCGGGTCAGGAGGAGTAATTTTCCCTTGAAGGCTGTACATCAATGCTGTACATCTGATGTGCAAAAAGGCCCTTCCCTTGTAGTTTGGAATTTATTCCTGAGGGCCATGATGTCCACGGTGAAGGCAAAATCAGCCAACCATTCTTTATGTTGCAGTTGAGGGAAATTTCTTTCATTTGCAAAAACTCCGCAATCTCCGACTTCTGGTCCCACACCCTTTTTAAGCACCTTTCCCAAACTCACCCATCTCACGTTTGTGTGGTAGAGGAGATCTGCATGACCCGACTCTGTCTCTTCCAACAGTGAAACAAACTGCCTGTCGTTTAAAGATTTTGCTCTTATGAAGTTTACCACTTTAGTGACTGTATACACAACATGGCTCGTTTTCAGAACACATTTACAGAGCACCTCCTGATGAATAATGCAATGCAGGAAAATACTTTTCTGATCTGGGTTCAGCTCAGCTACTTGATCTTGTGTCCTTTTCAAAACGCCAATTTTTTTCCCGTCAAGTTTGGGCACCCATTCGTGGTCACACTGGATAACTTTTCAAAACTCAGTCCCAGCTTTGCCACACACTTATTAACCTCCAATAAATCTTTCCCTGTGGTTGTGCTCTTCATTGACTGCACTGAAGCAAGCTCCTCACGTGCATCACTGCTCTCATCTAGGGCCAAGGAGAAATAGGTGAAATCCTTTACCTTGTCTTTCAACTGTTGTTCCATATTCTCTGCGATGTCCTCAACACGCTGTGTCACTGTTCGTCTCGACAGGGAAACATTTTCAAATGGCTCTTTCTTGTCGGGGCAAAGTATTGTCAATTAAACATTCTTTAATGAATCTCTGAGATTCAGACCAATCGCAATAACAACCCTAGCCAGTGTTCCATCCCTAGAGCCTTGTTGCATAACTTTTTCCCCAACCTTTGACCCCATTATGTAAGTCAGGGGTGTCAAAGTCAAATGGACGGAGGGCCAAATAAAAAATTTAGCTACAAGCCGAGGGCCGGACTGTTCGAATGTTCATTGAAWWTTTTTTAAATGACGCATATAGTCTAGTGAACCTAATTGAACCTACTGAAAACCTAACAAATATATTCCAATATGATCAGATAAATAAAGCAATATTTTCTTATGGCTCTGTCAGTAATCTTTAATTTTCAACAGACACAAAAGACAAATTTCCTTTATATAAAAATCCCCATAACATGAACATTAAATGAAAGAAACCGGTATTCAAGGCACCATCAGTAGCCTATATTTTCTATTTTTAGCCAAAAGGGGCTAAATTTTACTCAAAGAAAAAAACAATAATAGCAATTTTCTATTTCATCCACTCAACTGAGAATATTTTTAAAATATAATTGGATTGAAATACATAAAATAAAGTGCAAAAATCGTATTAATCAAAAACAACACTTGGTTAAGGAAGGAAGTAAACATGCAGTGTGAAAACAAATATTAAACTTTAACTTTTAAACTTGAACTGAGTAAAAACTCTAAATATGTGATTGCACAGTAATGTTCACTTGTTTGAGGTTGAGGGTGATACTTGGTGGTGTCCCATCTTTTCCACAAGTTCATCAATGTTCGGTAAGGCTCTGAGCTGAGGAAATCCTCAGAATTGAGTGGAGGTGTTCAGCAGTAAGTCGACTTCTGTTGATGTTTTGTTCAGGTTCATCAAAGAAAACAGTTGTTCACACAGGTATGTGCTGCCAAACATAGACAACGTTTGAGCAGCCTGGATGCGCGCAGCTGGGGCATTGTGTCGGGGAGGAAACGGCGAACTCCGCAGCACCCACTGCCGCATATTTTGCCCTCAGTGCATCATTGCATTGGAGGTCAATCAACTCCATTTGGAGGTTTGGTGGTGGAGCTTTCCACGTCAACAGCAAATGGGTTACCGAGCAGTTCCAACCTGCTTTTTTGTGCTCAAAGTCAGCAAATCGGCGTCGAAAGTCCGCGGCAAGCATACCTATTTTATTCAGCCAACTGTGCGCTCGGGAACACACTGGTAGAGAGCTTCTCTTTCATGGTCTGGCAGCTGGGAAAGTGGCTCAAATTTTCTTTCCGCATCTGCGTCTCCCACAGAGTCAGTTTGGTTTTAAATGCCTTCACTGTACTTACATATCAGAGATGACATGATCCCGACCCTGCAGCTGCAAGTTCATTGCATTCAGATGACTCGTAATGTCACACAGAAAAGCCATTTCACACAGAAACATTTTTGCTCTCGGAGTTGTGTTGTGTCTTTCCCTTTGCTGTCCAAGAACAGACAAATCTCCTCACGAGCTCGAAACATCTTTGAAGCACCTTTCCCTGGCTTAGCCATCGCACCTCTGTGTGATAAGGCAAATCACCATGCTCCGTTTCTAACTCCGTCAGAAATGCCTTGAACTGGCGGTGATTCAAACCTTTGGCTCTGATAATTAACTGTTCGCGGGGATGATGCTCATTACATGCTCCATTTCAAGGCTTTACCGCCACACGCTTCCTGGTGTATGATACAATGATAAGCTGTCAACTCACCTGCGCGTTTTCCTCTTGCATCTTTTCCCGTATCTTCGCCACCAGTCCGCCTGTGTCCACACATCGCAGGTGCTCCGTCGGTTGTCAAACCCACGAGTTTTCCCAAGGCAGCTCCATCTCATTTACACATCTTGACACCTCTTCATACAAATCATGCCCCGTAGTTGTGCCATGCATAGGACGTAAAGCCAAAAACTCCTCTGTCACGCTTAGGCTGGAGTCCACTCCGCGGATGAAAATTGACAACTGGGCAATGTCAGAAATGTCGGTGCTCTCATCCACAGCCAAGGAATATGCAATGAAATCTTTTCCCTTTTTCACAAGCTGCTCTTTTAGATTGATGGACAACTGGTCTACTCTCTCGGCAATGGTGTTTCTGCTCAGACTCACATTTAAAAAGAGTTGCCTTTTTTCTGGGCAAACTTCGTCACAAACTTTAATCATGCAGTTTTTGATGAAATCCCCCTCCGTAAATGGCCGGGCTGATTTAGCGATCTCTTCGCCAAAATAAAACTGGCCTTGACAGCAGCCTGGCCTTGTGATTTGGCTTTTTTGAACAGAGCCTGTCGAGATTTGAGGCCTCTTTTAATTCCTCTGCCTTTTGTAGCCTTTGTTCCATGTCCATATTCTTGTTTTTGTCCGCTGGTTTTCTTTCATAATGTCGTCTCAGATTATACTCTTTCAGTACCGCCACACTTTCTCCACACAGAAGACACACAGGTTTTCCAGCTACCTCCGTGAACATATACTCCGACTCCACCTTGTTTGAAACCCCCGGTTCTCAGTGTCCACCTTCCGTTTTGCCATTTTTGATGGGTATCTGAAAGTTAATTTTACTGTGATGCTGACGACTGCTGTGCCAATAAATATTGAAATGAAGCAGCCTACTGCTCGGTGCGTCACCGTTGCATTGTGGGAAATGTAGTATTGGTGCGTGTAAAAGATCTGCGGGCTGCCGGCTTGCTGCGGTCTGCGGGCCGGTTCTAATAATAAATCAAGATCATCCCAGGGGCCGTAAAAAACCTTCTCGCGGGCCGGATGTGGCCCGCGGGCCTTGACTCTGACATATGTGATGTAAGTGATCAAGGTTAGCTTAGCTTTCATATTTTGTCTTTGTCTCACTGGCTCCGGCCTGTGTTTTGGTTTGGTGTCTCTAAAACCCCAACTGTTTTGGTTCCCCTGCCTCATGTCCATGTCTGACTTCGCTAAGTCTCCTACAGGTCTGAACTCAGACCCCTAACCTTGACACACACACACGCATACTCATACGCACTCACATGTTTGTTTTACTATCCTTGTTGGGAATCAATTGTTTGGTCCCCATCAAAATCCTATTTTCCCTAAACCCTAACCGTAAGCCCCTAATTGTAACCCTAAACCCAATCCCGATTGCCTCGATCACACCGACGGCGTCATTGCACAAATTTGTACGTAGAATCTGGATATGTGTGCAACAAAAGTTCAACATTCACCTTCTGCTACCATTTGTGTTAAGCCGTCTGCCCATTCAGTTTGACGCATACGTTCGATAAATCCAACGTATGCACCACACAGAACACACTGGAACTGCCTCTGCAACGCAATGCTGCAAGGCAAACGCAGCGTTCCGTTGGAAATTAATGTACTTCTGGTCTACCAAAATGTAATGACGCTGTCGGTGTGATCGAGGCATAAGCCTAAAATAGCCTTTTTCCTTATGGAGACTGGCAAAAATTCCCCCTTGTTTTACTATCCTTGTGAGGACTTGAGTATGTGAGTGATCTACTAAAAAATTCACAGAAAAAGAAAAATGTGACTCCAAATTCGCTCCATTCATTAAAATCACCATTTAACCAACACTCGTCTATTTGTGTGACTACCTGGACCTGCCATTTGGTTGTGAAGTATTGAAACCAAACCATGTGATTTGAATGAAAYGTATTTTTATAAATAACATGAAAAGAAGCACTCACCATTTCAAATAGGCTATATGTCATAACTAGTAGAAAGAGGAGGAAGGGAAGCGCTACTAATGTACACAATAGTACATGTTGGTAGACAGAAGGTGCTCTTTGGTAAAAAGGGGTAAATTGGTCATCAAAAAGAAAGGAGGACCAAGGCACTCTTCATATAATTAATTAAAATGCCTTTGTTAGTATGGCATGTTCAATAAAAACAACGTTTTTTTAAAACCGATGCGTTTTGGCTGCATGGCCTTTGTCAGGGAGTACACAAAAAAAGGGAATACAATGTCCTCTTAACAGCTTTTCCAATTAGCCCTAATTGGAAGAGGGAGTGGTTACAAAATTGATTGGACACACCTAGTAAGCAATACTATACACATTAAAAGGTGAAATACTGTAGCTATGTTATCATAAAAATACAACTCCAAGCTAGAAGTATCAGAACACTAAAAGGTAGTTCTAAACTTAAATATGACTAGGAGAAGTGTCAAGAATAAGAAAGCAATATATTCCATAGTACACTAGAACATAGCAAAACATGAACAACAACAGTCTAAACATAGCTGAGGGAAATTGAGCAAAATGTCCACTAGATGACAGCAAATGGACCCATCACGATCCTACAGGAAGGGTGAGAAATCCATATCTTCATTTAAACCAGGGTATTTAGTGGCCTGTAGTTTGTAAATCCAAAAACTTTCCCTTTGGTTTAACTGTTTAAGACGGTCCCCTTTTCTAATAGAGGCCGGAATATGATCAATACCCATAGCTTGTAGGGAGGCAGGGTTGCCATGGTGTAAGGTCTTGTAGTGCCTGGCCATGGGGTAGTCTTCATTGCCTACCCGTATGGCGTACTTGTGTTCCGCRAAGCGGTCTTGAAGACGTCTCTTTGTCCGTCCAATGTAGAACACCTTGCACTGTGGACATTCCAATCTATAGATGACATGAGTGGTTTTACAGTTAATGAAATGCTTGACGTAATACTCAATTTTGGAAGCTGTGTCAACAAAATACTTCTTCTGTGCAATATTACCGCAATGGTTACATTTAAAAGAGCCCTTGGGTTTGTGGTCAAGCCAAGTTTTGAGAGTCACCCGGAAGATAACTGTGGACTAATTTGTAATTTAGGGTAGGACATCTCTTAAAGCTTATGACTGGTGGCTCAGGAAAGACTTGGCGTAGTAGCGTATCACTTTGGATGATTCCCCAATTATTTTTAATGATTCTTTTATGTCATATTAAACAGCATATGAACACTAAATAGGTCAGGAGCCAGACAGGTAGCCTAAGATTGAACGAAAATGTATTTTTTAGGCTATATTATTCGCATATTATTTAAATTACTTTAAGGCTATAGCCTACAAAGATAAAAATTGTGAAGCATTTGCAAGTGCGCCACTAGGCTGGCATAAATATTAAGCGCTTAGCATTTAAACAACATATCGTTGTATTAAATCATTATAGTCTAAATTGCGCATATAGGCTGTGACTTACTTAGAATTCAATCAAAATGAAACAAAAATTGTCTTGTTGGACTCAGTGCCTTTTGAATTCACTTTTGGAAACACGAGTTTGGCCAGTCTGTGGCTTCAGACTCATGTGATGGTGCCTGGAAAGCAGGCCAGCAGCAGAGAATACCCTCTCCGCGCTTGCAGAGCCACTGGGGATGCTAAACACCCTTCGGATCCCTCTTGCCAGTCTGGGCAGGGATGCTGAGTTGTTTTTTTWATTCTATAGGTAGGCCTAAAGGATTTTAGGCAAAATAACCCTATGAAAACAGAAAGCTCCTTGAAAGAGGTAATATGTCAGGCCTATTAGTCCAAAATCAATGATAGCCTATTGTATAGATAAGAAACACAAAAATTTACCAAACTTTTAAGAGATCAGATTTTTGGTTTATAAATACTTTGCTACAATGACACACTTAGCTAACTTTATGAAAATATTGAGTGAACTCCATGAAAGTAGCTAATGCAATGGGCTATAGCAGCACACAACTAGCCTATAAATACATGCTGGTCCGGACATGCCCTGAGCTTGTGAAGTGAGCGGTACTGGGGGCGAAATTGGAGCGTGCAAGAAGGCCGGACCAGCCTTTGGGGAAACTCGCTCCGCACTCCAGTCAAATTGGGCATGCTCATACCCTGGTCCCCACAAGGATAGTAAAACAAAAAACAAAGGCACATACACGTGCTAAAACACACACACAAATACACCACACAAACACAGGCATAGGCACACAAGCACATAAACGTGCTAACACGAACAGACACACACACACACACACACACACACACAGGCATAAAATACATGCCTGCACACATACACAGATTAAACCTTACACTAATACACCTACGTGGGCACACACACACACAGAGGATTGCATTCATACCAGGCACACACACATTGTACACATTCTGCCATCCCCACTTCTACACATAGAAGGGTTTATCTTTATTTTCACTATTTTTACACATTGTAGAATATTAAAGATATCAAAACTATGAATTAACACAGATGGAATCATGTAGTAATCAAAAAAGTGTTAAACAAATAAAAATGGACTCATCAGACCAAAGAACAGATTTCCACTGGTATAATGTCCATTGCCCGTGTTTCTTGGCCCAGGCAAGTCTCTTATTATTATTGGTGTTCTTTTAGTAGTGGTTTTCTTTTCAGCAATTTGACCATGAAGGCCTGCTTCACACCGTCTCCTCTGAACAGTTGATGTTGAGATGTGTCTGTTACTTGAACTCTGTGAAGCATTTATTTGGGCTGCAGTTTTTGAGGCTGGTAACTAATGAACTCTGTAGCAGAGGCACCTCTGGGTCTTTCCTGTGGTGGTCCTCATGAGAGACAGTTTCATTATAGCGCATGATGGTTTTTGCGATTGCACTTGAAGAAACTTTCAAAGTTCTTGAAATGTTCCACGTTGACTGACCTTCATGTCTTATAGGAATGATGGACTGTCATTTCTCTTTGCTTATTTGATCTGTTTTTGCCATAATATGGACTTGGCTTTTACCAAATAGGCCTATCTTCTGTATACCACTCCTACCTTGTCACAACACAGCTGATTGGCTCAAGCGCATTAAGAAGGAAAGAAATTCCACAAATTATTTTTGAACAAGGCACACCTGTTAATTGGAATGCATTCCAGGTGACTACCTCATGAAGCTGGTTGAGAGAATGCCAAGAGTGTGCAAAGGGTGGCTACTTTGAAGAATCTCAAATATATAATATATTTTGATTTGGTTAACACATGATTCCGTAGGTGTTATTTCATAGTTGTGATGTCTTCACTATTATACAGTGTAGAAAATAGTAAAAAAAAAAAAAAAAAAATGGAATGAGTAGGTGTGGCCAAACTTTTGACTTTTACTGTATGTTTAAGCATGTTTAAACAGTCATACATGACTGTTGCGAGTGCGGTGCCATACCTTTTCGATCCCTGGTGCTGCAGAGCTGACACGCTAAAGATTAAGTTGCAGCAGATGTCTGTAGAGTGGGCCTTGACCACATTCCAATCCCAATTCAAATGTAACGGCTGTTTAATGAATTGGTTGGCTGGATTTAGGACCATGCAGAACATCGCTCGGAGAGAAGCTGCCAGCCTGCGCACCTTTCTCTCTGCATAGAGCAGAGACCGTGCCAGACAGTTTACTTTGCCGTTTAGGCGGTGCACCGATGCTTTGAATTTGAAGTTGGCATTTGAACTCGGCCTTGTGAGCCTCGCGGCCAGCTGTTTTTTGCACCGATTAATTTCAGATTTATGTCGGCATAGGCGGCGTGTCCAGTAATCTAGGGGAAGATGAGCTTCCCCTAAAGTTAATTGAATTAAATGTGCTAAAATTACCTATATACAGTTGAAGTCGGAAGTTTACATACACCTTAGCCAAATACATTTAAACTCAGCTTTTCACAATTCCTAACATTTAATCCTAGTAAAAATAACCTGTTTTTGGTCAGTTAGGATCGCCACTTTATTTTAGGAATGTGAAATGTCAGAATAATAGAGAATGATTTATTTCAGCTTTTATTTCTTTCATCACGTTCCCAGTGGGTCAGAAGTTTACATACACTCAATTAGTATTTGGTAGCATTGCCTTTAAATTGTTTAACTTGGGTCAAAAGTTTTGGGTTTGCTTCCACAAGCTTCCCACAATAAGTTGGCTGAATTTTGGCCTATTCCTTCTGACAGAGCTAGTGTAACTGAGTCAGGTTTGAAGGCCTCCGTGCTCGCACACGCTTTTTCAGTTCTGCCCACAGATTTTCTATGGGATTGAGGTCAGCGCTTTGTGATGGCCACTCCAATACCTTGACTTTGTTGTCCTTGAGCCATTTTTCCACAACTTTGGAAGTATGCTTGGGGTCATTGTCCATTTGGAAGACCCATTTGCGACCAAGCTTTACCTTCCTGACTGATGTCTTGAGATGTTGCTTCAATATATCCACATAATTTTCCTGCCTCATGATGCCATCTATTTTGTGAAATGCACCAGTCCCTACTGCAGCAAAGCACCACCACAACATGATGCTGCCACCCCCGTGTTTCACGGTTGGGATGATGTTCTTCGGCTTGCAAGCCTCCCCCTTTTTCCTCCAAACATAACGATGGTCATTATGGCCAAACGGTTCTATTTTTGTTTCGTCAGACCAGAGGACATTTCTCCAAAAAGTACGACCTTTGTTCTCATGTGCAGTTGCAAACCGTAGTCTGGCTTTTTTATGGCGGTTTTGGAGCCGGGCTTCTTCCTTGCTGAGCGGCCTTTCAGTTTATGTTGATATAGTACTCATTTTACTGTGGATATAGATACTTTTGTACCTGTTTCCTCCAGCATCTTCAAGGTCCTTTGCTGTTGTTCATGGTTTGAGTTGCACTTTTTGCACCAAAGTACGTTCATCTCTAGGAGACTGAATGCATCTCCTTCCTGAGCGGTGTGACGGCTGCATGGTCTCATGGTGTTTATACTTGCGTTCAATTGTTTGTACAGATGAATGTGGTACCTTCAGGGGTTTGGAAATTTCTCGTAAGGATGAACCAGACTTGTGGAGGTCTACAATTTTTTTCTGGGGTCTTGGCTGATCTCTTGATTTTTCCATGATGTCAAGCAAAGAGGCACTGAGATTGAAGGTAGACCTTGAAATACARCCACAGGTACACCTCCAATTGACTCAAATTATGTCAATTAGCCTATCAGAAGCTTCTAAAGCCATGACATCATTTTCTGGAATTTTCCAAGCTGTATAAAGGCACAGTCAACTTAGTGTATATAAACTTCTGACCCACTGGAATTGTGATTAAGTGAAATAATCTGTGTGTAAACAATTGTTGTAAAAATTGTGTCATGCACAAAGTAGATGTCCTAACCGACTTGCCAAAACTATAGTTTGTTAACAAGAAATTTGTGGAGTGGTTGAAAAACGAGTTTTAATGACTTCAACCTAAGTGTATGTAAACTTCTGACTTCAATTGTAATTACTCGTGCCTATACAGAAATCAATAAAATCTTTGAAAATACTACAACAGAGAGAGCATGATTTGGCCGCAGAAGCTTCTTTAAAAATGAGCTGTGGATTGTTTTAAGCACACAATTTGGGCAGCGTGTGTGGCAAATAGCCTACCAAATAGCTGACTGTTGAGTTGCAGCGGTCAATGAAAAGCAGGTAAATAGGCCTAGGCCTATTGTAATTTTTCAAAATACAATCGTAGGAAAAGCATAGTTTAGAAAGCAAAGTGCTGTCGCTGAAAAGAGAAGACAAAGAAAAGACTCATCTGTCTATAGTTATCAAAATTCTCTTCTCCCAATTGAGCGAACAGTATCTTATTGGCACCAGCGGACCGCATCGGCCATATCCCCGGTGAGTGTGTGGATATTCACTGTCTTTATCATTGGATCAGTATCACTGGAAAGTTTTTTGGCGGACAATAATTCCCTCCAGGCTTGATGGTCGTCATATTGTACAATATGACGACCATCAAGGCCCCTTTTCGTAGGCCTAGATTAGATGGTTACATTCAAGACAAGGTTGTTTTTACTGATTTACTGATTTGCTTATGTCTCCAGTCATATAACGTGTGGTAGAATTACATGAAATGTGTTTAAAAGGCCACATTTTTCCTGTGCAAAGAAAGGAGAAGAAACGTCTCTGATTAGACCTAGTCATTACGTGCTCAGGCATGCATTGTTCAGAACTGTGTTTCTCTTGCAGTGATTGAGTAATATTATTAGCCTACTCATCATATTAGGCATAGTAGCCTATTTTACATTAGTCTGCAAATGCGATGATAGACGCATGCAATCCTTTATCATAAAGGTGCAATTTTATTACGAAAAATAAAAGCTTTCCCAAACATGAAAGTCACGCGCTGCGTATGGATGTTGGCATTTGAAGTCGGCCTTGTGACTTGATATCGTGTATTATGCATCTATTTCATGTTGCACTGTATGCGCCGTTCCACAAGTAAATTAGTCAATCTATGATGTGGTTGACATTGTACACGTCGTTTCGCAGACCTTTTAACCTAATATTGCGATGATAATTAATGTCTATGGCCTCCTACAGAAAATGACAGAAGGACACATTAACAGACAAAACCTACCAGATGTCACATCCAATGATATGGACACTGAAACTGACCCGAAAGAGAGCAGGATTAGGGTTCTGCTTGAACACTAGTTGGTATGGGCTGTAGCCATGTACATTGTGCGTGGAGTTTTTTGCCATAAAAGCCAATCTAGGGCTGTTTTCCAGTCACATCCATTGTCTTGCTTCACTTTTAGCATGATCTCTGAGGTGTTTTATTACGTCTCTCCAGAAGTCCATTGCTCCATGGACTGAATGCAGCAGTTGTCTTTACTTCCATGTTGAATTTCTCAGCCATTTCTCTTATTTCATTATTGAATTTTCCTCTGTTAGGTTCCAAATTAACCTAGTAAAACTCACGGACGATTAGTAAAGCTTAAACCAAGTTTATTCGCCCATTGGGTCAATACAGCTGCGTAAGACAAAATACATATTCACACAAGCACTGATATTTAACCCTTTCTCCTACGCTGAGTCTCCTCCTACACATCTGAACAGCCAATGCATCTCTGTTGCTAGACAGAACCTTAGTGATACCTGTTCTTTCTCACTCCATCTGACCTGACCTCTGCCCCAAAGTGCTCACTCCTCCCCAACTCACTGCTGTCATGTTGACTCGTACCACACTGTCTTTCCTCCTCCCATTGGATCCCTGATAGCTAACAGTAACGTCTCCTGACATAATATAAACGTTATAAATTACCCTCTCTCCCTCAGTGAAAGGAATAAGTATAAGTCAAGAAATCAGAACCCATCAACTCCATTGTCACTGTAAAATGTCTGGGGCGGGCCATGCACACTTATCCAGGAAAGAATAAAGTGCTTGACGATTTCACTGGATTTCTTTGTATTCACAATGCTTCCAGCGCTGAAGCGTGTGAAGTGGTCGATTATGTGAAGGTACCACACACTTGGTCCTAGCTCATGTAGCTCTACAGCCACTGTTTCATTGTACTTGGACGCCAGTGGCAAACCAACAGCTGTTCTGGGCTTAGGTTTGCTGTATTTCTGTCTCACAACTGTTAACTATCTGCCGTAGAATGGAAATACTGAGTAATTTCTGACGTCTGTCAAGTGTAGCATGTCCAAACTGTTTAAAGTTTTAACAATTTGTGTTTTTCCTCTGTGYTCATGTTCTCTTCGACTGTCAGAATCTCCATGTGCTCTGTGTCCATCAGAATCACATTTTTACATGGACTCTGTGTAATGTCTTTGTCTAAAATGTTTACACAATAGTGGCCTGAGGTATTAAGTTCAAGGGTAAATGGTTGTTTAAACAATCACTGCCTTGAATTTTTTATGTCTAGTACAGCCCCTGCCTTCTTGAGGAAAGCTTTGCTTAATAGTAAGGGGATATCTACAGGGGCCACCTCTGTTTCAATGTGACACTTAGTCTGACAATTTTTTGCCTGTATCTTGACTCACTTGGAGAATGAACGGCGGTTGATTGGTATGTCAATCATATTTTGTACTTTCATATTTAGTTCAATACGCGTGTACATGAGGTATCAATCACAGCCGATCATAAGGATTCAACTATAAAGATTTCAGTATCAGATGCAGATTTGTTTGAAAACAGTGTAATGTTACGCTGCTCCATGTTTGTTTACATTTTCCTATGTTTAATTTGTTCATTTTTATGAGGACAGTCTTTAACACAATGGTAAGTGCTTTGACAAATAGCACTTTTTGATATCCTTCCATACCTGTCCAGTYGATTTGTGCAGGGCAATGGCGCCCTCATCTGGTTGTCTTGAGAATGTGACTTGTTGGTGCCTTMTCTCTGCTGCTCATTGTAATATGCCGCTCACTCACTTGCATTCCATTTGTTATGGGTGCGACAGACGTATTTTCACAAAATACTTTTTTGTGCCGACTTCATTGACGCAAAAGTCAGCACAGTACAAACAGTCGACTGTTTCTCCCTACCATCCAGACAGGCAGTATCTAGCAACTTGAGAACCATGTCGTACTTGCGCATCCTATTGTACCACCTCTGTTTAAAATCAATTATGTAGTCCGTCATTGCAACCAAAAATGTCTCTAACACTGTCAGAGTTTGAATATGCCTCGTAGGCACGGTCTTTCTCTTCTTTACGAAACACAGAATCCAGTGCTCTGATAAGCTCCCATACTGTCATCCTTGTTCAAATCCTCAACGGCTATTTCTAGTGCTGTATCTCTCGCTCTTCCCTCCGGCGATAATACCACCGCAAGTGTTTGCTTTTTCTCGTCCAGATAAGTAACCCGTGGCCAGATTCCATGACCTCTTCTAGTTGAAGCGAGGTGGCACATTGTAGATATTACCCCATCCTCTGCCACCAATGTGAACTCAAAATTGGCACATCGACTAGGTTCCAGTTGAACCTAGTTTACTTCCCCGTATTTCCACAGTACATAGTTGCCATCACGCTCAGCCTGGTCCATCTCCATGGAGACTGCCACGCAGGTGTACTAATAACAGACTGATAGCAGCATAATAACAGAAATATAGGGATACTTAAAACATGAACTTAACATGTGTCGCTCCCCTATGTAGACTTGACTACAAATGTCCACATAGCAGCTGGGGGCGGATCAATGTTTTTTTGTCTCTGGGCAATTGGGTATCATTGGCAAAGGTGGGCATGTAATTAAGCCCAAACCAAACCTCCCGTAAGTCGTGACGAACTAACTTACAAAACTGTGTTTTGGATGAGACGGAATTAATAAGCAAAATTATCCTAGTTACCCAATTTTGACACGAGAATAAATGTTTCTGACTCATATCAATTCCACAGGCCGTTTTCGAGGGCAGTTGACCTTTAACACTTTATCATTGATTTGATGCACAGGGTCAGGGCAGTAGTCGATACCAGCAGGAGTTTAGTACTTAGAGGAAAAGAGAGGAATGTCCTTGACATCCACATGGATACAAAGTACAGTACACAGTTAGAATACATCCCTGTGTTTCAGAGACTGGCGGTCGCTGCCAACGTCTTTTCACTCTAGTTCATGGATGTTTTCAATATAAATCTGCCTGTGAGGGACTAAAGCTTATTCCCAAATGGCACCCTCTACCCTATGTAGTGTACTATAAATGGGGAATAGGGTCCCATTTGGTATGCATCCTCATTAATGGAGATCATGTAGGGGGAGGAGGACGTGGGTGGGAGGGGGAGATGGTTTATGCATGAGTAATCGTTCCTGGTGTGGTCGGTCTTGAGAAAATGCACGTTTTGAATAAGAGACACCATCTCTCCACTTCAGTTGCTTTGGTTATGATTTCTATTATAGTTAAAGACAAGCTTAGTTCCAAAGAACGTTATATTTCACACACAGAAGTTCATTGCCAGTGTACTTGAGCCTTCATTCATCCTTTTTTGAGTGTTATGTTACCATTCTGACAACTGGCAACTATACTGTGTGTGAAAGGTGTCAATGAGCTGGTTGTAAGTGTTGTTCTTTCTCTCTTCACAGGCAGCAGGCCCTGTTCCATGTGCTAGCGGCCTACTCCGTATACAACACGGTGAGTGTGTGTGGCACCTATGTCATGTCTGCGTATACTCATACAGTGTCAACGGAAAATATTCAAACCCCTTTTTCCACATTTTGTTAGGTTACAGCCTCATTCTAAAATTGATTAAATAGTTTTTTCCCCTCATCAATCTACACACCATACACCATACTGACAAAGCTAAAACAGGTTTTTAGAAATGTTTGAAAAGTAATAAAAAATGTTTTTAAACATATCACATTTACATAAGTATTCAGATCCTTTACTCAGTTTGTTGAAGCACATTTGGCAGCGATTACAGTCTCGAGTCTTCTTGGGTAGCTTGTCACACCTGTTTCTCCCATTCTCTGCAGATCCTCTCAAGCTTTGTCAGGTTGGATGGGGAGCATTGCTGCACAGCTATTTTCAGGTCTCTCCAGAGATGTTTGATCAGGTTTAAGTCCAGCCTCTGGCTGAGCCACTCTAGGACATTAAGAGACTTGTCGGGAAGCCACTACTGCATTGTCTTTGCTGTGTGCTTAGGGTTGTTGTCCTGTTGGAAGGTGAACCTTCCCCCCCAGTCTGAGGGGCAGGATTTTGTCAAGGATCTTTCTGTATTTTGCTCTGTTCATCTTTGCCTCGATCCTGACTAGTCTCCCAGTCTCTGCCGCTGAAAAACATCTGCACAACATGATGTTGCAACCACCATGCTTCACCGTAGGGATGGTAGCAGGTTTCCTCCAGAGATGATACTTGGCATTCAGGCCAAAGAGTTCAATCTTGGTTTCTTCAGACCAGAGAATCTTGTTTCTCATGGTCAGAGCGCTTTAGGTGCCTTTTGGAAAACAATAAGCGGGCTATCGTGCCTTTTACTGAGGAGTGGCTTCTGTCTGACCATAAAGGCCTGATTGGTGGAGTGCTGCAGAGATGGTTGTCCTTCTGGAAGGTTCTCCCATCTCCACAGAGGAGCTCTGGAGCTCTGTCAGAGTGACCATCAGGTTCTTGGTCACCTCCCTTACCAAGGCCCTTCTTCCCCGATTGCTCAGTTTGGCCGGGCGGCCAGCTCTAGGAAGGGTCTTGGTGATTCCAAACTTCTTCCATTTAAGAATGATGGTGGCGGTCACTGTTTTCTTAGAGACCTTCAATGTTGCAGAAATGTTTTGGTACCTTCCCCAGATCTGTGCCTCGACACAATCCTGTCTCGGAGCTCTATGGACAATTAATTTGACCTCATGTGTTGGTTTATGCTCTGACATGCACTGTCAACTGTGGGACCTTATAGAGACCGGTGTGTGCCTTCACAAATAATTTCCAATCAATTGAATTTACCACAGGTGGACTCCAATCAAGTTGTAGAAACATTTCAAGGATGATCAATGGAAATAGGATGCACCTGACACCTCAATTTCGTGTCTCATAGCAAAGAGTCTGAATACTTACTTACTTACTAAATAAGGTATGTGTTTTTTTTTTTTTTTTCATTTGCAAAGAATTCTAAAAACCTGTAAGCTTTGTCATTATGGGGTATTGTGTCGATTGGACAAGGATTTTTTTTATTTAATCCATTTTAGAATAAGGCTGTAACTTAACAAAATGTGGAAAAGGTCAAGGTGTCTGAATACTTTCCGAAGGCACTGTATAGTGAGGTCCAAAWGTATTTGGACAGTGACCCATTTTTTGTTGTTTTAGCTCTGTTCTTCAGCACTTTGGATTAAAGTGCAGACTGTCAGCTTTCATTTTGGGGTATTTCAATCCATATTGGGTAACCGATGAGTGAGAAAGTTAGAGGCACAAAGATCATACCCCCAAGCAATGTTCCCTCTAAGTTTTTTCGGAACAGAACAAACTTCAGGCCAGCTGAGCGCAAACTTGAATGTTGTGAAAATTCTGTGCAATTTCCAGCGGACTTTTACTGTAAACACTGAGGCTGTACCCGCTTTAAGTTAATTTTAACAGTGGCCTTGTAGACTACTGTGGCTATTTMATCATAATATACACTACCAGTCAAAAGTTTTAGAACACCTACTCATTCAACGGTTTTTCTTTATTTTTACTATTTTCTACATTGTAGAATAATAGTGAAGACATCAAAACTACGAAATAACACATATGGAATCATGTAGTAACCAAAAAAGTGTTAAACAAATAACAATATATTTCATATTTGAGATGCTTCAAATAGCCACCCTTTGCCTTGATGACCGCTTTGCACAATCTTGGCATTCTCTCAACCAGCTTCACCTGGAATGCTTTTCCTTCAGTCTTGAAGGAGTTCCCACATATGCTGAGCATTTGTTGGCCGCTTTTCCTTCACTCTGCGGCCCGACTCATCCCCAACCATCTCAATTTGGTTGAGGTGCTCCATCACTCTCCTTCTTGGTAAAATAGCCCTTACACAGCCTGGAGGTGTATTGGGTCATTGTCCTGTTCAAAAACAAATGATAGGCCCGCTAAGCCCAAACCAGATGGGATGGTCTATCGCGGCAGAATGCTGTGGTAGCCATGCTGGTTAAGTGTGCCTTGAATTATAAATACATCACAGACAGTGTCACCAGCAAAGCACCCCCACACCATCACACCTCCTCCTCCATGCTTTACGGTGGGAAATACACATGCGGAGATCATCCGTGCACCCACACCGCAGCTCATAAAGACACAGCGGTTGGAACAAAAAATCTCAAATTTGGACTCCGACCAAAGGACCATTTTCCACCGGTGTAATGTCCATTGCTCATGTTTCTTGGCCCAAGCAAGTGTCTCTTTCTTATTTGTGTCCTTTAGTAGTGTTMTTTTTGTTGCAACAATTCAACCTTGAAGGTCTGATTCACACAGTCTCCTCAGAACAGTTGATGTGTCTGTTACTTGAACTCTGAAGCATTTATTTGGGCTGCCATTTCTGAGGCTGGTAACAGCAGAGGTAACTCTGGGTCTTCCATTCCTGTGGCAGTCCTCATGAGAGCTAGTTTCATCATAGCACTTGGTTTTTACGACTGCACTTGAAAACTTCAAAAGTTCTTAACATTTTTCGTGCTAACTGACCTTCGTGTCTTATAACAATGATGGACTGTCATTTATCGCTGCTTATTTGAGATGGTCTTGTCATAATATGGACTTGGTCTTTTAGTATCTTCTGTATACCACCCCTACCTTGTCACAACACAACTGATTAGCTCAAACGCATTAAGTAGGAAAGAAATTCCACAAATATGTTTTTAACAAGGCGCACCTGTTAATTGAAATGCATTCCAGGTGACTACCTCATGCACATAACAAGTTTGTAGAATCACAAGCTTGATGTAGTCATTGTGTGCTAGAAATATGGAACCAAATACTGAACTTTTGACTACTTTAATACACAAGTGAATTTGTCCAAATACTTTTTGTTCCCTAAAATGGGGGGGATTAWGTACACAGTAATTGGATAATTTGAAATCCAAAGRGCTGGATGGAGTAAAGAGCCAAAACAGCAAAATTGTCACCGTGCAAATGCCTTTGAACCTCACTTTCTTATGGCTTGGGGGTAGAAAGCTGTTTAGAAGCCTCTTGGACCTAGACTTGGCGGTCCGGTACCACTTGCCGTGCAGTAGCAGAGAGAACAGTCTCTAACTAGGGTGGCTGGAGTCTTTGGCAATTTTTTGGATCGTTAGTCATTTAGGCAGGTGTTCTTGGGCACAGGGACTATGGTGGTCTGCTTGAAACATGTTGGTATTACAGACTCCGACAGGGAGAGGTTGAAAATGTCTGTGGAGACACTTGGCAGTTGGTCAGCGCATGCTTGGATTACACGTCCTGGCCCTGTCTGGCCCTGCGGCCTTGTGTATGTTGACCTGTTTAAAGGTCTTACTCACATCTGCTGCAGAGAGCGTGATCACACAGTCGTCCGGGACAGCTGAGGCTCTCATGCATGTTTCAGTATTACTTACATCGAAGCGAGCATAGAAGTTATGTAGCTCGTTTAGTAGGTTCGTGTTACTGGGCAGCTCTCGGCTGTGCTTTCCTCTGTAATAGTTTGCAAGCCCTGCCACATCTGACGAGCATCGGAACCGGTGTAGTACGATTCCACCGTGACATTATCACGGTTAGAATGTACATTTACAAATGGGAACTTTTATTGCTGGTAATAACTCTGCTCATTACAACCCGCATTTGTCCTATGCATTCTTAGTCAGAATTGCTATACATTTCGCAGTGTGTAGACCTTCCTCAATAAACCTGTCACCCCCACTGAACAGTTACGGGCACGGTTGACTACCCCTCCTTCTCCCGGCACCTATCCTAGCATGTCTTCATTGGTTCTTCTTCAGATAGCATTACAGCTCATCTTCCCAACGGCAAATATGTAACTCTTTGCCTGTCACATTTAATGTCCCTATTTCAATATCCTAATTAATTAATCCATTTTTCCCACGTACACAAGTCTCTCACCTGAGGCGCCACCAGCWGTCTCTCTGGTCCATTTTTCCCACCATTTTACTGGCGACCTCTCCGAAGAGTTACCAGATCAGGGAGTTAGAACTCTAACCCATCGAGGAAAATCCCAACAATCCAGCAGGCCCCAATCTGGTGAAATTTGTATCGAAACAAAAATGAAATCAGCATTACACATATCACAATTAGAGGTCGACCGATTAATCGGAATGGCCGATTAATTAGGGCCGATTTCAAGTTTTCATAACAATCGGAAATCGGTATTTTTGGGCGCCGATTTTTTTAAAAATAATTCATTTTTATTATTTTTTTAATACCTTTATTTAACTAGGCAAGTCAGTTAAGAACACGTTCTTATTTTCAATGACGGCCTAGGAACGGTGGGTTAACTGCCTTGTTCAGGGGAAGAACGACAGATTTTCACCTTGTCAGCTCGGGGGATCCAATCTTGCAACCTTACAGTTAACTAGTCCAACGCTCTAACCACCTGATTACATTGCACTCCACGAGGAGACTGCCTGTTACGCGAATGCAGTAAGAAGCCAAGGTAAGTTGTCTGTCTGTTGCCATTTCAATAGTTATTATTCCGAAACCTCTCCCGACGATGTCCAGGGTGTTTAGATCTTCTTCACTCCCATCTCTAATACACACCTTCTATTAACTATTTTCCAAGGTAGCGCTGCCCACTTCCCCGGAGAATAGTTATGGTATTTGTGCCTATTAATTGGTCACAGCACTTAATACCTTGTATTAGAACCAATTATAGCGTCTGCAAATGTATTACTGGAGAATACGGGTGACCTTATGTCTTATTCTAGTGCAACACCTCATATCACTTATTACCAAAATTATTCACACTTGTCTGCCTATTTCCACATAATCTGTCACGGTTCCCCACCCCACAGGGCATAAAACCAACCTCTCTTTATTGCTACTACTAATACACCCAAATCAATCAGCGTTCAAATATCTTATTGCTTTTCTTTTAACCCTGAATGTGGCTCTCCTTCAGAATTTATAGGCAACCTTTTATCCTAGTACACAAGCATGACACTTTATCCATCCACACACGCACACACTATGCTGCCTCGTCACCACTGCGGCTGAGACTTTCACCCTCCTTACGGGTCTGGCTGATAAACCACTACACTAGGGATTTACCCTCCACAGGAACTATCCTGTTCGGGACTTACCCTTTACCTACAAGACTTATCCTCCACAGGAACTATCCTGCTCGGGACTTACCCTCTTTAAAGCTACGAGACTTACCCTCCACAGGATCTATCCTGCTCGGGACTTACCCTCTTTAAAGCTACGACCGGTCGTAATACAAGGGACTACTGAATAAGCTCAGGCTTTTTAGGTCCGTATCCTATAATTGGTTCAGCCTACAACTCATCACCCCAAGATGTCAAAATTAGTGATAACAGGTGTAGAAACTGTGCCTACCGTGTTTCTGGTGCCGGCTCCTGTTTCACTGATTCGGAATCTCTAGTTCGACTGCAAATCGTGGAGAACCATGCTCGCAGCGCCAACTGTTAGGTTCTAAGTGAACCTATTAAAACTCAAGGAAGCTTAATAAAGCTCAAACCAAGTTTTTTCCCCCATTGGGTCGATAAAGCTGCATAAGACAAAAGAAATTCACAGTAGTGGTAGTATATATACCCCAATTTGGGTGGAGTCTCCTCCCTCTCTCAAAACATATTACTAGGCAGGAAGTTAAGAGATATGGGCCACAAACTGTTCCTTCTCCCTTAACCTCTCTAGGGTATGTGGGACGGTAGCGTCTCACCTCGTCAACAGCCTGTAAAACTGCAGGGCGCCAAATTCAAAACAACAGAAATCCCATAATTAAAATTCCTCAAACATACATGTATTTTACACCATTTTAAAGATACACTTGTTGTAAATCCAGCCACAGTGTCCGATTTCAAAAAGGCTTTACGACGAAAGCAAACCAAACGATTATGTTAAGTCAGAGGCAAGTCACAGGAAAAACAGCCATTTTTCCAGCCAAAGAGAGGAGTCACAAAAAGCAGAAATATAGATAAAATGAATCACTAACCTTTGATGATCTTCATCAGATGACACACACATAGGACTTCATGTAACACAATACATGTACATTTTGTTCGGTAAAGTTCATATTTATATCCAAAAATCTGAGTTTACATTGGCGTGTTATGTTCAGTAATGTTTTGCCTCCAAAACATCCAGTGATTTTGCAGAGAGCCACATCAATTTACAGAAATACTCATAATAAACGTTGATAAAAGATACAAGTATTACACATGGAACTTTAGATAAACTTCTCCTTAATGTAACCGCTGTGTCAGATTTCAAAAAAACTTTACAGAAAAAGCACACCATGCTATAATCTGAGTACAGCGCTCAGAGCCCAAACAAGCCATACAGATATCCGCCATGTTGTGGAGTCAACAGAAGTCAGAAATAGTGTTATAAATATTCACTTACCTTTGATGATCTTCATCTGAATGCACTCCCAGGAATCCCAGTTCCACAATAAATGTTTGTTTTGTTCGATAACGTCCATAATTTATGTCCAAACACCTCCTCTTTGTTACCGCGTTTAGTTCCAAAATACAAATTGATGACGCGCAGGTCAGACGAAAAGTCAAAAAATTACATTACAGTTCGTAGAAACATGTGAAACGATGTATAGAATCAATCTTTAGGATGTTTTTAACATAAATCTTTAGAAATGCGATGGAACGCAGGTCGCCGACACGGGAGCGAGCGTGATCAACTCATGCCAGACACCTGACTCAAAGAGCTCTCCTTCCCTCGTTCTTCACAGTAGAAGCATCAAACAAGGTTCTAAAGACTGTTGACATCTAGTGGAAGCCTTAGGAAGTGCAATAGACACTGTATATTGGATAGGCAAACCTACAAACCTCAGATTTCCCACTTCCTGGTTGGATTCTTTCTCAGGTTTTTGCCTGCCATATGAGTTKTGTTATACTCACAGACATCATTCAAACCGTTTTAGAAACTTCAGAGTGTTTTCTATCCAAATCTACTAATAGTATGCATATCTTAGCTTCTGGGACTGAGTAGCAGGCAGTTTACTCTGGGCACCTTATTCATCCAAGCTACTCAATACTGCCCCCAGCCATAAGAAGTTAACCTCAAGTGGATTCAGGGATCAAGTGTAGCTGGTCCTGGCTTAAGCTGGATGCCGCTATAGAGGTGAAAGGAACACCACACACTTTTCCTCTTTCTTACTTTTTCAATACAGTGAATAAAAAGGTGTATGCCAGGTGTACTCTCTGCCTGAAAGAGAGCAATTATGCCAACAAAGGGTCTCATGCTCTGCTGCTGGCACATTGTAGAACAGATGTCCACTGGCAGAAAGTGTAKGATATAATTAACCTGCAGTGTAGCCCAAAGATATTGCTTTTGTTGCGTTGAACTTGACAGTACTTTGTGTGTGTGTGTATTTTTGCACACATGCAGCCTTGTGCATTTGGGCTCACGAGTGGCACAGCGGTCTAAGGCACTGCATCTCAGTGCTTGAGTCATCACTACAGACACCCTGGTTCGATTCCAGGCTGTCACAACTGGCCGTGATTGGGAGTCCCATAGGGCGGCGCACAATTGGCCCAGCGTCATCCGGGTTTGGCCAGTGTAGGCCGTCATCGCAAGTAAGAATTTGTTAACGGGTTGACCTAGTTAAATAAAGGTAAAAATATATATATATATTAAAATCGATGTCTACTATAGTGGCCACTATAATAGAGCAATAATAGAATGCCTGTTTCATTCTATTTCTACTTTAAGATGTTTTTTTTCCCAAGTGCAATATTTAGATGTGTGTGTGTGTGGTCACAAGCGTTCTGTTATAAAGGCTGTCATGGCTAACTGTAATATTAGTGCATTGTTTTTTTTCTCTAGACTTCAGTGTCATTTGCAGTAAAGTCTTGGCAACAAATATCATTGGATTGCTTTATTTAATTTTTTTTGCTGTAAGTTAGGTTCACATTAACCACTTTATTTTACACACAGAGACTGAGCATGTAGATCATAGTCTTTGTTTAATTAGTTAAAACCTGCAAAATACTAAAGACGTGCGTAAGGTGCATTGTGGCGCATTTTTRCAAAGAAAATGTTATCTACAATAAACAATGTACAACATATAAACAATTTCCTCTAGGCAAGTCTGTACAGTATATCTAAGGATAACTACACAAAATTAGGTGAATGCAGAAGCTTCTGAAGCTGAAGAAAATGTGTTGGCGTGTCAGAAGTGTCTGACTTTCGGGAAATGGCAGTTAAAGAAAAGTACACTAAATGTAGACTATCAAATGCCTATTTAGACCCAATCACCATCTTTGTACATTGAATGTACAAAATATTAGGAACACCTGCTCTTTCCATGACGTACTATATACTGACCAGGTGAAATCTATGATCCCTTATTGATGTATGTTAGCTACATGAAGCAAGAATGTTAGCTACATGAAGTAGCTAAGAGAAAACATGCAATGTAGCCAAAGCTTATAGGGTCCCCTAGGAAACACTTATCAACACTTTAGTTCCTACCCTGTCACAATAACTCCTCCCTGGCATTTTAATTCGTTGTCATGTCAAACAACACTGTATTCAAAGTGCCTACTATTATATTCTAACTATAGAATTAGAATAGTCATTCTATTTCCATGATTCCAACAGTTTTGCTCTAATTCGCAAGTCAAATCGCAATTGCAACATTTGGTTAAAAATAAGTCCTAGATTATTTGCACATATCGTGCAGCCCTTCGTGGCAGTGTGGAAACTATCTAAATTGAGCAGTGGTGTAAAGTTTTTTTTTGTTTTTGGCATCTGTGCTTTACTTTATTTTTATTTGACAACTTTTACTTTTACTTCACTACATTCCTAAAGAAAATACTGTACTTTTTTCCCCTGACACCTAAAAGTACTCGTTACATTTTGAATGCTTAGCAGGACAAGAAAATGGTCCAATTCCCGCACTTGTCAAGAGAACATCCTTGGTCATCTACTGCCTCTGATCTGGAGGACTCACTAAACACAGTGTGCCCCTGGCTATCCGTAAAAAAAAAATGGTGCCATCTGGTTTGCTTAATATAAGGAATTTGAAATTATTTTTACTTTTGATACTTAAGTATATTTAAAACCAAATACTTTTAGACTATTACCCACGTAGTATTTTACTGGAAGACTTACTTGAATAATTTACAATTGTGTACTTTTTCCACCACGGCAATTGAGTGCAGGAAATGCAGAAATGATAAAAGTGATGAAATTTGTTTGTTTTAWACTGTTCAATTAAACTTCAACCAATCAGAATGGAGAAAGACTCATTGAAATCACTTAGAATGTGTGTGTTGCCACCCTAGGATCACTCACTACTCATAAAGGAAATGTAGAACTTTTATTATTKAAAAACTAAAAATACCGTACAATTRTTTTAAATACCGTGATATAATATTTCGGCCATATCGCTCAACCCTACTACTGATTATATGACCACCAAGCCTCATGCAACTGCAAAATGTTGGATAAAGCAATTTCACAAAACCGTCTGTTTTTAAACTTTGCTATGCTGTATTAAAGGATTTACAATTTGTCTTCATTAGAACAGACTCTGTTATTACTTATACTTTATTTAGTATTGTTTACACTGTTCCAAACTGGCAGATAAATTATATTGTAATCTAACAGCGCCTGTTGTCATGCAAACAGTATCTCTTGAGCATTTGACTGATTTTACAGGAGGCCTAATTCACATGTGCCTAAAATACTGATATCCACTAGGCTAATAAATAATCACATTTTTATTTTGATGATTTACTTAACCTACTGTATATCATGTTATTTCAAGTTATCCCTTTGGAGCACTTGCAAAAGTGTGGCAAAATGTATTACAATTGAATTTGAATTAAATGAATGATGAGGATGAAGAAGAAGAGTGATTGAATTTAGAACAATAGTGTAAGAATTGCTCTTCCTGCGCCCACAAAAAAAAAGTAGTTGTAACTGGACTGTAGCTTATTACTTACTAAAACTGTTGTTTCTCTTAGGGGGAAAAACTTAGTGTAACAAAAATGTGACTCGTTTCAGGAAACTAGGCGTATGTCGCGCGTCTCTACTTCACAGGAGCGCCTTATTTTATCAAAATGCGTTGTTTGGCAGAAATGCCTTCTGGAATATGTGAACTTTCATGTTCCTTAATAACAAACTTGTATGCCATCTGTAAATATGAATGAAGTTGTTAAATTACGAGCCTAATTGGTTTAGCCATGGAAAAAGTCAGCAACCTTCCCGCTAGCCCTGATTGGCTYAGATAATGAGTGGGCTGGACATGCTGAGAGATGAGTTCGGATTGGTCTGCCGTGTAGCACGCTTCGGTCTATAATATGAGCTGGTCAGTATGTGTAGGTAACGCAGCTCTTTTWAAAAAATCGCCTGTGAATGTTTTGCTATCTAGTGAAGAGCTCTTGTTTGTCTACACCCATTCAGCATTGTTCACACCGTCAGCCTAAGCTTTAGCTCCACCCATCTCGTTACTCTATCGAAGAAACGAGCTCTGGCCGATGATTTGTTTACCTCTGGATACCATGAAAACAGCCTAACCAGCTCTGCTGGCAACAATTTRGTTACGCTTTTTTGCAGACGTTTACTGACACCGGCCATATTCAACGGGTGTTGTACACACGTCACGTAATGTTAGCTAACGAGTCAGCCAGCCAACGTTAGCTAGTTAAACAATAAACCGCGTCAGCCAGCTAACGTTAGCTAGCTAACAGTACACTTTAGCTTAAGACATATAGCCTGCCAGCTAGGTAAGAAATGTACCTAGCTAGGTAAACAAAGTGTAAGTTCACACACGTCACATAACGTTAGCTAACGATCCAGCCAGCTAACGTTAGCTAGTTAAACAACAAAGAACAGTGCCAAAAATGCCACAGTGTTGGGAGCRAACCAACGATGTTCAATATTAGCTAGCTAACATTAGGCTCTAACTAGAACAGCAAATGGCTCTGGGAAACGAATAATAACATCAGCTAGGGAGCCAGCCAGCTAACGTTAGCTAGCTAGCTAACTGTACACTTTAGCTTGAAATGAAACCACTTTCTGTCAAAATTAGAAAACGTGTAATATCTGAAAATGTAGCTAGCTATCTTACCTATATACATCATTGTGCATGGATGCGTCTCCCTGTCAGGATTGCTATGCCACGGTTTCCCTTAGTTTGAAGATGTAATCCAGAGATGGGTYTTTTCTCCACCTCTAGCTATCATACTCTAATTCCACTGATTTCATAACTTGATCCTCCAGAAAGTGGAGAGCCACACTTATGCACCTCCACTACACAATAGATTTTTTTTAAAGCCGCGTTCGACAGGATTACCAACACAGACTGARGTGCTTCTATGGCCGACCAATCCAAACTCCTCTCTCGGCATGTCCAGCCCACTCATTTTCTCAGCCAATRATGGCTAGTGGGAAGGTTGCTAACTTTTTCTGTGGCTTAACCAACACGGCTCGTAATTTAACAATTTTATTCATATTTACAGGTGGCATACAAGTTTGTTATTAAGGCACATGGAATGTTCAAGAAGGCATTTCTGCCAACATATGCATTTTGATAATAAAATATATATGTTTTACGTTCAAATGGCTCCTGTGAAGTCGTGACTTGCGACATGCGCCTAGTTTCCTGAATCGAGTCACAAATYTCATTACTGCCTGTGGTGCCGGCCTTAATTAACCAAATCTCTTTGTTAGCAAATACAACGRTGTCTCAAAAACAGCAAGGTGTCTATAGCAATTTAACTTTTTGACGTTCTATGACGCCTCCACTTTCCAAGCGTGTTGTCCTTCAGGGACAATAAAGATCTATTGTCCTGTCCCCAGGAGGTGAGCTACTGCCAGGGGATGAGTCAGATCGCCGCCATCCTGCTCATGTACCTGAACGAGGAGGACGCCTTCTGGGCCCTGTCCCAGCTCCTCACAAACAACAACCACGCCATGCATGGTGAGCAGGGGAGGAGAGGGAGAGGGAGAGAGGGGGATGTAGGATGGGTGGAGGAGTTAGTTAGGTTGCTACTGAACTAGTGTCATAGACCTTGTTTACATTCTTGTTTCACATTCTTGACATGGCTCCTAACTATGCATCCTCTCTTTTGTCTCTGTGTGTGGTAGGATTCTTCATCCCTGGGTTCCCCAAGCTGCAGCGCTACCAGGCCCACCACGAGCAGATCCTGTCCAAGCTCCTCCCTAAGCTAAAGAAACACCTGGTGAGAAARGCATTTCCCTAGCGTTTGTCACTAAATTCAACTCTTTTCAGAAAGGCAGTACTCAAAATCTGTGTTAGATATCCTTTTTTCTCTGGAAAGCCAGGGCTGTAAGTATACTAAAATAATTACTCTATTTCACTCTTCTATTGCCTGTAGGACAGAGAGCAGATGTCCAACGGAATATACACCACTAAATGGTTCCTGCAGTGCTTCATAGAAAGGGTGAGAGTCATAAATGTGAACCCCTCCCCTTTTTGTAATTTAGCCACCTGATGTCCAATGACCTGATATACTATATCCAAACATCTTTTAATGTTCATTTACAAGAGTTTCAAAATGTCTCCTCTGACGTGTGTCTCGGCGACAGACCCCGTTCACCCTGACCATGCGCTTGTGGGACATCTACATCCTAGAGGGAGAGAGGATACTCACAGCCATGGCCTACACCACCCTCAAAATACACAAGAGTGAGTATGACATCATCAGAGAAGGATAGAATTGACACACTGGAGGTCATATTAAAATGTGTCATTTGTCATGTATTGAGGTGTTCATACTACAGTGCCTTCAGAAAGTTTTCATACCCCTTGACTTACAGTGCATTCAAAGTATTCAGACCCCTTCACTTTTTCCACATTTTGTTACGTACAGCCTTGTTCTAAAATTMATTAAATATTTTTTTTCCCTCATCAATCGACACCCCATAATGAGATAGCAAAAACAGGATTTAGAAATGTTTGCAGAAATATCACATTTACGTAAGTATTCAGACCCWTGACTCAGTACTTTATTGAAGTACCTTTGACAGCGAWWACAGCCTGAAGTCTTGGGTATGACGCTCAAAGCTTGGCACATCTGTATTTGGCGAGTTTCTCCCATTCTTCTCTGCAGATCCTCTCAAGCTCTGTCAGGTTGGATTAGGGTCCAGGTCATTAGCGCTCTGGAGCAGGTTTTCATCAAGGATCTCTCTGTACTTTCCTCCGTTCATCTTTACCTCAATCCTGACCAGTCTCCCAGTCCCTGCCGCTGAACAACATCCCCACAGCAAGATGCTGCCACCACCATGCTTCACCGTAGGGCTGGTGCCAGGTTTCCTCCAGACGTGACGCTTGGCATTCAGGCCAAAGAGTTCAATCTTGGTTTCGTCAGATCAGAGAATCTTGCTTCTCATGGTCTGAGAATCCTTTAGGTACCTTTTGACAAACTCCAAGCGGGCTCCATGTGCTTTTTACTGAGGAGTGCCTTCTGTCTGGCCACTCTACCATAAAGGCCTGATTGGTGGAGTGCTGCAGAGAAGATGGTCTTTCTGGAGCTCTCTGAGTGACAAATGGGTTCCTGGTCACCTCCCTGACCAAGGCCCTTCTCCCACGATTGCTCAGTTTGGCCAGGCGGCCAGCTCTAGGAAGAGTCTTAGTGGTTCCTAACTTCTTCCATATAAGAATGATGAAGGCCACTGTGTTCTTGGGGACCTTCGATGCTGCAGAAATGTTTTGGTACCCTTCCCCAGATCCGTGCCTCGACACAATCCTGTCTGAGCTCCTCGACCTCATGGCAACTAATTTTGTATATACACTACCGGTCAAAAGTTTTAGAGCACCTACTAATTCAAGGGTTTTTCTTTATTTTTACTATTTTCTACAATGTAAAATAATAGTGAAGACATCAAAACTATGAAATAACACGTATGGAATCATGTAGTAAACAAAAAAGTGTTAAAATAGCCACCCTTTGCCTTGATGATAGATTTGCACACTCTTGGCATTCTCTCTACCAGCTTCATGAGGTAGGCACCTGGAATGCATTTCAATTAACAGGTGTGCCTTGTTAAAAGTTAATTTGTGGAATTTCTTTCCTTCTTAATGCGTTTGAGCCAATCAGTGTTGTGACAAGGTAGGGTGGTATACAGAAGATAGCCCTATTTGGTTAAAGACCAAGTCCATATTATTGCAAGAACAGCTCAAATAAGCAAAGAGAAACAGAAGTCCATCATTACTRTAAGACATAAAGGTCAGTCAATACGGAACATTTCAAGAACTTTGAAAGTTTGTTCAAGTGCAATCGCAACAACCATCAAGCGCTATGATGATACTGGCTCTCATGAGGACCGCCACAGGAATGGAAGACCCAGAGGTACCTCTGCTCTAGAGGATTAGGTTCATTAGTGTTATCAGCCTCAGAAATTGCAGCCCAAATAAATGCTTCACAGAGTTCAATTAACAGACACATCTCAACGTCAACTGTTCAGAGGAGACTGTGTGAATCAGGCCGMCATGCACGAATTGCTGCCAAGAAACCACTACTAAAGGACACCAATAAGAAGAAGAGATTTGCTTGGGCCAAGAAACATGATCAATGGACATTAGACCGGTGGGAATTTGTCCTTTGGTCTGGAGTCCAAATTGGAACGTTTTGGTTCCAACCGCCGTGTCTTTATGAAACACGGAGGATCTCCACATGTGTATTTCCCACCATAAAGCATGGAGGAGGAGATGGGAAGGCACACTTAACCAGCATGGCTACCACAGCATTCTGCAGCGATACGCCATTCCTGCCTCCAGGCTGTGTAAGGGCTATTTGACCAAGAAGGAGAGCGATGGAGTGCTGCATCAGATGACCTAGCCTCCAGAATCCCCCGACCTCAACCCAATTGAGATGGTTTTGGATGAGTCGGACTGCAGAGTGAAGGAAAAGCAGCCAATAAGTGCTCAACATATGTGGGAACACCTTCAAGACTGTTGGAAAAGCATTCCAGGTGAAGCTGGTTGAAAGAATGCCAAGAGTGTGCAAAGCCATCATCAAGGTMAAGGGTGGCTATTTGAAGTATCTCATATATTTTGATATGTTTAACACTTTTTTGATTGCTACGTGATTCCATATGTATTATTTCATAGTTTTGATGTCTTCACTATTAGTTTCCACTAAAGAAAATAGTAATAAAAAAAAAATAAGAAAAACCCTTGACTGAGTAGTTGTCGGCCACTTGGCCGCCCCCAGGTGGTGAGGGTAGGAAACAACATCTCCATCCCGCTGATCCTCAACATTGGTGCCCCACAAGGGTGCGTTCTCAGCCCTCTCCTGTACTCCCTGTTCACCCATGACTGCGTTGCCATGCACGCCTCCAACTCAATCATCAAGTTTGCAGACGACACTGCAGTGGTAGGCTTGATTACCAACAACGACGAGACGGCCTACAGGGAGGAGGTGAGGGCCCTCGGAGTGTGGTGTCAGGAAAATAACCTCCCACTCAATGTCAACAAAACAAAGGAGATGATCATGGACTTCAGGAAACAGCAGAGGGAGCAGCCCCCTATCCACATCGACGGGACAGAAGTGGAGAGGGTAGAAAGTTTTAAGTTCCTCGGCGTACACATCACGGACAAACTGAAATGGTCCACCCACACAGACAGCGTGTTGAAGAAGGCGCAGCAGAGCCTCTTCAACCTCAGGAGGCTGAAGAAATTTGGCTTTCACCAAAAACACTCACAAACTTTTACAAATGCACAATCGAGAGCATCCTGTCAGGCTGTATCACCGCCTGGTATMGCAGCTGCTCCGCCCACAACCGTAAGACTCTCCAGAGGGTAGTGAGGTCTGCACAACGCATCACCGGGGGCAAACTACCTGCCCTCCAGGACACCTACACCACCTGATGTCACAGGAAGGCCAAAAGATCGAGGACAACAACCAACCGAGCCACTGCCTGTTCACCCCACTATCATCCAGAAGGCGAGGTCAGTACAGGTGCATCAAAGCGGGGACCGAGAGACTGAAGAAGCTGTTTTATCTCAAGGRCATCAGACTGTTWAACAGCCKTCACTAACATTGAGTGGCTGCTGCCAACATACTGACTCATCTCTAGCCACTTTAATAATAACAAATTGATGTAATAAATGTATCACTAGCCACTTTAAACAATGCCACTTTATATAATGTTTACATACCCTACGTTACTCATGTATATACTGTACTCTATACCATCTACTGCATCTTGCCTATGCCGTTCGGCCGTCACTCATTCATATGTTTTCATGTACATATTCTTATTCATTCCTTTACACTTGTGTGTATAAGGTTGTTGTTGTTAAATTGTTCGATTACTTGTTAGATATTCCTGCATGGTCGGAACTAGAAGCACAAGCATTTCGCTACACTCGCATTAACATCTGCTAACCATGTGTATGTGACAAATAAAATTGGATTTGTTCTAAAACTTTTGACTGGTAGTGTATATATAGTACATCATTGTCCGCTTGAGTTGTGATTTTGACTGACCAAAGTCAGTTTTTGTCAAATGAGTTGCATACATAAAAAAGCGGACCGTTTGTAAATATTTTTTGGGGGCAATGCATCTCTTGTCATTCATCAGGCGAAGGATGACTCCCATTGAAAAATCATTGGCTCCATTGAAAAAATCTCAGACACGAAATCCCAGTGTTTCTGCGCCCTTAATCTGTGTCTGGGAAACTGCTCCAGTATCTTTTAGCAGCAGAGTTACTCTAGGGTTAGGGGGGTTACATACACTGCCTCCAGAAAGTATTCATACCTTATTCCATATTTTGTTGTGACTGATTTCAAATTGGATTAAATAGATTTTCTTCTCCCTCACCCATCTACAGTCGTGGCCAAAAGTGTTGAGAATGACACAAATATTAATTTCCACAAAGTTTGCTGCTTCAGTGTCTTTAGGAATTTTTGTCAGATGTTACTATGGAATACTGAAGTATACTTACAAGCATTTCATAAGTGTCAAAGGCTTTTATTGACAATGACATGAAGTTGATGCAAAGAGTCAATATTTGCAGTGTTGATCCTTCTTTTTCAAGACCTCTGCAATCCGCCCTGGCATGCTGTCAATTAACTTCTGGGCCACATCCTGACTGATGGCAGCCCATTCTTGCATAATCAATGCTTGGTGCAATSTTACTGGCAGCAATATCCTTGCCTGTGAAGCCCTTTTTGTGCAAAGCAATGATGACGGCACGTGTTTCCTTGCAGTTAAACATGATTGACAGAGGAAGAACAATGATTCCAAGAACCACCCTCCTTTTGAAGCTTCCAGTCTGTTATTCAAAATCAATCAGCATGACAGAGTGATCTCCAGCCGTGTCCTCGTCAACACTCACACCCGTGTTAAGAAAATAATCTTTGACATAATGTCAGCTGGTCCTTTTGTGGCAGGACTGAAAATGCAGTGGAAATGTTTTTGGGGGGATTCAGTTCATTTGCATGGCAAAGAGMGACTTTGCAATTAATTGCAATTCATCTGATCACTCTTCATAACATTCTGGAGTATATGCAAATTGCCATCATACAAACTGAGGCAGCAGACTTTGTGAAAATTAATATTTGTGTCATTTTCAAAACTTTTGGCCACGACTGTACACACAATACATACCCCATAATGACAAAGAGAAAACATGTTTTCAGACATTTTTGCAAATGTATTAAAAATACTTTGTAGACGCACCTTTGGTGGAAATTAGTTTAGATGTTAGTTTATAGGGGGAACGGTGGTGAACAGCAATCTTTGTCTTTCCAAAGATTTTCAATTGGGTTCAAATCTTGGCTTTGGCTGGGCCACTCAAGGACTTTCACATTCTTGTTCTGAAGCCATTCCAGCGTTGCTTTGGCTGTATGCTTGGGGTCATTGGTCGTTTGCAATCTGAAGCAGGTTAAGGATTTTCCTTTATTTGACTCCATTCATTGTTCCCTTTATCCTTACCAGTTTCTCAGTCCCTGCTGCTGAAAAGCATGTTTGCATTCAGGCCAAAGAGTTACATTTTGTCTCATCAGGCCATAGAAGCTTTTGCCTTATGCTCTGAGTCTTTCAGTTTCTGCTCTGACATGCACTGTCGACTGTGTGACCTTATATAGACAGGTGTGTTTCTTTCTAAATCATGTCCAACAATCGAATTTGCCACAGGTGGACATCAATCAAGTTGCAGTGACAAGGATGAACAAAGGAAGTTGGATGAACCTGAGGTCAATTTGGAGTGTCATAGCAAATGGGGTGTGAATACTTATGTAAATTAGATATTTCTGTATTTCATTTCCAATAAATTAGGGGAAAAATCTAAACATGTTTTCACTGTCATTATGGGGTATTATTTGTAGATTGGTGAGARATTTTGAATTTAGGCTGTAACACAACAAAATGTGGAGTACAGTGCATTCGGAAAGTATTCAGACCCATTCACCTTTTCAACAGTTTGTTACGTTACAGCCTTATTCTAAAATTGATTAAATTCAAATGTTTCCTCGTCAATCTACACACAATACCCCATAATGAGGAAGTGAAAACCGACAGGTGTATCAAATCGAACACACAGCCATGCAATCTCCATAGACAGGTATTGGCAGTAGATTGGCCTTAGTGAAGAGCTCAGTGACTTTCAACGGGGCACCGTCATAAGATGCCACCTTTCCAACAAATCAGTTTGTCAAATGTATGTCCTGCCCGGGTCAACTGTAAGTGCTGTTATTGTGAAGTGGAAACGTCTAGGAGCACCAACGGCTCAGTCGCGGAGTGGTAGGCCACACAAGCTCACAGAACGGGACCGCTGAAGCACGTAGCACGTAAAAAAACATCTGTCCTCGGTTTCAACACTCACTACCGAGTTCCAAACTGCCTCTGGAAGCAACGTCAGCACAAGAACTGTTTGTCGTGAGCTTATTAAAAAGGGTTTCCAGACCGAGCAGCCGCACGCACGCACACACACAAGCTTAAGATCACAATGCTCAATGCCAAGCGTCGGCTGGAGTTGTGTAAAGCTCTCCGCCATTGGACTCTGGAGCAGTGGAAGCGCTTTCTCTGTAGTGTTGAATCATGCTTCACCGTCTGGCAGTCCGGCGGATGAATCTGGGTTTGGCGGATGCCAGGAGAATGCTACTTACCCCAATGTAAAGTTTGGTGGAGGAGAATAATGGTCTGGGGCTGTCTTTCATTGTTCGGGCTAGGCCCCTTAGTTCCAGTGAAGGGAAATCTTAACACAACTGCATAAAATGACATTCTAGACGATTCTGTGCTTACAACTTTGTGGAAACATTTTGGGGAAGGCCCTTTCCTGTTTCAGCATAACAATGCCCGCGTCCACAAAGCAGTTTGTTGAGAAGTAGGTTGTTGAGATCGGTGTCAAATCTTGACTGGCCTGCACAGAGTGCTGACCTCAACCCCATCAAACACCTTTGGGATGAATTGGAACGCCGACTGCGAGCCAGGCCTAATCGTCCAACATCAGTGCCTGACCTCACTAATGCTCTTGTGGCTGAATGGAAGCAAATGGAATGGAAGCCCCCTCTAATGTTGTTTTAGAGAGTTTGGCAGTACGTCCAACCGGCCTCACAACCGCAGACCACGTGTAACCACACCTGCCCAGGACCTCCACAACCGACTTCTTCACCTGCGGGATTGTCTGACACCAGTCACCCGGACAGCTGATGAAACTGTGGGTTTGCACATCTAAGAACTTCTATACAAACTGTCAGAAACCGTCTCATGGAAGCTCACCTGCGTGCTCGTTGTCCTTACCAGGGTCTTGACCGGACTGCTGTTCGGCATTGTAACCAACTTCAGTGGGCAAATGCTGACCTTCGATGGTTTTAACTGTACCGGGCAGACGACATGTATTGCGTCGTGTGTGCGATGTTCACAACGTTGACAGAGTGCCCCATGGTGGCAGTGGGGTAATGGTATGGGCAGGGATAAGCTACAGACAACGAACACAATACATTTTATCGATGGGTAATTTGAATACACAGAGATACCGTGAAGAAATCCTTCGGCCCACTGTCGTGCCATTCATCCGCCGCCATCACCTTATGTTTCAGCATGATAATGCATGTCGCAAGAATCTGTACCCCAATTCCTGGAATCTGAAAATGCCCCAGTTCTTCCATGGCCTGCATACTCACTCATCGATGTGTTTGACACCATGTTCCAATTCCCGCCAATATCCAGCAACTTCGCACAGCCATTGAAGAGGACTGGGACAACATTCCACAGGCCACAATCAACAGCCTGATCAACTCTATGCGAACAAGATGTGTCCRGCTGCATGAGGCGGTCACACCAGATTCTGACTGGTTTTCTGATCCATATCCCAGTCATGTGAAATCCATATATTTAAGGCCTTAATAATTGATTTCAGTTGACTGATTTCTTTATATGAACTGTAACTCAGTAAAATCTTTGAAATTGTTGAGTGTTGCGTTTATATTTTTGTTCAGTGTACGATTTCATCGAAATTCATGCGTCTTAGTGTGGCTGCAGCCTAAGGCTAGTCCTCGACTAAAAAAGATACTCCATTGAGCTTGCATTTTAGTCCAGGGTTAATCTTAATCTGTGTCCGGGAAACTGGTCCAGTATATGCCTCTTACCGGATGATTTTATCCAAAGCAATTTACAGTACCGTAAATTCAGTGCAAACGTTTTTACTATGCGATCCCTGTGGGAATTGAAAGCCCGACCATGGCGTTGCTAGCGCAGCACTCTTACCATCTGATCCACACAGAACCGTTTTAAGAATTTCAATGAATCAAATATTCGGTTCAGTTTGTTCACCCTTTTAATATGCCATATCTGCAACCCTGCACCCAAAGTGACTGTTTCATAACATAAAAGGGATTCCGAGTAAAGCTATACTATAAATCAAATCACATTTTATTGGTCACATACACATATATTTAGCAGATGTTATTGCGGGTGTAGCGAAATGTTTGTGTTCCTAGCTCCAACAGTGCAGTAATATCTAACAATACACACAAATCTAAAGTAAAAGAAGGGAGTTAAGAAATACATAAATATTAGGACGAGCAATGTCGGAGAGGCATTGACTAAAATACTGTAAAATATAATATATACATATGAAATTAGGAAAGCAGTATGTAAACATTATTAGTGATTCCATGTCTATGTATATAGGGCAGAGCCTCTAAGGTGCAGGTTTGAGTAAACGGGTGGTAGCCGGCTAGTGATGGGTATTTAATTCTGATGGCCTTGATAGAAGCTGGTTTTCAGTCGCTGTCTCAGCTTTGATACACCTGTACTGACCTCACCTTCTGGATGGTAGCAGGGTGACTGGCCGTGGCTCYGGTGGTTGATGTCCTTCATTATCTTTTTGGCCTTCCTGTGACATTGGGTGCTGTAGGTGTCCTGAGAGCAGGCAGTGTGCCCCCGGTGACGCGTTGGGCAGACCTCACCACCCTCTGGAGAGCCCTTGCGGGCAGTGCAGTTGCTGTACCAGGCGGTGATACAGCCTGACCAAATGCRCTCAATTGTGCATCTGTAAAAGTTTGTGAGGGTCTTGGGGCCAAGCCGAATTTCTTCATCCTCCTGAGGTTTGAGGCGCTGTTGCGCCTTCTTCACCACACTGTCTGTCTGGGTGGACCATTTCAGATCATCGGTGATGTGTAGGCAGAGGATCTTGAAGCTTTTCACCTTCTCCACTGCGGTCCTGTCGATGTGGATAGGTGTGTGCTCTACCTGCTGTGTCCTGAAGTCCATGATCAGCTCCTTCGTTTGGTTGAGGGAGAGGTTATTTTCCTGGCACCACTCCGCCAGGGCCCTCACCTCCTCCCTGTAGGCTGTCTCGTCATTGTTGGTAATCAGTTGTGCGTGGCCACGTAGTCATGGGTGAACAGGGAGTACATTGTAATCTTCTGACCCACTGGAATTGTGATACAGTGAATTTTAAGTCAAATAATCTGTCTGTAAACAATTGTTGGAAAAATGTCAACGTAGATGTCCTAACCGACTTGCCAAAACTATAGTTTGTTAACAAGAAATTTGTGGAGTGGTTGAAAAACCTAAGTGTATGTAAACTTCCGACTTCAACTGTAGCTATTCCTCTTTTCCAGATGGGATAGAGTAGCGTGCAGGGCTTTTCCATCATCTGTGGCTCTGTTGGGGCGGTATGCAAATTGTGGGTGGGTCTAGGGTGTCAGGTAAGGTACAGGMGATGTGATCCATAACTAGCCTCTCAAAGCACTTCAAAATGACAGAAGTGAGTGCTACGGGGTAATTTAGTTCAGTTCCCTTTGCTTTCTTGGGTACAAGAACAATGGGGGACATCTTGAAGCAAGTGGGGACAGCAGGCTGGGATAGGGAGAGATTGAATATGTCAGTAAACACTCCAGCCAGCTGGTCTGCGCATGGTCTAAGGACGCGGCTAGGGATGCCGTCTGGGCCGGAAGCCTTGCGAGGGTTAACACGTTTAAATGTCTTTCTCAGGTTGGCCACGGATAACGAGAGCCCACTGTCCTTGGGAGCGGGCCACGTCGGTGGCACTGTTATCCTCAAAGCGAGTGAAAAGGGTGTTTAGATTGTACGAGAGCAAGACTACCGACGTGGCTGGTTTTCCCTTTGTAGAGTGTTTGTAGACACTGCCACATGTCTCGTGTCTGATCCGTTGAATTGCGACTCCATTTTGTCTCTGTACTCACGTTTTGCCTGTTTGATTGCCTTACGGATGGAATAACTACACTGTTTTATATTCAACCATATTCCCAGTGGTTAAATGCGGTGGTTCACGCTTTCAGTTTTGCGCAGATAGCTGCCATGTATCCACGGTTTGGGTAGGTTTTAATAGTCACAGTGGGATCAACATTCGCTATACACTTCCTGATGAACACCGTCACCATGTCAGTGTATACATCAATGTTATTCTGAGGCTACCCGGAACTTATCCCAGTCCACGTGATCAAAACAATCTTGAAGCATGGTTTCGTTTGGTCACACCAGCGTTGAATAGACCTTAGCACAGATACTTCCTGTTASAGCTTCTGCCTATAGGAAGGGATGAGCAAAATGGAGTCATGATCTGATTTGCCGAAGGGAGGGCGGGGGAAGGCCTTGTAGGCATCCCGGAAGTTGGAGTAGCAGTGGTCGAGTGATTTAGCAGTGCGAGTACTACAGTCAACGTGTTGATAGAGCTTCGGTAGCGTTTTCCTCAAATTTGCTTTGTTAAAATCCCCAGCTACAATAAATGTTGCCTCAGAATATGTGGTTTCCAGTTTGCACAAAGTCCAGTGTAGTTCCTTGAGGGCCGTTGTGGTATCGGCTTGAGGGGGAATATGCACGGCTGTGACTATAACCGAAGAGAATTCTCTTGAGAGGTAATATGGTCGGCATTTGAGGTTTTCTAGGTCAGGTGAACTAAAGGACTTGAGTTTCTGTACATTGTTACAATCACACCATGAGTAGTTAATCATGAAGCATACACCCCCACCCTCTTCCCCGGAGAGTTCTTTATTCCTGTCTGTGCGATATCCTGAGAACCCAGCTGGCTGTGTTGACACAGACAGTATATCCCGTTTCCGTGAAACGAGAGTATGTTACAGTACCTGATGTCTCTATGGAAAGAGATCCTCGCCCTGAGCTCATCTACTTTATTGTCCAGAGACTGAACATTAGCAAGTAATATACTTGGAAGCGGTCGGACTAGAAGTCAACTCCAAATACCTCTTCTCCGCCGGCGGTGTCTTGGAGCAGTCTCTGGGATAAGTTCAGTTGCCCTGGGGGGTACGAACAAAAGATCCAATTTGGGAAAGTCGTATTCCTGGTGAGTTGCCGCTGCTCTGATATCCAAAAGTTATTTCCGGCTGTATGTAATAACACAAACCTTCTGGGCTAATGTAAGAAATAACACACACAAAAAAGTTGCTTAGGAACTAGAACCAGAGCTGCCATGTCTGTCGGCGCCATCTATAGGGTATTTCCATGTGAATGACATCGCTACACATGTTGCCTCAGTTGGTTGACTGCTTCGCTTACATAATGCAGATGGTCACTGGTTACTGTGGAGAAGAGAGGAATGCCGTCTTTTCATTGGATGTYGTGTGATTGTTGAGTAATTCAGCTGATTGGCTGATGGGTTTCATAACACGTCACTTGATGTTTGCTGTTGRTTGATTGTTATTTATGATTGGCTGCTATTTCATGATTTAGCCTGTAAAGTGATTGATTAGCTAGTTGAATGTTTCAGATCAAATACTGAAAGATTTCCGGGCAAGCAGAAGAGGTGTATCAGTGACAACAAAGTTGTACTCTTTCAGTAGTTTTCTAACAGAAAAGATCATATCAACGTGGCAGTGTCACATTGTCAACGTAGCTGCCATTGTTATCTGAGTCAGAATGTCGATTGATTTGGTCTGCATATTCATTTGTAAAAAAATATATTTAAAAAAATAATAATTTGCGCTCTCCTGTGTCCATCCTGTGTCTGTTTAATCAGAGCGATTGCAGAAGCTTCCTCTGGAGGACCTGAGGGAGTTCCTCCAGGAGCACCTGTCCAGCTCATTCTTCCTACCCGACGACGTGGTGGTGGAGCAGCTGCAGGCGGCCATGGCCGAGCTCCGCAAGATGAAGCTGGACCTCCCACCATCAGGTGGGGCTCTCTGCCTAGTCTATCAGTCCCCAGACAGACAGTCGGTCGGTTGGTCAATCAGTCAGTTAATCTGTCAGTCAGTCAATTGCCTAAAGRTAACTTTCACATTGGGATAGTGGACCTTTTCAAATACTTCAGAAATGCATCCCTTCTTTGTCATTTCCTTGGGATAAGCACAGATCTATATGTGATTGGATAGATGAAAACAAGGTTACCACCCTTTATACTTTCACCAATCCAACATATTCAAGGATGCATTTCTTAAAGTTGCACTATGCAGAAATCGCTCCGCCATTTCCTGGTTGCTATCAGTTTTATAAAATAAGCTAGTATATATGTTTAGAGAGTCATAGTACCATCAAAACCACTGTGAAATACATTTTCCATATCCAAAAATATTGTTGTTTCAGCTGTTTGAAGCTGGTGTACAGAACCGAAAGTAAAAGATGAATTAACAAAAGTTAAGAATGGGATGCGTTGAAATAGCATACATAGAACAGATCTATCGATTCTTATACTTGCTTTCAAGTAGAATGATAGATCTATAACTCATAGTGAATTTGGTCAGGTCAACCAAAAAGRTACGTATTGCCACTAAGTATTTGAACAGGGTCAGTGTTTAAAACATAAAAAGCCAAGTGAACTACAACCATGTGTTAATATTATAATAGTTATTCTGTTTTGAATTGCTATGTTATCTTCCCCTACTGTAGCCAAGTCAGAGGAGCTGCCTAAGAAGCCCCTCGGTGAGGAGCGGCCTGTTCTCCTGATGCCCTTCCAGCGTGATCTAGCCCTCCCTCTGGACCAGCCCAAGACCAGTCTCCAGCCCCCGCTCCAGCTCCAGCCCCACATAGAGGCCCACAGGCCGGACACCATCACCCTTGACTGCTCCTCCTGTCCCGGGGACACCAGTAGCATCCCTGGGGCCCACGACCCCCCGCGCCCCATGCCCTCTCAAGACCCGGTGGTAGTCCACAATCAGGCTCTGATGCCAGAAGAGCCTTTAAGTTGTCCAGTCACCCCACCAAAGCCTCCGCCGAAGCCACATAAGGTTGGGTCCACTCCAGGGGTGCGGGGTGTCAGGGATAGGGTGGAGGAGTGTCCGAGTGACCATGTCTCAGAGGTGGAGAAAGCAGGAGAAAGGAGTCTGTCTGAGGTTAGGGGTGGTAGAGCGGGGATGGAGGCCCAATCTGCAGGTCCAGAGACCCAGGGAGAGCCCTGTTACTGGCCTCCGCCCTACGAGCCCCCTGTTGGGGATGTTTCCATCACGCAGTCTGGATCAGGGTCCAAGACAATGGAGTTCCCGGATCTACCCCCTCCACCCTTTTACTCTATGGAAGAGAGCGCCCACACACCCCTGGACCCCGAACCTCCATGCTTGCGAGACGGGACCAAGGTATGGCTGAAGTCGGACTCTGTGCCCCCCTGCTCGGCTCTTTCACTAGGGGTAGAACCCCTACCGAAGCCTAAGAGTCCGCGTCCACCTCCACCCACGTCCCTGGACCTCATCCTGGAGGAATCCCCGTCCTCGCGGCCCTCTTTTTCCCTCGCCTTTGCCAAGCCGTCCCCCCGAATCACCTTCAAGCCCACTAAGTTCCCCATGTCGCTCTGCGTGCCCCAGACAGCAGGGGACCGCCGGCCCTCAAACACCTCCCAGTACGACAACCTCTCAGAGGCTGACGACGAGGACTGCTTCATGGACCGGCTGCTGGAGGCGGCCACGGCCCTGCCGCAGAGCCCCTTGCCAGGCACCAGCCCTCAGGAAACACTGGGGATGTTCGGCCTACCACCACCGCCGTGCATACCCGAGCTGTGTGATGACCCCTCATCCTCCTCTCTTTTCCATCCCCTACCACCGCCTCCTCCGGTGTTCCTCCTTTCCCTGCCCGACACCTCCTCTCCCACCCCTCTCTCTGCCTCCCCCTCTCCTCTTCCTCCCACCTTCTCAGCCCTTCCCTCTCTTCCGCAGGAGCCGGACTATGAAGGACAGGAGGAGAGCTGGATGGTAGACTCTATCGTCATCCCTCCTCCGCCGCCCTGCTTCGCCGATAGACTGGCTCCTTTCCAGTATAGCCCACCTCCTAACCACCACACTGGGCTCAGCAGCCTAACGGACACACACAGAGCCACCACTGCCAACCAGAGTCAAAGCTCAAACCAGAACCAGGGCTCCTCCCAGTTCCAAAAACTGCCCAAGGCCCACAGGCCCCTCCCTGCCCTGCCTGCCTTCACGGCCCAGATGCTGCTTCCGGGGCCCTCATCTGGACAGTCGTCAGGAGAGGTCCCCTCAGTGCGATCCAACCCAGACTTTTATAGAATYCATGCTGGAAGCCACCAGCTGCCCAAATCGGTAACCTTTTAGGGTTTCTATAGTTTGAAAGAGTTTGAAACGTAAAGAATTTGAGACACGTGGCTGGGTCGGAACGAGACAATGGACTGAAGAGACTGCTGCAATTACCTACTGTGCTCATCTAGCATACAAAGTCATTTTGTAGGAGGGAGAGGGGAAAACCCTTAGTGTGGTCAGTTGCTGTTTTTGGAGAGAGCAAATCACTTTTTTCATAGTTATGTATAGATATTTTGTGCTGTTTGCACCTTTTTATTAAGGGCAACAAATGTTTTTCTAAATGTTCACCTACATTTGAAACTGTAGTCTTGCCTAGTTTTAAGGTGTGTGTGCATGTGTCTGGCAATATGACCAGTTGGTCTTTTCATCATGTAGGAATCTGTTTCTTTCGGTTCCCTTTTCCTGTAACAGAAAAGTGTCTTAAGCATTGAGCAGTTTAACATCCAATGAAAACAGGAATTTCTGTTCAAGAACTCAACTCAAAGGGCTTTTCAAGTTGGCATACAGTCATTGTGAAGCACCAAAGGCCTATATCCCATACCAGTACTTAATTTATGTGAGCAGGCTCACAGAACTCAATACAATATAGTTAGACCATATGGTTATTGAACTTATTTGAATTTGCTTATAACTGCTTAAAAACATTAATTTGTAAACTATTTAAATAACATTTATTAGGCCTGTTATTCATGATTTTGTAATGATGAATAGTTGGCAGTTTATACTTAAATGTATGTTACATACTGAACATGAGGAAATTACATATGATGATTTACAAGCTATTTGTTCATGGTTACCAAACTATTTAAAGATTTTGTACCAGCAATGTTAAGCAGACCTTCAAATTAGGTGCTCTCACTATTTAACTCTCTCTCGTTGATAGAGCCATGGTGCAATAGTCACTACTGTATATACTGACGCATGTTTCATTGAGCAATAAGGACTTGTAGTCGAGTCCTTTTTCTTTTATGTGAGATGCAGTACTGTGTTGGATTTTGCTGGTTTTCTTTGTTTCATCTTGTGGATATCGTTTGCATTTTCGAAGGAATTTTATTGTGTTACTATTATTCCAGTTTGTTTTGATACCTTTCTGTGACATCACAGCAATAACGTACTGTAGATATTTTATGGAGAAGGGWTATGCAAAGTACCAGTCAAAAGTTAGGACACACCTACTCATTCAAAGGTTTTTCTTAATTTTTTACTATTTTCTACATTGTAGAATAATAGTGAAGACATCAAAACTATGAAATAACACACATGGAATCATTTAGTAACTGAAAAAAGTGTTAAGCAAATCATTTTAGATTCTTCAGAGTAGCCACCTTGATGACAGCCTTGATGACAGCTTTGCACACTCTTGGRATTCTCTCAACCACCTTCATGGGAAATGCTTTTCCAACAGTCTTGGAGTTCCCACATATGCTTAGCACTAGTTGGCTGCTTTTCCTTTACTCTGTGGTCCAACTCATCCCAAACCATCTCAATTGGGTTGAGGTCGGGTGATTGTGGAGGCCAGGTCATTGATGCAGCACTCCATCACACTCCTTCTTGGTCAAATAGCCCTTACACAGCCTGGAGGTGTGTTGGGTCATTGTCCTGTTGAAAAACAGTATCGCTGCAGAATGCTGTGGTAACCATGCTGGTTAAGTGTGCCTTGAATTCTAAATAAATCACAGACAGTGTCACCAGCAAAGCACCCCCACACCATCACACCTCCTCCTTCATGCTTCAAGGTGGGAACCACACATGCAGTCCAAAAATCTCAAATTTGTACTCATCAGACCAAACGACAGATTTCCACCGGTCTAATGTCTATTGCTCGTGTTTCTTGGCCCAAGCAAGTCTTCTTCTTATTGGTGTCCTTTAGTAGTGTTTCCTATGCAGCAATTCAACCGTGAAGGCCTGATTCACACAGTCTCCTCTGAACAGTTGATGTTGAGATGTGTCTGTTTCTTGAACTCTGAAGCATTTATTTGGGCTGCAATTTCTGAGGCTGGTAACTCTAGTGAACTTATCCTCTGCAGCAGAGGTAACTCTGGGTCTTCCATTCCTGTGGCGGAAAAGAAGACCCAGAGTTACCAAAAACCCAGAGACCCAAAACCCTTGAATGAGTAGGTGTGTCCAAACTTTTGACTGGTAATATATGTACAAAGAAGACAGAAGTGTTGTGGGTGAAGCAGAGCCATGTTCAGTAGGCAAACGGTTCAGAAAGTTGCAGATAGGAATGTCTTGAATACAGCTGACGTGATTAGTTATTCTACATGTCAGAGGCATATTTGCTCTACATAACATATTGCTACCTGAACATTGTGTGATGTTGTATCCTGCTGAATGCGCAACATGTTTACTTCATAAACAAACCATCAACACAAAAACAGATGGGAACACAAGATGGCGTTATTAGGGAATCCAATAATTCTTTAGCCTACCCAATACCATTTATGAAAGACTGGTTTCACCTAGTGGAGAATTAGAAACCTTAAAGGACCAGAGCAGTAACTTGATTGACCTGTGTTTTATATACATTTCCACACTGAGGTTGGAATAATACTGTGAAATTGTGAGTTGTTTTTTTTTAAATGCCCTTTTAGTGTATGCGCTGTTTGAAAAGGCCGCCTGAAATTTCAGCCTGTTTTTGGTGGAATGGAGTTTTGGCCAAACCTTTCTGCCAAAAACAGATAGTTTTCAGTTTTCCCCTTCCTACTCAGATCACTCCCACACAGTCCTAACAAAATTCTTGCTTAAGAAATTGCACTTTGCTAAGAAGGTATTTTTYTTTCTTTTATACCATTTTGATTTTTGAAAAACTATCTCAGTAYGTTACTTAATTGTTACCCAGAAATATTATATTGAGATTTAAAGAATTCCTGCATTGGACCTTTAACAGTGTTGACATGCATTTTTTGTGGGACCCTATCAACAATGGAATAATGAACAAAATACAAAAATATGTAGGGTCAACTTCATAGTACTTTTAAGTTGCATCCACATTCTTTACCCTTCTCCCAAAATGTACAGTTCTCTCAAAATGTGCCATGAATTTAAAAGCATTCGATTGGGCGTAGCCTAAGCATTGGCTGGAGGGTGTTTCCACAATTTTTAAACCCAAGAGAAAGGGTGCAAGTGTGTGCTTCAGCAGAAGTGTCGAGAATCAGGACACAACCGTAGTTGAAGAACCACAGCCCGTCTAGAAGTGAGGTCAGTGTTGATTGGTTGACAAAAGAAACCAGCATTCAGAAGAGGTATTCTTGGAGGAATGGAAGTTTGAGCCATAACATAACAAGGAAATATAGGAGCCGTCCCAAATGGCACCCTATTCTTTGTATAGTTTACTACTTTTGACAAAAGTATGTAGGGACTATGTAMGGTATTAGGATGCCATTTGGGACTCAGACCTAGTCTACCTTTTATCTGTTTACTGATTTTATTAAATTATATGAGTGTTATGGACATCTGTTTGAAGTTTTGCGCTCGCACTTCTACTTTTATTTTCTCCAGAGTCTGTTTGGAGTGTGTTTCGTCCTTGGTTACTGTGCATTCTTTTGAAAGGCTCCGGGCCAAGAAGCTTTTTTGTTTGTACCATGTTCTGAAAAGAGCGACGTCATTCGGCTTGTTCACAGGGGTTGGTTTGAACTAACACAGATCTTTTTAATCATAAGGATCTGTTGGTGTCCAGTTTCGAAGTATAGTTTATATCTTAATCTGGGCATTGCCTTGAGCTCAGACCAACCTCGTGAACAAGAACATACATTGACAAATGTTGTATAAAAAAAGACAAATGTTTGCCTTTTCTTTCTTTCCTCCCACAGAACAGACCAGTTCGAGTAAAATCGGAGTGGAATATTTTATCCACAATTAACCCTTTAACTCTATTCCCAACTGGTAGAGGATATTTTGACAGTGGATTTAGAAATGGGTATGGGGAAAAAATCTCAACTTGAACTTGATTGGTCAACTCTCCTAGCCATCCCGCATTAATTTGTATCGTTTTGAGTTCTTGCAGTTCAGTGTTTGCCACTGAGGGCTGTAAGAAAATGCATGATCTGACACCAAAGATATTGGATAAAGACAGGAATTTGGTGAGTGATGAATATTGCACCATTTTTGTTAGACCTTGAAGAATAGAAATATGTAAATAAATTGTCAAAAAAAATAAAAAAATTTAAGAATGCACTCAACCAGGCAGTTGATACAGTGCATTCAGAAAGTATTCAGACCCCTTGACTTTTTCCACTTTTTGTTATGTTACAGCCTTATTCTAAAATTGATTAAATCGTTTTTTCCCCTCATTAATCTACACCCAATACCCCATAATGACAAAGCAAAAACAGGTTTGACTTTTGCAAATGTATTAAAAATAAAACGCATTTACAAAAGTGTTCAGACCTTTTACTCAGTACTTTGTTGAAGCACCTCTGGCACCAATTACAGCTCGAGTCTTTGGTATGACGCTACAAGCTTGTCAAACCTGTATTTGGGGAGTTTCTCCCATTCTTCTCTGCAGATCCTCTCAAGGTCTGTCAGGTTGGATGYAGAGTAATACTGCACAGCTATTTTCAGGTCTCTCCAGAGATGTTCGAGCAGGTTCAAGACCTCTAGCTGGGACATTCAGAGACTTGTCCCGAAGCCACCCCTGCATTGTCTTGGCTGTGTGTTTAGGGTCGTTGACCTGTTGGAAGGTGAACCTTCTGTCCTGAGCACTCTGGAGCAGGTTTTCATCAAGGATCTCTCTGTACTTTGCTCCGTTCATCTTTCCCTCGATCCTGACTAGTCTCCCAGTCCCTGCCGCTGAAAAACATCCCCAAAGCATGATGTTGCTACCACCATGCTTCACCGTAGGGATGGAGCCAGGTTTCCTCCAAACGTGACACTTTGCATTCAGGCCAAAGAGTTCAATCTTGGTTTCATCAGACCAGAGAATCTTGTTTCTCATGGTCTGAGAGTCTTCAGGTGCCTTTTGGCGAACTCCAAGTGGGCTTTCATGTGCCTTTTACTGAGGAGTGGCTTCCATCTGGCCACTTACCATAAAGGCCTGATCGGTGGAGTGCTGCAGGAATGGGAAAACCTTCCAGAAGGAAAACCATCTCCACAGAGGAACTGGAGTTCTGTCAGGTTCTTGGTCACCTCCCAGTTKAGACTCTAGGAAGAGTCTTGGTGGTTCCAAACTTCTTCCATTTAAGAATGATGGAGGTATGGTAGAAAAATTACAAGATTATGTTATAATACTGTTTATGCATCGAATAGCTTTGAGTACTCTCTCATCTGTGTCTGTGGGACTGAGTTGGGCCTCTGGAGCTTGSCACTGGCAATTGATTTATGATGGCTTGGTGATAGAACCTAAAGCCTCCATTCCGTTGAATGACTAGTATCTGTGTGTTAAGGGGAGCAAAACTGACAGGATAACCCTGTAAAACAAGCAGTAAATGACCTAGAGACCGAAACCTGGCGCAATGTAAATCTTGCTGTATGTTGCTTGATAGCGCAATGTACGTTTTGTATAATTCTATTCATCTGTTTGTCATGAACATTCAAGAGGATGTACTTTGTTATAAAATGCTGTGGTTCAAATCTGCTCGTTGAGCTCTCGGCATCATACTTCAGAGTGTGGGATCGACCAGCTTCATTATTGCAATAATTAATCGATATTAAAGAATGATTGTTTGAAGAAATATGTCTCTCTCAGTTATAATTTCCACCACAATATATCATTTTGCTGATTGTTCCCGGGGAAATCCAGGTTAACCGTGCACAGGAGTTGCATTAGATGCAGCCGGGGAAGCCATACTCCGCTAGACGGAGCCGATCAGATCCCCGCCTGGCCGGGAGCGTCAGCAGAATGGATACTTAATRTCGAACAGAGACAGATAAATAGGGTGAGACTGACATTTCTTGGAAACCAATTKATTTTTTTGGTTGAGAAAATGGGAATCCCGAGGAATCTGCAATCTAGCGTTAACATACAAATCTGTGTGTGCCGGATGAAAACTAGAATATGTGTGAACTAGTTAAGATCATTTAACGTTAGCTTCCAAACCTGTGTGGACCGGATGGAAACTAGAACCTGTGTGGACTAGTTAAAAACACAGTGTGGGTTAAAGTCCTGTGTAGGCTAGAGACCTGTGTGGACTCAAAAGCGCTATAGACATATTAGAGAATGCATTACAATGATATTGGGGTTAAGATGCACCTGTAATTGTTTTAAACCAAATCCCATTTTAGAAATAAGAGATACAGAGTCCTGAAGGTACTGCCGTTTTAAGGTTATGAGATCCTGATGGTATTGTCATAATAAATAGGAATTTGTGATCGTATGGTCCTAAAGTAAGAAAGTAGTCCTATATGGTATTGCGGTGATCCATTGCAATATCATGGGTTAGTACTGTAAGATGTAATTGTATGAGTTGCGTTATCCCAGGAACTAACCCTGAGATAGAAATTAAAAAATATTCCTGCAAGCTATAAAAAATATTGTAAAAAACAACTAATTGATTAAGTGTCTTGGGAACAGTACTGTGTGAATTGTGATATGAGTGTGGAAGTGTTCATCTGAGGTTTGGATAATAAGATCTAGAAATGTGTATAATAAGCTGATTTAAATTTGGATAATGCGTTTCGATATATATCTTGGGGTTCTGCCTATCATAGAATATCACGGGGTGTTATTGTGCGCAGGATGCTATTTTAGAAGCCAACGGGATATCTATAGGCTTTTTTTGGGAGGCTAGAGAGTCCCTGAAGACCAGCTGGGTTTTGGGTTCCCCTGCTAGTATGGCTATGGATAGTTGTTGGAAACGCACATGGAGTGGTTGATGTGACTACCTAAGATTTAGAATGGAAAAAATGAGAAATTGTATGTGTGTATAACTGATTACTGGAGATTTGATGAAGTAATAATGGAAATAATAATATACAAACTTGCACACCTACACGTACGTAAGGGGTGACATTTTTGATCTGAGTTGGTCCCTTTATGGATAATTTGGATTTTCTCCATCCAGGTAATGCATAAAAAAGAGGATTTGCTATATTTATCGAATAAACCATTTTTCCATAAAGTTAGGGAGAATTAACACGGAATGTAGACGTAACAACGTTAAAAAAAWATATATATATTCATTATGTCGCACAAGAAAAGGTAATCCGCTTTTACTAAACTCGCCAGATCTGTTTCCAAAACAATGAATGTTGACTCAACTTGTTGACTGCTAAATACCGTTTGCGCATGTGAAATCTTTGCAAAGAAGCACTTGGCTGAACCTTAAGGCTATTTTCTGGTAATTGTGTTGTTATTATGTGCCAGATGTTAAGACTACAAACCATTATAATTGGGTTTGTCGTGTCTTGACTATCATTAATGTGTTTGACTGTTATTTTATAAAATAATCGCATACCACGGTCAATTATGCGATTTCAATTCATCATATAACAATTAAGTAGTAATTAGTAGTGCACCACTGGAAAAGTTATTTAACGAGTTACTATCTCCCAACTAAACTCTAAAGATATAAATATCTCGTACATCAGTCACAGTAAATTCATTAATTCTTATTTACCTTGTCTCATTCTGATTGTTGCAAAACTCTTGGTTATCTGCACGAACCCTATCATAAATGATGAATCAGCGATATATAAATTGGCTTAATTGTTTACTAACTAAATAATCACACAGAATTACAGAAATGCACAATCAGGTTAGCTTACACATTGATTACTACACAATGCAATGAAAAGTCCCTAGTGGACTAACCCGATATGACGACTTGGTAGACAATGGAAAGGGGTGGGGACAGATAAAAAGCGGGAGAGACAGGGTGGACTTTATTGTACATTAATGTGGAAAATATTCCTATTGTAAATATGGATATTTAGCACCCTAACAACCACTCATTCGGATTTAGAAATGCAACACATATTTACGCTTGTATGGCTCCGTCTGGGGAGTAATTCGACAGAAGTCTCTGGTTTGTCCACCAGAAATCAGTCTTTCATAGTTGTAACTTGTTCAACGGGCGCTGTTTGTTAGAATAGAGTGATGAGGAGGTCAGAGAACTGGCAGTGTGGTGCCAGGACAACGACCTCTCCCTCAATGTGAGTAAGACAAAGCGGACTACAGGAAAAGGCGGACGGAACATTAACATCAACGGGGCTGTAGCGGAGCGGGTCGAGAGTTTCAAGTTCCTTGGTGTSSAAACGCACKAAGACAATCATGAAACACAACAAAACCTTTTCCCCCTCAGGAGACTGAAAAGATTTGGCATGGGTCCCSAGATCCTCAAAAYGTTCTACAGCTGCACCATCAAGAGCAACCTGACCGGTTGCGTCACCGTCTGGTATGGCAACTGCTCGGCATCTGACCGTAAGGCGCTACAGAGGGTAGTGCGTACGGCCCAGTACATCACTGGGGCCAAGCTAACTGCAATCCAGGACCTATATAATAGGCGGTGTCAGAGGAAAGCCCATAAAATTGTCAGAGACGCCAGTCACCCAGGTTATAGACTGTTCTCTCTGCTACTGCACGGCAAGCAGTACTGGAGCGCCAATTCTAGGACCAAAAGGCTCCTTAACCGCTTCTACCCCCCAAGCTATGGTCATCGGACTGTTACATTGACACCCCCTCTCCTCCATTTGTTTTGTACACTGCCGCTACTCACCGTTTATTATCTATGCATAGTCACTTCACACCTACCTATTATACATGTACAAATTACCGCTTGCCTGTACCGGAACCCCCTGTATATAGCCTTGTTATGTTATTGTGTTACTTTTTATWATTTTTTACTGTCGTTTATTTGGTAAATATTTTCTTAACTCTCCTTGAACTGCACTGTTGGTTAAGGGCTTGTAAGTAAGCATTTCGCGGTAAGGTCTACAGTTGTTTTCGGAGGAAATTGTTCTTTGTCTCTCGTCTTCGGTCGAGTTTACTAGACTATTTGTGACTCCACCACCTGGATTCGGTCTTATGTAGCAAAATATGAATTTCTGTTTTTTACATTATATAAAAGTAGAGACTCGTTGCCACAAAATGGTATATCATACACTACAGTTGAGGAACAATGGGAAAGTGATTCTGCTTTGAATGTTGATAAACCTGTAACCTTTTGAGAAAATTGCATTTTAGTGTTTCGGTGAGAGCTTTTTGTCTACACCCATTCAGCATCGTTCACACCCTCTTAAATTTTAGCCCCACCTATCTCCTTGCGTTCAGAGCGCGCTGGCCGATGATTTGTTTACCTCTGGATAACATGAAAACAGCCTAACCAGCTCTGCTGGCAACAATTTCATTGTGCTTTTTTACCGATGTTTACTGACACCGGCCATATTCGGGTGTTGTACACTTTACCCTAAGACATGTAGCTAGCTACCTAGGTAAACAATTAACCTAGCTAGGTAAACAACATGGAACATCACACATCCTAACGTTAGCTAAGGGGCCAGTCAGCTAATGCTAGCTAACAGTACAATTTGGCTTGAAATGTAACCACTTTCTGTCAAAATTAGAAACGTGTAATATCTGAAAATGTAGCTAGCAAGACTATCTTACCCGTATACACTACCAGTCAAAAGTTTTAGAACACCTACTCATTCAAGGGTTTTTCTTTATTTTTTACAATTTTCTACATCGTAGTATAATAGTGAAGACATCAAAACTATGAAATAACACATATGGAATCATGTAGTAACCAAAAAAAGTGTTAAACAATTCCAAATATATTTTATATCTGAGATTCTTCAAATAGCCAAACTTTTGACCGGTAGTGTACATGCCTGATGGACGTGTCTCCCTGTCACGGATCCATGCCACAAATGCCCTTAGTTTGAAGACGTAATCCAGAAACAGGTGTTTTCCCATCTCTTTAGCTATCATACTCTAATTCCACCGATTTCAAAACTCGATCCACCAGAAATTGGAGAGCAACACTTGTGCAGCTAAAAAAAAAAATTTAAAGCTGCGTTACCAACAGACTGACCCGGTCAAATAGACAAAAGCCTTCTGTTTGGCAGACCAATCCGAGCTCATCTCTCGGCATGTCCAGCCCTCTCATTATCTCAGCTAATCATGGCTAGTGGGAAGGTTGCTGTCTTTTTATGTGGCTTAACCAACAAGGCTCGTAATTGAACAATTGCATTCGTATTTACAGATGGCATACAAATTTGTTATTAAGGCACATGCCAAAAAAACGCATTTTGATTATTTTTTTTAAAATACGTTCAAACTGCTCTCTTGTAAAGTCGTGACTTCCGGCATTTTCCTGAATCGGCTCACATTTTACATATACAGCTGCAGACGTGTAGTCTTTAGCTTCACTCGTCGAGAGTTCCTGACCATTTGTGACGTATTCAGCTCGCGTTGCATGTATACTGGTTGGTTTGAGTCTAACCATTCGTGATGTCCGGTTCAACACCATCCGCCTGCTTACTCTGAATGGTTGATTATTCAYGGTACAGCTAGAACCATTCTACACGCCCGTAGCAACCCGGCAATGTACTGGTCTCCATTTAAATGGCAACCATTTCAGTGTGTGGACTGCATCCTCACGTTCTCTGGTCTAATGTAAATTTCGTTAGCGAGTCCTTTTATAAACTCTGGCAAAAGGGGCGTTCCATGACGCCGGCATAATGTCTGTGCTCACGTGGGTGTGGTCACTGACTGGTTGAAACTTTTATATGAAAAACAATTCTCATTTAGAAGGCTAACATCACATTTCATCTTCTCAAAAATAGTTTCATATTTAATCATATATAAGTTCCACAACATTTAGATGTATATCTGATAACTGGGAAATATACACATTCAGAGATAGTTATGTTATACTGTCCGTAATGAGATCCCAAAACAACAACTAATCTGACATAATTCTTCTTTCAGTACCCATGGACCATTCCAACTGTTTGGATTACAGAAATATTGTTTCAAAATTCAACCTTTTGATGTTACCGTTTTGGTGGGAGGAATCTCCCTGTAACAAAGAGGGTTCTTTCCCCTCAATCCTGCAGAGCCCGAAGGCAGAGATTCTACAAGGTATTTACGACCGTCATAAAACGACCAACTTCACCCCTCTGCGGTAGAGAGAGGGCACTGTAGAGCGGACCACACAACCGGATCCTTTGGATCCTCACAGGAGAGTCATGACCACTTATTTCCTTGTTATTTCAATAGTATTGGGTCTATGTTATTGACTAAAATCTGGGTTTCTGATTGTATGGTTTGCATAGCTAGATACAGCAGCCAGTGTTTGTTTTAAGATGTAACCTGAATGATTTAGCAGCTTGCTTAGTTCAAATTGAAAGGCTAATTTATTCAACGTGAATAGCGAGGCGGTTTCGAGGTAATACGTTTTTGTGATGCCTAATAGCCTGCTGGAATAGGCTACTGAGAATGGTGTCGTAATTTCAATCACTGAATTAAATATTAATAATATGGATACGAACTGAATATATTCTTCTCAACAACAGCCAGTGTTTGTTTTATTACATGTAGCCTAATCATATGGACTGTTACCTAAATCTAATCCTGTGAGAAATTGTCATTTGTCTCATTATGAAATAGATTTACATTTTATGCCATCTTATTCTGAAATAGATTTCTAGAATGGAAAAGTCATGAGGAATTACAATGTGAGTAATTGTTCGTTTTAAAGAGGGAATTATATCAAGCGATAGCATTGGGGTTACCAAACCTAAAATGACCTTTTTTTTAATGTTTGTTCATGAACATGAAGGGCATTGTCGTGAGGTGGATAGGGAAAATCATGAGGAAAAGAGAGACCAGTCATATATGGGAGTGAATCATTAGACTCTGTGGGGAGATAAATGTCGCTGTGTCTAAGTAAGAGTACATAAACATCGGGGTGGATTAAAACAAACTATTAATGATTGGATGGAGGACAGTGGAATTATCATCATGTTTAGATTGCTGATTTAAGATGTAGCATAGTGAATGCTAACGAAATGTACACTGTCTCTTCCAGGAGAGGAGGGGGTGTCATTATCTCTCTCTTTGGAATGTTCCCGAAACTGTGGTCTTGATAGAGCAGTTAGTGAAATTCTGCAGTTTTATAAGTATAAAGGTATCCGGATTCGGCCGGAAAGGGAGCTCCCAAATGAGATGACCAATTTTGTTTGTTTTTACCATGCATTATGAATATTTGTTAGTAGCGTTAATACTGTATTTGATTTATTGTGTGGTGTGTCTTATTTGGTTTTAGTGGATTTTCCACGGGTTGCTCCTTAAAGGGCACACAAATGAAATTTGCTGAAGTTTCTATTGTCAGAGTTTTGGTTGAACACATGTAAATTATTTTGATAAGGAATGTACTGAAAAAACCCAATGTAAACCTGGTACACAAAATGTATGAAATGTTTAACATGTTTTGAAATAATTATTCTGAGGTACAGGGAAAGGACAAGGAGAGAAACACTCACTTGAAGGGGTTGAATGACCTCTGACCTCACTTTCTGGTGAGGCCTGATCACCACCAGAGAGCCCAGAAACATTGAGTAAGATTTATATGTAATATGTAAACTCTCATAATTACGGAGAAGTTTATAATTAATAGTTCTATGTGTGATTCGGACCACAAGAAGGACAGACCTGTCTCTAGTCTATTTTACTATGACCTATATATTTTGGGATACAATTATTTCCTTATGTAGTTCTTAAGGGACATTTTTATTTAACCAGCAGTGTTGMTTTTWTTTTACACATCATTAATCACGTTGTGTCGTGTCAAAATGGTGGAATTACCAGTCCACTGAGGTTTTTTGGATGGAAGTTTTACACACCTTCAGTGATATGGAGTGTATTGTGTTGGTGTTTGTTCTGTTTCCGTTTTGTTTCGATACAAATCTCACCAGAATGAGTCTGCTGGATGATCGGGATTTCTCCCTAAGGATTAGCCCTCTAACTCCCTGKCCCTGTGACTCTGCGATGAGGTTGACAGTGTGATAGGGGAGTGTAAGCCAATTTGACATTTGTCTTAGAACTTTATGTTAAAAATATTGGTAAATAAATAATTTGTCTTAAAGTAAATAGTTTGTCTGGATTTCCTGAATCAGGAATGCTCTTAACTAAACTGTTCTGATCTGTCCTCTTTCGAGATTATGGCAAAGGTGACCACAGATGGTATCTAGATGCATGAAAGAGGGACAATTTGACCAAGGAATGGTGTGGACCTCAAACCCCCTCTAACGGGCTGAAGTAATGGTGAAAATGGTGTTTCATTATGGTCCTTCACCACTTCTACCTGAGTCCGAGCCAGCAACTGCCTTTGCTCTCAGGAGTGCTACATGAGTCCACGTGGAGGGAGCACGGAGAGAGATCCGTTCCAAGCTTCTCTCATGTTGCTGGTGTACTGGTTGGCAAATGGACAAGACATAATGGGTGGTAAAGGTGGTGGGGGCCCAGGTGAGACATTGAAATCGGGACATTATCATAGGCCATCCACTTTGAACTGTGAAGATTTCTGAAGAAGACAATGAAGAGACGCTAGAAGAATGAGTGCCGTGAAGGAGAGGGGGTTGGTCCTAATTGATTTAGACTTGTCCAAAATTGTTTATTTGGGTTATCAGGTTGATTGTGGAGGTCTACACACTGCAAAATGTATAGTAATTTTGACTAAGAATGCATTGTGATACTGATCTGTAATTATAACCCTGATGAGAAAAGTTAATACTAGAATTAACTTTATATTAATATAAATGTACATTCTGCCAGGGTCGACGTGTGCCAATTTGAGGGTTTTAATTTTGAGTGACAGAACTAACATGAATCACTAAGCATTGTAATTCTAAATTTGGGTTGTTTAATTAATTGGGTTTTAATTATGATTTGGAAACAAAGATTTTTGTAAACTGACTGATTTMAMGAAGTTTGTAGTATGTGAGTGAAGCAATTAATGTATTATGAATTGATTGTTTTGATTGTGACATGTGTAAAGAAGTTGTGTACTAAAGATGTTGASACTATTCTCACCGTGCCCCGGCTGAACAGAGAGGGGGAACCCTTTGATCCTGACAGTGAATCTGATCCTAATCTGTTTGACCTATATCCATTACCAATTTACATTTTGATAATGATAATACTCAGGAACTATAGCAGGTTTGTGCTAATGGAACATAGAGTCCATAGGCAATGCCCTTATAAATAATGGGATCATGATGCTTGTCCTGGGTCATGTTCATTAGTCACCAAACTGAATACATTTTACTTAAACCGGGAGTCACTACCTGGGTTTGTCCAACAAGATATTCTAATTTCTACAGATGGTGCTATGGGGATGGAAATAGTTATTTCCACCATGCTGACCAATGGGAGTATGCTCGGTGTCAACATGATTGTTGGAAGTTTGTTTATGCTTAAGTTAGAAATTGTTGCCTCGTGTCTTTCTACATTTGTATTAATGTATTTAAAAAAAAAAAAAAAAATTTTTAATGGCTTTGAAGTTGAGACAAGTCTCAAAATGGGAGATAATGGTAGAAAAATTACAAGATTATGTTATAATACTGTTTATGCATTGGATAGCTTTGATGAGTACTCTCATCTGTGGCTGTGGGACTGAGTTGGGCATCTGGGGCTTGGCGCTGGCAATTTATTTATGATGGCTAGGTGATAGAACCTACAGCCTGCACTGTATGTCAGTAAAAAGTATGGTGGACTAAGAATAGGGTATATCAATTTTTTTGTTAAATACTTATTTTGGGGAAAAATATGACTTGAAATGTTGACGAGACACTATTATGCAACATAAATGGGTTAAACCACATTTCATGCCCCATTCTGTCTAAAAGTCACATATCACATAATGGCTCTAATAGTAATAAAAACTGCACTTTGTAATTTCTCATGTATAAAATGTGTAGTTCGATCCCGGAATGCTGATTGGGTATGAACAAATATTTATTTTTACTCTTCTAACGTTGATAACGAGTTTAGAATAGCAATAAGGCACCTCGGAGGGGTTGTGGTATATACCACGGCTACAGTGGCGGTCAGTGCCATTCATGAGGGAGGACACTTTTTCATGATCATGTCCTTTTCTATTACAGAATGTTGGATGACTGTCATTCATATTCCATTCACCCAGTTCAATGTAACATCGATAGATTTAGACTACTACATGATACTCACATTTTCCATATACCCATCATGAGGTTGCTATGAATTAAAGTTTACAACCTAGGTGCACACAGGTCAAGAGAAACATTTGAGATGAGACAGTGACACATTCAATGCCGCTTTGCACACTTGCCTGCATCTAGCTTATCTAGGGTGTAATCATTAGTCCAAKAGTTGCAAACGAGAGTTTCAATTGGACAAATTCAGGTATTTTTATCCCTATTTCGTTTGCTTTTGTTTTAAGAAACGTTTTTCAACAGAATCAGCGGAATGAATACACCCCTGAACACGCATAAACACAGTTCACTTTTATAGCAGCCACATTATATTCCTTCTCGCTTCTTTGCACTCTCCTCTCACCTTTTCCCTCCGTTTGTGGACTTCAATGAACAACACATCAGCTATGTGACCAGGCGAGAGAACCTTTCCAAGCCAAACCATATAACTGCTACACAGCCTACATCGTTGTCCCCATATTAGCTAAAGTAACGTCCTAGTCAACATAGCTAATAGAATTAATGTGTTGGTAAACCCGCTACAATCATGCAGTAACGTTAGTGTACAGTCAGTAAGCAGTTACACCGGTGGGCCTAGTGGCAATAAATTAGTCAAAATAAATGCTAACCTTGACTTCCAGTGTTGTGTTGGATTGTCATAGCCAGCTAACTAACATAGTATCCATCTGTTTGAGCCAGGTGTTTGTTACTAAACTAGCCAGCTCCATTTGCTAGCTAAGTAGGTGAAACTGAAAGTGGAAAAAAACACTCGCTTGTAATTAATTTGTTAAACTGTTCAACTATTGTCTTTCTCTCTCTTTGAGTCAACTACTCACCACATTTTATGCACTGCAGTACTAGCTTGCTGTAGCTTATGCTTTCGGTACTATATTCATTCTCTGATCCTTTGATTGGGTGAACAACATGTCAGTTCATGCTGCAAGAACTCTGATAGGTTGGAGGACGTTCTCCAGAAGTTGTAATAATTACTGTGTAAGTCTATGGAAGGGGGTGAGAACCAAGAGCCTCCTAGGATTTGTATTGAAGTCAATGTACCAAGAGGAGGTCTGAAGCTAACTGTCCTCCGGCTACACCATGGTGCTACCCTACAGAGTGCTGTTGAGGCTACTGTAGACCTTCATTGCAAAACAGTGTGTTTTAGTCAATTATTTGGTGACGTGAATATATTTAGTTTGGTTTTATCTAAAAAGGATAACTTTTCAAATGTTTTACTTAAAAATTAAAAATAAATCACTGAGGAGCCTCCACTGCACAGCTACGGGCTGTAGCCAGGCACTCCGTGTTGGTTCATACATAAGAACAGCCTTAAGCCGTAGTACATTGGCCAAATACAGTGCCTTCGGAAAGTCATCAGACCCATTGATTTTTCCCATATTTTGTTACGTAACAGCTTTATTCTAAAATMGATTATATTAAATAAAAATCCCTCAGCAATCAACAACACAATATCCCATTATGACAAGGCAAAACGTTTTGGGGGAAATTTTAGCAAATGTATTAAAAATTAAATAATTAAATCATTGAACAATATTTATTTTTTACTATTTTCTACATTGTAGAATAATAGTGAAGACATCAAAACTATGAAATAACGCATATGGAATAATGTAGTAACCAAAAAAGTGTTAAACAAATTATATTTGAGATTCTTCAAAGTAGCCACCCTTTGCCTTGATGACAGCTTTGCACACTCTTAGCATTCTCTCAACCAGCTTCATGAGGTAGTCACCTGGAATGCATTTCAAATAACAGGTCTGCCTTGTTAAAAGTAAATTTATGGAATTTCTTTCCTTAATGCGTTTGAGCCAATCAGTTGTGTTCTGACAAGGTCATCAAGAACTACGATGAAACTGGCTCTCATGAGGATCGCCACAGGAATGGAAGACCCAGAGTTCATTAGCGTTACCAACCTCAGAAATTGCAGCCCAAATAAATGCTTCAGAGTTAAAGTAACAGACACATCTCAACATAAACTGTTCAGAAGAGACTGTGTGAATTAGTCCTTCATGGTCGAATTGCTGCAAAGAAACCACTACTAAAGGACACCAATAATAATAAGAGACTTGCTTGGTTCAAGAAACATGAGCAATGGACATTAGACCAGTGGAAATCTGTCCTTTGGTCTGATGAGTCCAAATTTGAGATTTTTGGTTCCGACCGCAGTGTCTTTGTGAGAGTAGGTGAACGGATGATCTCCGCATGTGTGGTTCCCACCTTGAAGCATGGAGGAGTAGGTGTGATGTTGTGGCTGTGCTTTGGTGTTGACGCTGTCAATGATGTATTTTGAATTCAAGGCATGCMTAACCAGCATGGCTACCACAGCATTCTGCAGCGATATGCCATCCCATCTGGTTTGCGATTAGTGGGACTATCATTTGTTTTTCAACATGACGATGACCCAACACCTACAGGCTGCATAAGGGCTATTTGACCTAGAAGGAGATTGATGGAGTGCTGCATCGTTTGGGCTCCTGAGTGGCGCAGCGGTCTAAGGCACTGCATCTCAGTGCAAGAGGAGACACTACAGTCCCTGGTTCGAATACAGGCTGAATCACATCCAGCCATGACTGGGAGTCTCATAGGGCGGAGCACAATTGGCCCAGCGTCATCCGGGTTTGGCCGAACTAGGCCGTTGTCGTGACTATGTCGTTAATGTGACAACTGCTGTTTATCGAATAATTAACTATGTTTATAATTACGTGATAAAATGAATCCGGTAATCATTAACTCAGTAACCTGGGGCACCATGGGAAAAGTTTCTTTAATGAGTTTCCGTTTCCCAAATTAACTCAATATCAGAATATTGATTTTACAGCAGTCACTAATTAATTACATTTACATTTAACATTTTACATTTAAGTCATTTAGCAGACGCTCTTATCCAGAGCGACTTATTTCCTCTACAGTCTCATCCTGAATGTCGGATAATTCGTAAATCTGCACAAACCRGTGTCTCACTAAATAATTCCGTACCAGACCAATTTATTTAATTATTTATTTACCAACAAGCTAAATTATATAACATACATAAACAGCTATTGATTAGAACTTAGTACAATGAAACAGGTCCCTAGCGGACCAACACGATATGACACATGTTACACAAGATGGGGATTTAGAAAGAGAGAGTGCACATGAGAGAAATTAACATTACATACTCTGGCAACAGTTCTGGTGTACATTCCTGCAGTCAGCATGCCAATTGCACGCTCCCTCAAAACTTGCCACACATCTGTGGCATTGTGTTGTGACAAAACCACATTTTAGTGGCCTTCTGTCTACAGCACAAGGTGCACCTGTGTAATGATCATGCCGTTTAAATCAGCTTCTTTATATGCCACACCTGTCAGGTGTATGAATTATCTTGGCAAAGGAGAAATGCTCACTGACAGGGATATGCACACATTTTAAGAGAAATAATGTAACTCCTTCCACGTATTTCATTGTTTTCAAGAGAACTCATAYCTCCTCGTTGATTATCCCTTACATGTAGTCTGAAGGTGAGAAACATTATGTAAGAACCTAAAACATTTGAAATTGAAGAACCATTTTAGGGGAGATTGCACTATACACCACCTGAAAACACATTCATTTCAATGTAATTGAATATTAATACAATAACCATAATTTGCTAATATTCGACATGAATCGTCATTTAACAATGCTTACCTACCTCTGAAAGCTATTTGAAGTAAAGAAATTTGTAGTATGTTTTAGATTACTAAAATGCTATGCAAATTGTCATTCTGATGTGGCATTGACTTCTCAACTGCCTGGTAGAGCCCTGTAATTTCCAAATTAAACAAAGTAAAAATTTWAAAAAAGAGAGGAAGTTCTTATGAGTTGTTATTAATGACATTTAAGGTGAAATATATATTTTTTACATTCAAAGAGACAGTTAAAGGGTTATTAATAAACATACAAATCTTTACTTTAGTATTTAATAGCATTTCATCTCCAGCAGTTGGTGTGTATGTACAACACCAGGTTTCAACGTTTCTTAACACACACAGCAGGTAGTTTAGCAAGGCATATTAAGCAGAAGGCACTTTATAAAGCCATTTAACAACATAGTGAAAAACAGCATAAGACAGCAGTAAAGTAAGGCCATTAAGCTTAGGTCGTGTTCATTACGGCACGCAATCGGAAAAGGTTTTGCATCGGAAAAGTCAAACGTTTCTTATTGGACAAGTCCAGGTAGTACCTCCATGTTCCGTTTGGTGCCACAAGAACACGACCCAGCTTTATCCCTCCACCAAAACACGGCATACATTTCAACAACAAGCCACACCTTCACTGTGGTTAGGGGATGTGGAGTGCAAAGAAGAGCACTGTACAAATGTGCATAACAACGTAATAGTAATGACACCGAGTAAATATTTGGTAAATTAAGATTTAGATGTTAATTTTTGTTTCCTTCTCTAAAAAGTCCAGGAATGATAGGCATACAGAAATATAGCATTGGAGTGCTGTAAATAAGCTGTTAAATATATAATAAAGACATCTTTCGGATACCTTTGCATACAATTTTCTTCATAAATAATGAACAGTTACCTTCACCATTCAACCAGATTACATTTCATTTTGGAAAAGTACGAGAAAGTAAAATCTTTCATCACTTGAACTTTACCCTTTCTCGTCATCTATGCCAGTGTGTGCAGGCTTTGGTTCCAACCCAGCACCTAACAACAGATTCCACTAAACAAAAGCTTGACAAGTAGTAGATTAGCTGAATCCGATGAATTAGTACAGGGCTGGGGCAAAAACCTGCCCACCCTACTGCCTTCCAGGTCTAAGACCTGGTTTCCCAAAAGCATCTTAAGTCTTAGAACCGTAGGATCCTATTGTTGTAAGATTAACCTAGCCTTAAGACGCGTTTAGGAAACAGGGCCCGGGACTGAAGAACACTCATCCATGCTGAGCGCCGATGGCCTCATCAGTCAGATTGATTGGCTGGGTGTGCTGCCCGGGGCAGGGCATCATATCCTGAGCTGTGAGAGGAGGGCACAGAGCGACGTGACGCTCTCCCTCAGTCTGGCATCCTCTTCCTGTCCCAGGGACACGCCTGCTAGACGGGTTGAACCCGACACCCCCAGGACACAGGGTAGGCTGAGGAACACCTCCGCACCGATACCGCCCCAGCCCTGAAACACACACGGGGAGAAACTCAATAGCATACTCCTCTTTGCCCTCTGTCCTTGCCTCCTTCAAACCAATTGGAGGAGAATGTCAGCGAGGGCGAACTTCTGGCTCTCATATCCAATGGGTTTTGAGAAGGAGACGAGAAGGACGGGAGGAGTATGCTATTGAGATCATCCCAGGGAAACGGATAGGGACACACAAAACTTAACACACAGGTACAGGATGCGGCACAGAGCACAAGCTGAGAAACATGTGACAGCAGTGCATTTTTGTCAAAAAAKCCTCTCCTCCAACACATCAACTTGAGCTGAGGTGTATATAGTAAATTGTGGTTTCTCGACCTAGATTGTGTTCATTCGGCATGCAACAAAAAACGCTTTTTAAACATTTTGCAATGGAAAGCAAAAATAAGCTTCTCATTGGACAAGCCCAGGTAGTCCCTCCCCGTTTCAGTTAGTCTGTGTGTAACTGATGTGAAATGGCTAGCTAGTTAGCAGGGTGCGCGCTAATAGCGTTTCAAATCGGTGACGTCACTCGCTCTGAGACCTTGAAGTAGTTGTTCCCCTTGCTCGGCAAGGGCCGCGGCTTTTGTGGAGCGATGGGTGACGATGCTTCGAGGGTGGCTGTTGTCTATGTGTGCAGAGGGTCCTTGGTTAGGGGTGGGGAGAGAGACGGAGGCAATACTGTTACATGTGCAGCTGTGTTACCTGTGCCAGTGTAGAGACAGAGTGAGTCTTCCTCTGGTCCACCAGGATACTGTGGCTGATGTCAGCGATAGACAGACCCACGGACCAGGAGCGTTGGCCACGGCCCTTCAGCATCTCAAACGCCCTGCACAAAACAGGAAACTGGTCAACGCCATGTTGGCCCATTCAGCTAGAGTAGGAAAGTATTCACACCCCTTGACTTTTTCCACTTTGTTGATTCAAATGGATTTCATTTATTTTCAACGATCTACACAAAATACTCTGTCAAAGTGAAAGAAAAATTCTAACATTTCAACAAATATTTTAAATCATGAAAAATWAAACACTATCTCGATTAGATAAGTATTCAACCCCCCGATTCAATACATGTTAGAATCACCTTTAGTAGCGATTACAGCTGTAAGTCTCTAAGAGCTTTCCACACCTGGATAGTGCAACATTTGCCCATTATTTTCAAATTTCATCAAGCTTTGTCAAATTGGTTGTTGATCATTGCTAAACAGCCATTTAAGTCTTGCCATAGATTTAAGCCAATTATAAGTCAAAACTAACTCTGCCACTGAGGAACTTTCAACACTTTTGCTAAGCAACTTTTGCTAAGCAACTCTGTTTTAGGTTATTGTCCTGCTGAAAGGTGAATTAATCTCCCAATGTCTGGTGGAAAGGAGACTGAACCAGGTTCTTCTCTAGGATTTTGCCTGTGGTTAGCTCTATTACGTTTATTTTTTATCCTGAAACTCCCCAGTCCTTAACGATGACAAGCATACCCATAACATGATGCATCCACCACTATGCTTGAAAATATGGAGTGGTACTCAGTAATGTGTTTTATTGGATTTGTGTGTTTTTATGGATTTGACTCAAACATAACACTTTCTATTCAGGACAAAAAGTTAATTGCTTTACCTCATTTTTTAAAGTATTACTTTAGTGCCTTGTTGCAAACAGGATGCATGTTTTGGAAAATTGTATTCTGTACAGGCTTCCTTCTTTTCACTCTATCAATTATGATAGCATTGTGGAGTAACTACAATGTTGTTGATCCATCAGTTGTTTTCGCCAATCACAGCCATTAAACTCTAACGGTTTTAAAGTCACTATTGGACTCATACAACCTTGTTGTTGTTTTTGTTACTTACCGGTCTAACAGAGGTTTGGTAGCTTTGGATCTGGGTGCGATCTCTGGATGTTGGTGGCTAGCCCCCATCAAAATGTTACTCAACACAGGGACTGCAACACAAAGACAGATTGTGAGTTTTATAGAAATCCCATTAATATCTAGAGATAATGTATTAAATGGCTCCTGTGCTCCACAGAGAGTAATAATAAACATTCACTGCAAGTAGATACTGCCTTGGTAGTTTGGTATGCAATATTTCCCCTATATTCATTTAGCAGCGGTAGGCCACTGCTTCTAAATCATTGCCAAATAAAGGATTACACKAAAAAAATTGGGGGAGATCCAGGATGGTAAAATGTTTTCAGTGCAATATGCAGAAATGGAGGAGCCTAATTTCACTGTGTGACAAAACAAGCAATGTGTAGAGAATAATTTTACCATCTAAACCATCTAAACCGCTGTGAAATATATTTTCAGTTGTTTATAGTTGGTGTACAAAACCGAAAGTAAAAGATGCAAAAACGAAACGTAAGAATGGGAAGCATAGAAATAGCTCACATAGAACAGATTTACAGTTTCTTAGACTTGCTTTCAATGAGAATGACAGATCTACACCTAAAATGTCTATGTGAATTTGGTCAGGTCGCCCAAAAAGTTACATCATGCAGCTATAAATGACTAAAACCAAAGTATGTAGAAATGATCATGTAGCTAAATATATTTTTTATAAGATCAGTTTGAGCACTAACAATGACCAAAATAAAACTAGACAGAATCTAGCATAAGCCATGGCAAAATGTGTACAAATTAGCTTTAAAAAATGCAAAATGTTGTCACTGCGGCCAAGAGTAGGACCTCTAACATTTGGTCGGAAACCACGCCTTCTGGCCATGCCATGCAACCCACCATGCTAACTTTGCCACCACTGCTGAAAGAAATCCTCAGACCTGTCTCTATCTTACCCTTGTTGTCTGAGAGTTCTCCTATGACCCAGGCCTGTTTGTGTGTGTTGAGACTGATGTCCAGGACGTGACAGAGACGTTCAGAGTCCAGGTTACACCCCGCCCCAATCACCCTGGATGGTGGCAGGCCGCTCTGTCTCCACGCCACGTGGGTCATGATGTCCACTGTCAGAGGTCAAAGGATAGGAAAAGAAGGGGGATGGGAAGAGGAGGGAGAGAGAGAGGGATATTAGAAAAGAGGATTTATGAAATTTTCGCAGATATTTTTTGTGGACAGTAAATCATACACCAATGCCAATAGGAGATTTGATCACAATTTTTCTGTATTTCCCATGACATTTCTAGTTCAGTGCCTTCTGCTGCTTTTGACTGGTAGGTGTGTGTGTGTGTGTGTGTTCAGACCTGGTTGCGAGGCGATGAGCAGCACAGCGTTGGGGCTAAGGCGGACCAGGCCTGGGATAATGCCCCGGTACATGTCCACGTTGGTCTGGACCACGCTCACGTACGACTGCTTGTTGCTCCACGCGTTCGCCGTCACCACGATCACACTGGAGTCGGCAGACGCCGACATGTCTATCATTGGAAAACAAGCGGTTCTTCAACAAAAGTGGAGTATCTTAAGGCCCCATTGTCACACGCGTTTTTTGGGAAAGTGGTAGCCCCAGCGTTGATAGTCATCCCTTGAATAAACATCCCTTTGAAAGAAGGACCTGCACGCTCCAACATACAGTGGCTTGTGAAAGTATTCACCCCCCTTGGCATTTTTCCTATTTTGTTGCCTTACAACCTGGAATTAAAATAGATTTTTGGGGGTGTTTGTATAATTTGATTTACACAACCTACCACTTTGAAGATGCAAAATAAGAAAAAGATAACATGAAATAAGACAAAAAAAAACTGAACCTGAGCGTGCATAACTATTCACCCCCCCAAAGTCAATACTTTGTGGAGCCACCTTTTGCAGCAATTACAGCTACAAGTCTCTTGGGGTATGTCTCTATAAGCATGGCACATCTAGCCACTGGGAGTTTTGCCCATTATCCAAGGCAAAACTGCTCCAGCTCCTACAAGTTGGATGGGTTCTGCTGGTATACAGCAATCTTTAAGTCATACCACAGATTCTCAATTGGATTGACATCTGGGCTTTGACTAGGCCATTCCAAGACATTTACATGTTTCTCCTTAAACCACATGAATGTTGCTTTAGCAGTATGCTTAGGGTCATTGTCCTGCTGGAAGGTGAACCTCTGTCTCAGTCTCAAATCTCTGGAAGGCTGAAACAGGTTTCCCTCAAGAATTTCCCTGTACTTAGCGCCATCCATCATTCCTTCAATTCTGACCAGTTTCCCAGCCCCTGCCGATGAAAAACATCCCCACAGCATGATGCTGCCACCACCATGCTTCACTGTGGGATGGTGTTCTCGGGGTGATGAGAGGTGTTGGGTTTGCGCTAGACATAGCATTTTCCTTGATGGCCAAAAAGTTCAATTTTAGTCTCATCTGACCAGAGTACCTTCTTCCATATGTTTGGGGAATCTCTCACATGCCTTTTGGCAAACACCAAACATGTTTGCTTATTTTTTTCTTTAAGCAATGGCTTTTTTCTGGCCACTCTTCCGTAAAGCCCAGCTCTGTGGAGTGTACGGCTTAAAGTGGTCCTATGGACAGATACTCCAATCTCCGCTGTGGAACTTTCCAGCTCCTTCAGGGTAATCTTTGGTCTCTTTGTTGCCTCTGATTAATTCCCTCCTTGCCTGGTCCGTGAGTTTTGGTGGGCAGCCCTCTCTTGGCAGATTTGTTGTGGTGCCATATTCTTTCCATTTTTTAATAATGGATTTAATGGTGCTCTGTGGGATGTTTCAGATATTTTTTATAACCCAATCCTGATCTGTCCAAAACTTTGTCAATGACCTGTTTGGAAAGCTCCTTGGTCTTCATGGTGCCCATTGCTTAGTGGTGTTGTAGACTCTGGGGCCTTTCAGAACAGGTGTATATATACTGAGATCATGTGACAGATCATGTGACACTTAGATTGCACACAGGTGGACTTTATTTAAATAATTATGTGACTTCTGAAGGTAATTGGTTGTACCAGATCTTAATTATAGCAAAGGGGGTGAATACATATGCACGCACCACTTTTTTTTTTTTTTAACACAATACAATTTTCCATCATCTATTTGGCAAACTGTGTTATAAATCATCTCTTATTTTTATAAAGTGATTTGAGCTTTATAATTAAAATATCAGTCCTAAAATGGTTTACGTCAAGCCATGCATAATGTTTTTAAAGTCTCATGGAATGTAGGCCTACAATGAACACCACATATCGGCAACTGTAGGGGATATCATAGAAGTCAACACCTATATCCATGTTGAAATGTTATGGCATTTTCTCAATTGGTTTTGTTGATAGGCCACTCTGATAGGACTGCATTAGTGTACAGTTCACTGCTGCTCTACTGGGTAAAAGTAGTGTCTAATACGTTTGTAGGAGATGTACCTTTAGATACCTCCACCTTCGGTAAGTTGAAAATCTCTAGATCCATGCTACCACCTTTGGTGGAGCTCTCGGCTACYTCAATGAAGACTAGTCTATCCACTTTACCCTATAAAGCAGAGAGAGAGAACATAATATGTGAACTCTTCACTGTTATGAAGGATACATGGGATAGAAATGGTGATCAATACTCAAAACACATCCTTTCGACACAACGGATTATGAAAGGCTTGTTATATCAATGTACCTGGGTCGTGTTCATTTGGCACCAAAAGCAAAAAAACAAACTGAAACAGGGCGATCTATAAATTGTTTGTCAAGTAGGTTTAAATACATTTCACGTCAAAATCAGCCTTTGATTCTGCTTCGTGACAACATTTGCAACCTTTTGGAGGGAGGGCAAAAAGTAGAGGCTGAAATAAGTACTACATGGACTTGTCCAATAAGAAACACAAATTTCAATTTCTCGTCACAAAAGGTTTCCTGTCGCGTGTCCTAATGAACACGACCCGGTTTTAACATTTGAGTGTCAAAGCAAAAAAAACGCAGTCATACTTTTGCCAAAATACTCATCACTGATGCCATTCCCAAGTCTCCGCCCCCAATGACTGTGACTTTGTTGATTAAGTGATCGTGATGCTGTACTCCACCTGTGATAGGAGGACATGGTTTGAGTTAGAGCCAGGGGTGTTAATGTCAGGTGAGATGTTTAGCTTCAGAATGCTGCAAACAGAAATGTACCAAACAGAGATTACGCTTTTCCCAGTTCTACATGACAGACAATCAGATCTGTTCTAAATTATACATTTCAATCTAAACATTCTGCAATTTACCACAGCATCCCTAGAGAAAGCTGGCTTGGACATTCTTGGCAAACTATCAGACCCAGCCACGGCTTAATCTGGAGTTTGCGTTGTCGGTTTCTGGTTTCATCAGATACCGACACCTTGAATATCAAAACGCTCATTTGTAGTAGGTGACAGGTTTCATTGAATGAAGAAATACACTTTGGACATAATTGTAGTATAAAGCGGTCATGTGTTATCCTCTGGGCCCAAATATAGCCTTACCTTTTTAAACCCAATGAACCATTCAGCAAGCTGCATTCTGGCAGTATATGTCTAGAAAGTCTGGTTTCCCAGACACAGATTACGCCTAATTCTGGACTGAAAAGCATGCTCAATGGAGAATCTCCATTGAAAGTTGTTTTAAACCCAGGGCCCATATCCACAAAGCTCATATACACTACCGGTCAAATGTTTTAGAACACCTACTCAGTCAAGGGTTTTTCTTTATTTTTACTATTTTCTACATTGTAGACTAATAGTGAAGACATCAAAACTACGAAATAACACACATGGAATCATGTAGTAAGCACAAAAGTGTTAAAGAAATATTTTTTTCAAATATATTTTAGATTCTTCTAAGTAGCCACCCTTTGCACACTCTTGGCATTCTCTCAACCAGCTTCACCTGGAATGCTTTTACAACAGTCTTGAAGGAGTTCCCACATATGTTGAGCACTTGTTGGCTGCTTTTCCTTCACTTGGTTGAGGTCGGGGGATTGTGGAGGACAGGTCATCTGACACAGCACTCCATCACTCTCCTGCTTGGTAAAATAGCCCTTACACAGCCTGGAGGTGTGTTGGGTCATTGTCCTGTTGAAAAACAAATGATAGTCCCACTAAGCGCAAACCAGATGCGATGGAATATCGCTGCAGAATGCTGTGGTAGCCATGCTGGTTAAGTGTGCCTTGAATTCTAAATAAATCAGACAGTGTCACCAGCAAAGCACCCCCACACCATAAGAACTTCTCATCCATGCTTTACGGTTGGAAATACACATGCAGAGATCATCCCTTCACCCACACCGCGTCTCACAAAGACACAGCAGCTGGAACCAAAAATCTCCAATTTGGACTCCAGACCAAAGGACACATTTCCACCAGTCTAATGTCCATTGCTCGTGTTTCTTGGCACAAGCAAGTCTCTTCTTCTTATTGGTGTCCTTTAGTAGTGGTTTCTTTGCAGCAATTTGAACATGAAGGCCTGATTCACGTAGTCTCCTCTGAACAGTTGATGTTAAGATGTGTCTGTTACTTGAACTCTGTGAAGCATTTACTGATCCTCTGCAGCAGAGGTAACTCTGGGTCTTCCATTCCTGTGGCGGTCCTCATGAGAGCCAGTTCCAGTTTTTGCGACTGCACTTTATTTAACCAGGTAGGCCAGTTGAGAACAAGTTCTCATTTACAACTGCGACCTGGCCAAGATAAAGCAAAGCAGTGTGACAAAAAACACAGAGTTACATATAGGATAAACAAAAGTACAGTCAATAACACAATAGAAAAATCTATATACGGTGTGTGGAAATGGAGTAAGAAGGTAAGGCAATAAATAGGCCATAGTAGCGAAGTAATTACCATTTAGCAAATTAACACTGGAGTGATAGATGTGCAGATGAAGATGTGCAAGTAGAAATAKCGGTGTGCAAAAGAGCAAAAAAGTTAATAAAGACAATATGGGGATGAGGTAGGTAGTTGGGTGGGCTCTTTACAGATGGGCCATGTACAGCTGCAGCGATCAGTAAGCTGCTCAGACAGCTGAAGTGAGGGAGATACAGTGGGGAGAACAAGCATTTGATACACTGCCGATTTTGCAGGTWTTCCTACTTACAAAGCATGTAGAGGTCTGTAATTTTTAATCATAGGTACACTTCAACTGTGAGAGATGGAATCTAAAACCAATATCCAGAAAATCACATTGTATGATTTTTAAGTAATTAATTTGCATTTTATTGCATGACATAAGTATTTGATCACCTACCAACCAGTAAGAATTCCGGCTCTCACAGACCTGTTAGTTTTTCTTTAAGAAGCCCTCCTGTTCTCCAGTGTGCAAAGCTGTCACCAAGGCAAAGGGTGGCTACTTTGAAGAATCTCAAATATAAAATATATATTATATTAGTTTAACACTTTTTTGGTTACTTCATAGTTGATGTCTTCACTATTATTCTACAATGTAGAAAATAGTAAAAATAAAATAAAAACCCTCGAAATGAGTAGGTGTTCTAAAGCTTTTGACCGGTAGTGTGGAAATATCAAAACAACTCCAAAGCAACTGAATGTGTAACATGGAACCACTGACTCGCTAGCTTTTTTATTATAAAGACACCGCTTAAACTCTGACGCTCTCTGGTGGCATTTTGTAAACTACGCATAATATTGTATACTACATTTCAGAAACAATGCGACTACTACAGAGCCCAAAATAGAGCATGCCAAAAAAAACTGAAATGTAGTTTGTTTTTCAGGAGGGGTCCCACTAATTTTCCCCATGTTGGGGAATAAGATATTTTTAAGTCTAGGTTTGAAATAAAATATGTCTCCAATTACTGTTCCAATTTTTTTAAATATATATTTTCCATAGAAAGCCCTTTTAAAAGCGCAGGGCTTGTGCAACGAAACGTTGATATAGTTGTGTTTTTATATTAGTTTTCATTTCAATTATTTTAAAGATTTTATTCCGTTTTCAGATCCACTTTACAATAGTTTATTTAGTTAAAAGTTATATAAAAACATGTCTATATTATTTAGTTTCAGTTTTGTTGTTGGACTAAAAGTTGCCAATGCGTAGGAGGTTAGGAGCCATTTAGTTGCTGCTGTTTTTTGGGATGTCACTTCTTGACACTGTGGGCAGTAGGGCATAAGGTGATTGGTCTGGTCATAGGTTAGGTTTAAAAAGGTAGACGGTGTAGATGCACAAAGTAAACAGCAGTAGTGGGTCAATTTCCGCAACAACCAGGTGTTGAAGCGCAAGGCTAAACTTCAGGGGCTGGTTTTCCGGACACAGCTGTGTAGTCTTTCAATCAAGATTCTCAATTGAGCATGCTTTTTAGTCCAAGACTAGGCTTAAATCTGTGTCCAGGACACCATCCCTATATCAAAACTTTTTTACCATTGCAACATTTAATCGGTTTTGGTCCCCTAGCTATTATGTTGTAGCTGTGTGCAGTGCACCCGAGCACATGCACAGATACTCTGTGTGACTATGTGAGAACAAAGTTTTGTATCGTGCTAATCTCAATGGGCGTATTCGAGCGGATTGTTTTGTCAAGTCGCCTTATAAACTGTGTTGCATTCTGGGGATAAAAAAATTGTCCGACCTGCATGAACTTTACAAAAATCATGTGATCAAAAGGTCATGACCTTTTGACTGCGGTCCACTGCAAGTTACTGCAGTTGCTCTTCATCAACTTCATCCTGCAGGGGTGATGATGTGGTAGGCACAGCTTGTCCCATTAATTAATCGCAAAAATGTAGGATTAGCTGATAACTACAAAAAACAAAACATTTMAGATAATATAGAGAATCTGGAACTATTTATTGATCAGCATTTTGATGTGCTGGAAAAATAAACGGATACATCGAAGTGAACAAGAGAAGACCTTTCCTCGAGTTCTGCGAGCAAACCTGAAGGGAAGCCGCCGTCTAAAATTCCAAATGTAACATCGGAGGGTGACGTTTTTATAACTCCAGAAGATAGAGCATGGCCTTACAAGCATGAGAGAGCAGTTAAAAAAACTGGATCTATTGCCTGGGCTACTGGGGGAGGTTGAGGACTTAAAAACAGGAATGGATTACAGTAATTAAATGGAAGAAATACGAGTGGAAATAAGACATTGAAAACTACCGCGGACTCCCTAAAAGACACTACAGAGAGGCTACGGTATGATAATAAAACAATGAAAGCGGAATTACTTGATCTAAACTAGAAGTATGAAAAATAATATTGTTATAATGGGAATAAAGGAGGATGAAAATAAAAACTATCAGTCAACAGAGGAAAACAATCAAGGTGTTCATGAAACGTAATCTCAAGATGACGGACGAACAGGTGGAAACATTTGATTTTCAAAAGGCTCACCGTTTTCGGCGGCAGAGCAGAGGGAAGGCCCTGTCCGATCGTAGCTATGCTAACCCACTAAAAAAGAAAATTGCCTTGTTATAACAGGGTAGGGAATTGAAGAACACCCCATTCTCTACTAATGAACAATTTCCCCATGAAATAGTGGAGCGAAGATGTGCCCTGTACCCCACTTTCAAAAGGCTCCGAGCAGAGAAGCAGAACGTTCATCTAGTGGTCGATAATTTATATGGAAACAACCAAATGTTCAAGGACTCGAAGATTACAACATGGCTGTGAGTGATAGCTACTTCCTGTTGAAGTAGTCCCCGATACATATTTGCACCGCATTACAGTACAAATATGGATTCATTTGTTTTTCACCCCAAAAAGAATTCTGCATGAACAACTTCAAAAATATATAAAATAAGGTTGGATTTATGGTAATGGAGAACGGGTATGATTAACTTATCCTTTTTCTATTTAGGCAATATGGAGCTTTGGACGTAATATCAGGTTTTGATTTAGGGGAAGGCGAAGATGTACCTTTTTTCTTTATTTAATTTGAAGATTGTACATTAGAAATACCAATGCTGTTTTTTGTTTGTTTGATATGATATGGCCCGATTGTAGAGGTCTGGTATATTATGACTTAAAAGCTGTTAAATAGTGCAGCCCTTGTTCGCCGATGTGAATCGGAATGATTAGCTTTTAAGATAAAACTGAATAAATATGAATAGATTTATATAATTAAAAACCTGCCTAGGTTCTCTATTGGAATAGGCCTATACGATCCTAAAATAATTGGTGTTATTACTGTTAAAAAAATTGTGTTTACCAATAGAATGGGCGGATGGTGAAGTAGACATACTTGGTATAACATTAAAAAAATATAAATGAACTTACCACAATTAATTTCAATAGAAAGTTTGCAAAAAATAGATAAGATTCTGCAACCATGGAGAGGTAAAAACTTGTCTATTTAAGGAAAAATCACATTGATTAACTCTTTGGTCCTACCAGTTTACTTACTTACTAAATGGCACTGCCTACTCCAGATGACTCATTTTTTAAATCATATGAGCAAAAAAATATTTCATTTGATTTGGAATGCTAAGCCAGACAAAATTAAACGTGTCTATTTATATAATGAATATGAGTTTGGGGGGCTAAAATTAATTAATATTAAAGTTTTTAAACCTCTCACTAAAAGCTTCACTCATACATAAGTTATACTTAAACCCAAAATGGTTCTCCAGTAGATTATTAAGAACAGTTTATCCTCTGTTAAACATGTGCCTTTATAAGGATTACAACTTCAAATTTCCGACTAATTGAAAATGAGTATCACCCTTTCTTAAAACAAGCCGTACAAAGCTGGTTACAATTTCAGATTTATCCTCCAGAAAAGAGAAAACAAATATATATTACAACAAATGCTATGGTTAAATTCAAATATACTGTGGAAGGACCACCAGAGGGCAGGCTGGGCTCACGGATAGTAGCCCAACAAGGCATGTGAGACAAGGTAACCAGAGGCAATTAAGCACAGCTGGCGGTACTAATGACATTCTCTTTCCCCTATAAGAGAGAGGATGGAACCAGCAGAGAGGGGGAAGACAAACRATCTCTGTAGAATGGCTACCAAGAGAGGGGAGCTATCGAAGAAGACCCATTAAGACTATGACAAATCTGTGATTGTTATTATAGTTTAAAGATAATCGTCTTGTGTTCCTGTGTCATCTAAAGAAGATGTATGTTGTTCCTTGGGAGATTCTCATTGTTTGTTTTGTCAGAAATCTCTCAATGTGTTCAATCAAGAAAACCTACTCGTTTATTCCACCTATCCGCTTTAGTGACACCAAATTACTTGGTCCGCTCACAATACTGATTAATAAAAAAACTTTTTTTATGGATTTCTTTTTTTTTAAATGGTATTATATTTATTAATGATACTATGAATTGAAACAGAGGAGTTACAGTTGAAGTCAGAAGTTTACATACACCTTAGCCAAATACATTTAAAAACTCAGTTCTTCACAATTCCTGACATTTAATCCTAGTAAAAATTCCCTGTRTTAGGTCAGTTAGGATCACAACTTTATTTTAATACTGTAAAATATCAGAATAARAGTAGAGTGTTTTATTTCAGCTTTTATTTCTTCCATTACATTCCCAGTGGGTCAGAAGTTTACATACACTCAATTAGTATTTGGTAGCATTGCCTTTAAATTGTTTAACTTGGGTCAAACGTTTTCAGGTAGCCTTCCACAAGCTTCCCACAATAAGTTGGGTGAATTTTGGCCCATTCCTCCTGACAGAGCTGGTGTAACTGAGTCAGGTTAGTTGGCCTCCTTGCTCACACACGCTTTTTCAGTTCTGCCCACAAATTTTCTATGGGATTGAGGTCAGGGCTTTGTGATGGCCACTCCAATACCGTTACTGTTGTCGTCCTTAAGCCATTTTGCCACAACTTTGGAAGTATGCTTGGGGTCATTGTCCATTTGGAAGACCCATTTGCGACTAAGCTTTAACTTCTTGACTGATGTCTTGAGATGTTGCTTCAATATATCCACATAATTTTTCTGCCTCATGATGCCATCTATTTTGTGAAGTGCACCAGTCCTTCCTGCAGCAAAGCACCCCCACAACATGATGCTGCCACCCCCGTGCTTCACGGTTGGGATGGTGTTCTTCGGCTTGCAAGCCTCCCCCTTTTTCCTCCAAACATAAAGATGGTCATTATGGCCAAACAGTTCAATATTTGTTTCATCAGACCAGAGGACATTTCTCCAAAAAGTATGATATTTGTTCCCATGTGCAGTTGCAAACCGTAGTCTGGCTTTTTTATGGCGGTTTTGGAGCAGTGGCTTCTTCCTTGCTGAGCGGCCTTTCAGGTTATGTCGATATAGGACTCGTTTTTACTGTGGATATAGATACTTTTGTGCCTGTTTCCTCCAAATCTTCACAAGGTCCTTTGCTGCTGTTCTGGGATTGATATGGGACTTTTCGCACCAAAGTACGTTCATCTCTAGGAGACAGAACACGTCTCCTTCCTAAGCGGTATGACGGCTGCGTGGTCCCATGGTGTTTATACTTGCATACTATTGTTTGTACAGATGAACGTGGTACCTTCAGGTGTTTGGAAATTGCTCGCAAGGATGAACCAGACTTGTGAGGTCTACAATTTTTTTCTGAGGTCTTGGCTGATTTCTTTTGATTCTCCCATGATGTCAAGCAAAGAGGGACTGAGTTGAAGGTAGGCCTTGAAATACATCCACAGGTACACCTCCAATTGACTCAAATTATGTCATTAGCCTATCAGAAGCTTCTAAAGCCATGACATTTTCTTGAATTTTCCAAGCTTGTTTAAAGGCACAGTCAACTTAGTGTATGTAAACTTCTGACCCACTGGAATTGTGATACAGTGAATTATAAGTGAAATAATCTGTCTGGAAACAATTGTTGGAAAAATGACTTATGTCATGCACAAAGTAGATGTCCTAACCAACTTGACAAAACTATAGTTTGTTAACAAGAAATTTATGGAGTGATTTAAAAACAAGATTTAATGACTCCAACCTAAGTGTATGTAAACTTCCAACTTCAACTGTATGTCACATACGCAGTTATCGAAAATATATGGGAATATCTGCTCAATCCAAACTTACAACCAACTGACCGCCACACTACCACAAAAATGGAGGCGGCAAGTGGAAAAGGGAGAAGGTAGGGAACTTGTTTGCCTGCCATATATTAAAGATACAAATTGGCTGACAGGAACTGGCATAAATAGAAAAATATACCAGTTCCATTTGAGGACAAAAATGTTGACGGCTGCGCTATACAGGTTGAAAAATAAATGGGAAGAGATTTGCAATGTACCAATTCCATGGCATATGGTTTATGAACTGGTACAAAAAACGACACTTGATTCAACACTTAGTTGTTCAATTTAAATTATTATATAAAATTCTTGCCACCAACAGAATGCTATACATATGGGGCATACAACAATCTCAGCTCTGTAGATTTTGCTGCGAAGAGTCAGAATCAATAGGGTCAATACCAGAATAAATGATCTATTAGAGACGGGATTAAAAGAGCTTATGTTTGTTAATGTATTATTGTTATGCGACTGCTTTATATAAAAGTACCATGTTTGTAAAATGTGTATGTAAAATGTTCACATATGTAGCAAAAAAACGAAAAGATATTTGTCCCCCGAAGAGGGGAGGGGTTAATAAAAAGTTAATCCTGCAGCCATCCCCCGCATTATGGGAAGCTCTATTGTTAACCAATCATTAGGGATGTTTTTGTTTAACCCACGCGAATGTGACCAAAGACATTTTTATTTGCCCAGATTTGTGTACAATGGATATATACAAATACATGTGTTATGAGGCTCTCACTTCTTGATTGTGCAATGCACATATTATATTACGAGTTCCGTACAATGTGTGATATGGGGGGGTTAATGTTTATTTCAACATCGTAAAGAAAACGTTTTAAAAACAATGGCAACACTGAGCCTCGCAGTTGGAAAACTGACTTTCGGCTTTCACAGATGCACCTCCCTCAACGTTTCGGCTGCCTTAGCGCTGTGTTTTACACATGGGAAACTGTTAAGCGTGAATCAAGAATGCTCCACCACCCAAAGGACATCCAGCCAACTTGACATAACTGTGGGACGCAATGGAGTCAACATGGATCAGCATCCCTTTGGAACGTTTTCGACACCTTGTAGAGTCCACGCCTAGGGCTGTGGAGGTCACTACACTTGTCAGCAGGTGATTGTCAAGTGAATAACTGTTGGTCTCACGGTTATTGACTGTTAATTAGCAAACATATTTAGCATCTCCTGGCTTCCAAACATAGCCTACAAGCCACTGATGCAGACATTTGGAACATCTACATTTTAAAAAGTCTAATAAATCCATGTAATATAGCTTACACCTTCACAATAAATCCATTATTTATATTAGACAGGTCTAAAGAAGCATGATATGAAGAAAATGTAGTCTATTTCAGAAGCAAAGAATAGCATACTCTGAGTTGTTCTTATGTTAGGTCCTGATCTGGCTGTGCCAAATGGCTGTGGGCTACACTAGTTCATTTAGCAGACAAGATTTGCTAAGAATTGCGTGGCATTATTTTATAGTATTAAGAATACAATTGAACCAAGCTGAATAAAATAGAGAGGATATTTTCTCCAAACGATTTGAAGAAGTGCGCACTATTCTGTGTTGAGCGGTTAACAAAGAAATAGGTACTCCTATATACTTAATTTAGAGTTAAATGTAACTTTAGCTATTCTATTCAAACGTTGGGCTATATGTTTTGATTTTTAATACATTGATGCGACTAATGATGATTTGAAAAGAGAGTTCTGCTTTGTTTTTTGCGCCGGCTGTACACTTCATCAGTCTCAAATATCACGGCAACATCCCCTTTGTGGCCATAATGCACCCTAAAGAAATCCATGCCTTTTGCTGCCAGTAGCCGTTGTGTCCGAAGTGCTGTGTTGTGCCCTTCTCCCTGAGTGCTGAGTGCTCCGAAGCACCTCTCACTCACATGGCTCTCCATCACGTGATCGGGTCTTTCTCACAGGCTACAAGCGAAGACATCAGGGACCCAACTCCACACATCCTTATCCAATTCCGATGTGATTATTGAAGATATTCGAATAACATTTACTTTGTCAGCCAACAAGATGAGTAAGCCTAACAAACTGCAAAAGCACTAGCCTATATCAATCTACTACCATAGTACATAGGTTGACCTATTCTATTCTGTGCGAGAAATAAATATTCCAAACACAGTCTGGGACAGTTTTGGTATGCAATAGATTCCAAATTAATACAACCAAGAGCATAAAACCCCCCCACTGCAGATCAAAATGTTTAGCTTAAAATTGATCAACTATTAGGCTATTTCTTCACATTATAAGCTTACAAGGCAGTAGGATATATACGCGAATGTTCCATTAGCGGGAAAACACCATCATCAGAAGTGACCGCAAATGTGATTATGCATGTAATGATTTTATTATAAAGATTTAGAGTGAAATTTATGCCAGTTAGGCTCTACACCCCTTGTAAAGTGGCTTTAATGCGCTTAATTTTCTTATGACATTGCCAGCAGTAAGATTTGAGTTCCCGGTACCGGGTCCAAAAACAACCACTCAGAGTTTAACTAGTACTGGTTAGGACAGCTCATGAGGTGATGAGATACCAACATCAAACCAACCATATGTGCAGAATTAGCCCATTTTGGAAATGTTGGATTCGCCACTGCTCTTAAACCATTTCATCTGTGTCCGGCAAACCAGGCAAATAAATCTAGTCTATATACCCACCTTCATTGATCTTCAGGTTGGAAACGAAGGCCAGCAGCTCATTGGGGTCTCTGTTGTCTCCTGTGGACTTGGTACCCAGCGGAGGCTCCTCCTCAAACTGGGAGATCATCTCAGCCAGGAGACCTACTACAGACGACTTGGGCTGAAGAGGAAGACACACAGCTTAACAATGGGAGAGACAGGATGCCTCAATGTCATCGATCTGTCATGGTCAATGACATGAGAATTTACTCCATCAAAAATGCTTCATCAAAGAATGAATAACATGACACTCGCACAAATTTGCTACATTTGAGGTGGAGCTGAAAAATGAAAGTCACACTCAACGTTACTTCCATATGTATTGTCCATACTAGTGTACCAGGCTCTTCAATCTTTTCTTGATTCCTCACATCCTCTCTTTTCTCAAAACACACTGGAGAAGAAGCCCAGAGGGCAGAGACCTTTGACATTATCCTCCAGTAAGGTAGAGAAGGATTTTGTTACATTACAGCCTTACTCTAAAATTGATTAAATCATTTTTTTCTTCATCTACACACAAAACCCCAGAATGATGAAGTGAAAACACATTTAGACATTTTTGCAAATGTATTACAGATAAAAAACAGAAATACCTCATTTATATAGTATTCAAACCCTTTGCTATCGGTGCATCCTGTTTCCATTGATCATCCTTGAGATGTTTCTACAACTTGATTGGAGTCCACCTGTGGTAAATTCAATTGATTGGACATGATTTGGAAAGGCACACACTTGTCTATCTATATAAGGTCCCACAGTTGACAGTGCATGTCAGAGAAAAAAAACAAGCGATGAGGTCGAAGGAATTGTCCGTAGAGCTCCGAGACAGGATTGTGTCGAGGCACAGATCTGGGGAAGGGTACCAAAACATTTCTGCAGCATTTGAGGTCCCCAAGAACACAGTGGCCTCCATCATTCTTAAATGGAAGTTTGGAACCAACAAGACTCTTCCTAGTGTTTTCTGCCAGGCCAAACTGAGCAATCGGGAAAGAAGGGCCTTGGTCAGGGAGGTGACCAAGAACCCGATGGTCACTCTGACAGAGCTCCAGAGTTCCTCTCTGGAGATGGGAGAACCTTCCAGAAGGACAACCATCTATGCAACACTCCACCAATCAGGCCTTAATGGTAAAGGGGCCAAACGGAAGCCACTTCGCAGTAAAAAGGTACATGACAGCCCGCTTGGAGTTTTCAAAGGGTAACTAAAGGACTCTGACCATGAGAAACAATATGCTCTAGTCTGATGATACCAAGATTTAACTTTTGTCCTGAATGCCAAGCGTCACATCTGGAGGAAACCAGGCACCTCTCATCACCTGGCCAATACCATCCCTACGGTGATGCATGGTGGTGCCAGCATCATGATGTGGGGATATTTTTCAGTGGCAAGGACTGGGAGACTAGCCAGGACTGAGGGAAAGATGAACGGAGCAAAGTACAGAGAGATCCTTGATGAAAACCTGCTCCACAGCGCTCAGGACCTCAGACTGGGGCGAAGGTTCACCTTCCAACTGGACCATGACCCTAAATAGCACAAAGCCAAGACAACGCAGGAGTGGCTTTGGGACAAGTCTCCGAATGTCCTCGAGCGGCCCAGCCAGCGCCGGACTTGAACCCGATCAAACATCTCTGGAGAGACCTGAAAATAGCTGTGCAGCGACGCTCGCCATCCAACCTGACAGAGCTTGAGAGGATCTGCAGAGAATAATGGGTGAAACTCCCCAAATACAGGTATGCCAAGCTTTGTCGCGTCATACCAAGAAGACTCCAGGCTGTAATCGTTGCCAAAGGTGCTTCAACAAAGTACTGAGTAAAGGGTCTTAATACGTATGTAAATGTGATTTCAGTTTTAATTGTTTATAAATTTGCTAAATTTTTTACCTGTTTTTGCTTTGTCGTTATGGGTTATTTTGTGTAGATTGATGAGTGGAAAAACGATTTAATCAATTTTCGAATAAGGCTAACGTAACAAAATGTGGAAAAGAGAAGGGGTCTGAATACTTTCCGAATGCACTGTACATGCAATAGTATCTCTTGCGCTTTTGATAATGATTTCACAAGGCCTATTTCACATGATATGCCTAAATACTTAACCACTAGGCTAATGAATACTTTTCTTTCAATTATTTGGGCTTATGTTAACTTATACTGAACAAAAATATAACAATGAAACAATTAAAATGTTTACTGTTTCTGTTCATATAAGGAAATCAGTCAATTGAAATTAAATTTATTAGGCCCTAATGTATGGATTTCACATGACTGGGCAGGGGCGCAGCTATGCCCATCAATTTGGGCATCAGGCCCAGCCAATGAGAATGAGTTTTTCCTCACAAAAGGGCTTTATTACAGACCAAAATACTCCTTAGTTTCATCAGCTGTCCGGTTGCCTGGTCTCAGACAATCCTGCAGGTGAAGAAGCCGGATGTGGAGGTCCAGGGCTGGCGTGGTTACACATGGTCTGCGGTTGTGAGGCCGGTTGGACATACTGCCAAATTCTCTAAAACGGCATTCGAGGCGGCTTATGGTAGAGAAATGAACATTCAATTCTCTGGCAACAGCTCTGTTGGACATTCCTCAAAACGTAACATCTGTGGCATTGTGTTGTGCAACACAATTGCACATTTTAGAGTGGCCCTTTGGTGTCACCAGCACAAGGTGCACCTGTGTAATGATCATGCTGTTTAATCAGTTTCTTGATATGCCACCCCTGTCAGGTGGATGGATTATCTTGGCAAAGGAGAAATGCTCACCAACAGGGATGTAAACAAATTTGCACACAAAATTTGAGCTAAAAAAGCTTTTTGTGCATACGGAAAATTTCTGCAATGTTTTATTTTAGCTCATGAAACCAACATTTTACATGTTGCATTTATATTTTGGTTCAGTATAGATTGTGTTCGATGAAAATTAGACCTTTCAAACGTTGTATGCAACCTTATCGGCAAGTGACTTGATGCCTACAGTTGTAAAGCGATTTAGAATTGTTAAAACGGGAGTGAAGTGTTGATAATAATGGCAATTATTGCAAAATTATTATTTGAACATCCATCAGAATTGGTTAAAGGTTATGCATGCCAATGAAACAGTATAGCTTCCGTCCCTCTCCTCACCCCAAACTGGGACCCTCTGCACACATCAACCACAGTCACTCACGAAGCATCGTTACCCATCGCGCCACAAAAGCCGCGGCCCTTGCAGAGCAAGGGGAACAACTACTTCTAGGTCTCAGAGCGAGTGACGTCACCGATTGAAACACTATAAGCGCGCACCACCGCTGACTAGCTAGCCATTTCACATCGGCCACACCAACATATAACATACTATATAATAATTAAGAGTAGGCAACGTGATCGTGATAGTCAGGCGAAAATTATATAGAATTTTTATTGCAACATTTGATGTACAGTAATTTACCGTGGTTGTCTGAAGCAACACGTGCTATGATATTCACAGCTGCCAATGCCTCATCGCGATTAGTGTCATCACTATCTTACCTTGCGGTATACCTCAAACTGTTGTGATTACCAGCTGAGAAACGTTTATGAGTTGATTTTACTCCTGGCTCAGAGTTTGTATGGGCAGTGTCTTAACATCATCCTAAAACCTACTCTGAGCTGGGAGTTGTCTTTTCAGAGATGCTTGGTGGATACAGGCCCAGGTCTTGGTCAGCATGGATTTCCTTTCCGTCAAGAGAAACAACAGTGATCAACTCTCACATATGTATCTGTGTAGTAGAGCCTCCTCTTACATGGTCCCAATTGTGGAGGCTGGGGAGGTAGATGCGTCCTCTGGCGTCCACGTGTTTCCCCTCCCTGATGACCATGTTGGTGGATGGCCTCAGCAAGCAGATAGGGGGGGTGAAGGGGAAGGAGTCCATCAGCCACAGCAGGATGGGCAGGTTGTATGAACGGCCTGGGAATTATACAGCATGGAATACAGAACTTACTGTACATTAACAGTAAATCCATCTAACTTTGATAAGTATTGAGATATAACCGTTCAGCTACAATCAGTCAGTACTTGGGTTGACAATAACAGTGGTGGTGTTGAACCTGTGTAGTGGATGGAAAAACTAAAGTAAACTCAGTTCACGCTAGCTACATGTTTTGCATTATGGTTTAACTATTTACCCACGTTATTCATTACGCCTTTACCCATAAACTTTTTAACACTAACATGTTAGATAAGACTCACCTTCATATTTCACTGGTATGTTGCCAATCAACTTCAGCAGATCTTTTTGGGTGCCGTCACTGAAAGCTTAGAAGAAACATGTGATTTATGTTTATTTTTATTGACAGATACAGAAACAGTCTGTCCAATCAAACTCTTCACAGGGCCATTAGGTGATCATTCTGATGAAGCCAACGTACTGTATGTGCCAGCTACTGGTTTCATCGCGGGATGAATCCGGTGAACTTTCTGCAGCTCCTCAATAGCAACATCACGAAACTTGTACTGATATAATAAATAAAAAAATGACATGATGCGATTTAGTTGCCTAGTTAGTTAGCTAACTAGCTAGATACAGAACAATGTTAAGTAATGACAATGAAATGGAGACAACTGAATTTCGTGGAAACTTCACTTGTGGTCTATTTACTTCAGACTTCCTTTAGGGGCCTGAGCAGCCTGCAATAAAGCTGGTTTAACCGGTAGTTAGCTGATCAATTTGACAATAGTATGAGTAACGTTAGGGGGTATTTAAACAAACACTAGCCAGCTAGTCACACAGAACGAACTAAGACAGAAAGAAGGATATAACTTTGACACAAACCCTTGACAGTATCTTCTTTATTGCTTCCGGACTGAGATCCATGGTTTACCATCTGTTGATTAATAATGTGTAGTGAAGGAATAAGGTTTTGTGATCTGAAGCAGCCCAAACTAGCTTTAAATAACTTGACAGCAAAACACAAACTTCCGCAAAGTAAAAAGGGGCGTCATTACCAGGTACGGAAACCCGAAGGGAAGTTCTATCTCAGCACCTCAATCGAGGTAGAATTTCTCAGAACAGTAATCTGAAGCATAGTTTTCAACATTGTAATTCAAATCTGTGTGAAGAATCAAAGATGAATACCTTCGTTTCAGTTAACCTATTATTAGAGGAAGCATATGTTTAAAAGTGACAATATTTTTTGTAATCAATGTTGTGATAATTCCAGAGCAGCTCACCTACATCTTCATATCATCAGAATGAGAAATATCTCATGTTTGAATGGTTTGAAAATAAATCATATCTGCATGGTCATGGACAACACTCATTTTGCCTTTAACACTGTCAAATAGGTGAAACATTCATACAATATTCACTATTCCTTTCAATAGTGTTTTCCACCACATTGAGAGATTTTATTTGCTTCAGTATGAAATGAATGCTATTTTGTTCTATAAAAGGACGAGAAATTATAGTTACATTTCTATTTAAATTAGCAGATTCAGGCTGCTAAATTAACAAATAGGATCATATTCTTCTAGAGATTAAAATAATATAACACGGGGGAAAATAGCAAAGGCACACCACACAAGTAAATGAAAACCATCAGCCAACAAGTTATGTCAAATCTTTTAAACAAGAAAATAGCAACATGTTTCATGAAATGTCTCTGGCAATGTCTCTTTTTCTCCGTCATTAAAAGGGCAATCTGCAGTTGCTACATCCATTTTCTGATTTATAAGTTCATGATATGTACCCATTGATTCTTGAGGAATATAACTTAATGACTCATGAGTTTAGTTCAACTGTCATATCCACACAGAACACAAAATATAAGCTTGTTTTACTCCAATGTTTGAAAACAAACACTATATAGAATCAAAACATGGTTAAAACTATAATTTGGATATCATGGATGGTCAGCCCTTGCATCCATAGCCTATGAATTTGAGAGTGGTTACATTTCTCCAGCCCCATCCCACAGCATTTACTGAAACAGAGGCGTCCAACGGTGTCCCCCACCGCTTTATTGTTTCAACTGCTGACTGCCCCTTTACATTAAAGAAGAATAAATACAAAAAATGGACCAGTGGGTTTTGGTTCCGTATGGGGAAAAATACAACATGATTGCCATTCACAACATGGCAAGGCAATCCCACGTTACATGATAGCTCTGTCATTTTCTAAGGGTTTCAAAAATAGATCATAATCGGTATTATATTAAATTGTCTCTCTGCGGCTCAGCTAGGAAAAGACTTGATAGTGCAACCCTGCCCCTTTCCAACGGGAAAAATAAATAATGTAACAGAAGCAAGTGGCCACTGGTCTGACCACCCCATTCCACTCCAGGGTGAAGTTTTCCCTAGGTGCAGATATAGGATCAGCTTCCCCTCCCCCAATCCTTACCACTAGCGGGGAAAATGCTAAACTGACTCAGGAGCGACATCTAGGGGCAAATTCACCCTACGCCACCCCCCCCCCCCACTCCAGGAAAAGGCTGCATTGTGTTCGTGTGTTAAACTTAGTGTCCTCAAACTTTTTTCCGTTTCGCATTCATTGGCATTTTCTTTTTCATCGCTTCCTCCTCCAAGCGCAACTCTTCCTCATCCTCCTTGATACCCAGGCGTAAACTGGGAGAAGTGGAGAGAGAAACAAAACAGAGAAGATGTGTTAACACATGCAGACAACCACTGTCTAGCTTAAGTGGGCTTCCCTTTGTTTCGCGTCAAAGATGGGACAAGGGATTTCAATTCGTTTCCTTCATCTTGGCCATATTCTGTTTGAGTTCCTCCCCCTCTCGTCTCTCCTCTTCCTGATCTTCGAAGACGGCCATTTTCAGGCTAACAGGACAGGGTGAGTCACAGGGGGCATAGCACAGGAGAGCAGACAGCGCACACACAGAGAGGCAGAACACAGGAGTGAGTGAGTTGAATCCATGATCTGGCAAAAAAAGCAATGGACTGCGGGTGGCAAGTCTTGGTTCTGGAAGGCTGCAGTGTGTGCAGGCTTTGGTTTCGAACCAGCCCAGCTGTAACATACCTGATAAAACGTATTGACATCTAAAAGGAACACTATGGTTAGTGGATTATTTGAATCAGGCTAAAAACACTTGGAGCCCTCCAGGACCAGGGTTGGCCAGCCCTGCAATAGACAAACACTTCCACCTGCAGGCATTTCCCTATGGAACCCTCTACCACAACTGTAGTAAAGCCAATAGGGCTGACCCCATTTAATTGAGTGGTCGACAGATTTTTTAAATGGAGRAGTCGCAAATAGTTTATTTTATGGCACATGAGAAACCTGTCTGATTCCCACCTGTCTCAGTGGACTAATACACTGCGGAGGCGGCAAACTCCATTGGTAACGTAAGGCACGCTTGCCAGATTCGCCTTGGCACGCTAAGCAATTTGATAAAATGGAAAATGAGAAAATAAGTTAAATTGGTTTTCCATAATGGCTACTGCTTTGGACCTGACACCATTTGTGAAGTATTCCTTAGGCCAACAGTATGTGTGAGGATAACTTGTATTGGGTATAATTTTAAATGTTGCAACAAGGGGAGTGTGGCTAAAATGCACACGGCGTGTCTCTCTCCAGAATGCGCTCTCTCCCGCCAATTCATTGTTTCATAACTTCATTTTGTGAATCGTTTGCCTTTTGATTGTTAGTGTCTATCAACTCCCCATTACCAGTAATACATTTACCATTAAATCACCATTTCTTTGTTTGGTTATGGTAATTTCTGTTAATGCATTCAATATATTATTACAGTTGTTAACCATTTTGATTGTCAAAGTGGACATGTTGTTTGCAGAGCTCACAACCTATACTACACTTGTGAGAAACAAGTTTGGGTTTATTTCATTCCATTTACGAGTTTGGTCAATTTATTCATTGTGTTTTGTTTGGACCGCTCCTGTCAATGTTGAGGGTGAGCACCTGATTACGCATAGAAGTAGGCCTAGGCAACCTGGCCTGTGTGCGCAAATGTAGAAATGTGTCTTTTTTTTTTATTTAACCTTTATTTAACTAGGCAGGTAATTTGGGGATTTCTGATAGTATTTATGATTGTCTTAACCCACCACCACTAATAAACTGTGGAGCTTCTCAAAGTAATTCTTTCTTCACCTCAAACAGCAAGTAAACAAAGTGTGTTTTTACATCTCCTGAGAATGACAATAGTTCCTCACTGCATTTGAAAACGAAAGGGAGAGAGCTGGAAAGAGTTAACCACTGAGCCTTGGTGTGAAAGGGAAAATGACATGCTCCGATCCAGTGGACACACGTCATAAAATACCTGATTACTTCTTATCCCTTGCGCAAATAAGGCGGTGTCTGTCTGGAGCTCACTGGGGCAGGAAACTCTGAGGGCCCAGAATAGTGATAGAATGTTGAAAATTAAGATCGGTTTGAGGTCCTACTCATATCTTAAAAATTTGAACTGGGGACCGATGCATATTGGTGAATAGTTACATCCCTTGGAATTACACAACCTTTTTACCTCAGATTGGTGACGTTAGTATAAAAGTTTATAGTTAACATGACGACAAGATCAATTGCATAAAACAGATCAATATCTTTTGTTTTCTACTGTTGATTTTGTCATACACGCTGGGGGGTGGGGGTGGGGGGGGGTCGCAGGACTTACATGCTGACCACACCACTTGCATTGCAAAATAAATTTGCACATACACGTTATTCAATAATTGTGACCACACTGCTCGCGCGCCACAGCGAGCATCTGCATGGCCAGGTGCTAAAATAGAAGTTGGTTCTATTTGTGACGCTCAACGCTCTGCAAGTCCTGACTCTCAAATCTCATTGGTTTTTAGGAGCATATACCCACATGCCATCTTCTCATTGGTTTTTAGGAGCATATACCCACCTAAGATGAACTGACGTCCACACTCCAGTCAGTTGTAGTAATGCACTGTAAAGTTGGTTGCCAACCATCATATAAAGTCCAAAGAAGAAAACGCCTTAAGGAAGGAGGAGAGATGACGAGAAACAAATTCGGTTTACCGTTTTATCTGTAGATTAATTGTCGGAGTAGAGGACCTTGTGCATTTCAGGTAAAATAATAACCTAATGTTTATATACCAGGAAAAATTAGCTAACAACAGCAAGCTAGCTAGCTAAATTGCCATAAATGTTCAATGCTTTTTGACCGGTCCCCAAATTAATATAATTGGTTCAGAGTTTGTTTTGATATTTCAACCTGCATGTCCTGATCGCTTCTGGTGTGGGTGAACAAAATCAACTTGCAGGCGTTGGTGCGCGTGTCCGGTTTGGTCAGCATGTTAGAACACAGCTATAATATCTTTTCACAAACGGCATGAATAAGTCGGGGCGGTCTCTCTGTAAAAGTCTCTGGCCACACACCAATACACAGGTTTGACCGTCAACTATCACTTAAATAGCAGCCAATCGTTTTTCCTGTTGATATCCTATGGTGGGTTGTGATTCGTTGTGGTTTGTAACCCTTTCCGTGATGGCAGGCTCCGAAATCAACATCCGCCATTTCAAAATATAGATTGAAGCGTTCTACAAATTCTCATTTAAATCAACCATGTATAGGTTATTCCAAGTTTCTGTGTGACCTTCGTATAATGTATGTTTAAACAGTGCATTCAACCCAAACGTTTGGTCCCAGTTATATTGATTTCTATATGTAATGATATGAGTGATTAACAAAAAAGTATTGTTAAACTTACGTCGTTAGTGATCCACTTCAATCAAAATGCAACACTTCAAAATGGAGCTGGCTGTCATTTACAAGTTGTCCTCTACGAGTGACATATAAATTATTCCCCGATTCGGTGTCGTTTGAGCTGTGCTAGTTTTAACAGGATATGCAAACGGATTTCCCCCCTCTCGCTCTATTGATTTCAACAGGATATGAGTAATTGACAAAACAGTGTTGTGTTTCTCTTTCGGCGACCCCCATATCAAAATACAATACTATGAAATGTAGCTGACGGTCTTCTGCAGGTTCTCCTCTAACCAGTGAGGTAAAACATATCTCCCATTTCATGTCTTTTTAGTTGTGTACAACCAGATTTAATCATAATGAGTGATTCATTGCCACTTGTCAAAACAACCAGGATTTATGTGCTTGTGACAGTTTATAAGGTGCTTGATTAAAACAGTACAAGTAATATTATAATTGCACATTTGCTCATAGGTTTTCAATATATCAAACTGTTTCTGCATATTGGTTATTGATTTGGACACGTTAAAGCTGTGTTTTGGCATAGGGCTATTGATCAAAATATATTTTGGAAGCAGTGACAGCATGCTTTTCAACTTAAGTTTTAGGAATATAAAATGTTACTTTCAAAAATAATTTCTAATGGTATTGTACTTAAAATCAGTTAACTGCTGAATGAGTCCAAAAACATGCTGTGAATGATTTATTTTGATGATATATCAGAAATCACCAACTCGGGTTTGCCCTGTCTACTAACACGAGCTTCAGCCGGACCAAGTTGATAGTTGATACAATGTTTCAAGTTCGTTGCAGACAAGCGGAGTAGAGAGATGCGATTGAAAAAACATGAACAAACTGCCATCCGTAACCAACATAATTTCTATGATTTTTTTTAATGGATATTTGCTAACTGTAATGTTTTGGTTTGTAGGCTTTATGTAGGATATTTTTACCTAGTTAGCAAGAGAAGTTACTTGCGTCGGTATATAAGCCTACAGCGCATTCGGAAAGTATTCAGACCCCTTGACTTTAACATTTTGTTACGTTACAGCCTTATTCTAAAACGTATAAAACACCTCAAAAATCCTCAATCTACACACAATACCTCAATGACAAAGCGAAAAGGTTTTGAAAATTTATCCCAAAAAATAAATAAATATATATTACATTTACATAAGTATTCAGACCCTTTGTATTGGGTATAATTTTAGATGTTGCAACAAGGGGAGTGTGGCTCAAACTTGAGCTCAGGTGCAACCTGTTTCCATTGATCATCCTTGATGTTTCTACAACTTGGAGTTCACCTGTGGTAAATTCAATTATTGGACATGATTTGGAAAGGCACACACCTGTCTAGATTGGCGGTCACTTCATTTCGTCAGTCAGTGATTGTCAAGCAAATAACTGTCAGTCTCAAGGTAAATGACTTAATTAACAAACACATTTAGCATCTCCTGGCTTCCATTGCACAGCCTACAAGCCACTGATGCAGAACTTAGGAACATCTACATTTTAAAAAGTCTAATAAATCCATATAATATAGCCTATACCTTCACAATACATCTATTATATATTTTAGACCAGTCTAAATAAGCATGATATGAAGAAAATGTAGTTTATTTCAGAAGAACAGAATAGCCTAGTATTCTTTTTTACTGATCTGGCTATGCCAAATGGCTGTGGGCTAGACTAGATAATTTAGCAGAAAAGATTTGCTTAGAATTCATTGGCATTATTTTATAGTATGAAGAATACAATTGAACAAACTGAATAAAATATAATTATTCACAATTTGCGGGAGTGCGCACATGCGGCTATTCTGTGTTGAGCGGTTAACAAAGAAATAGGTACTCCTATATGATTCATTTAGAGTTAATGTAACTTTAGCCCAAAGTTTGTAGAACTCTCTCTTTTGATTTGTAATACATTGTAAGGCTGCATGATCCGACTAATGATGATTTGAAAAAAGTTATTGAAAGGCATGATCTCTGCTTTGTTTTTTGCGCAGGCTGTACACACTTCATTAGTCTCTCATTCACAATTTTTGACAAGCACTTTATAATGCCTCGAATTTCACGGCGGCATCCCCTTTGTGGCCATAATGCACCCTAAAAAAAATCCATGCCTTTTGCGGCCATTGGCCGTTGTGCCCTTGGCCCGAAGTGCTGTGTTGTGTCCTTCTCCCTGACTGCTGCGCAATCCGAAGCGCCTTCCACTCACATGGCTCTCGATCACATAATCGTGTCTTTCTCACAGGCTACAAGTGAAGACAGACACATCAGGGATGCAACTGCATGTGTCCTTATCCAATTCCAAGGTGCATATTGAAGATATTGGAAGAACTGTCCACATTTACTTTGTCAGCCAACAAGATGAGTKGGCCTAACGAACAACAAAAATATTACGCAATGTGGCTGGCACAACAGATCAGAACGTTTAACTTAAAATGTTGATAAACTACTAGGCTGTTTCTTCACGTTATAAGCAGCAATGRGCACAAGGCAGTAGGCTATAAGCGCGGATGTTCCATTAGCGGGAAAACACCATTATCAAAAGTGACCGCGAATGCGATTATTATTATTATGCTTTTATTATTAAAGGTGTATTTTTATGGTGAAAAATATGTTTTTATTTATTTCATCTTAAATTTAACTAGGAAATACTTAAGAACAAATTCTTATTTACAATGACGGCTTACCCCGGCAAAACCCTAACGACGCTGGGCTAATTGGACTCCCAATCACGGCTGGTTGTGATACACCCTGGAATCGACCAGGGTCTGTAGTGACGCCTCTAGCACTGAGATGCAGTGCTTTAGACCGCTGCACCACTCGAGAGCAAATTTGATTTAAACTTGTCTTAACATACAGTGCTGTCGGAAAGTATTCAGACCCCTTGACTTATCCCACATTTTTGTTACGTTACAGCATTATTTTAAAGTTGATTAAATAAAAATGCAATCTACACACATTAGCCCATAATGACAAAGCGAAAACAGGTTTGACATTTTTGAAAATGTATTAACAAATATTTTATTTACCAAAGTATTCAGACCTTTTGCTATTAGACTCGAAATTCAGCTCAGGTGCATCCTGTTTCCATTGATAATTTGAGATAAAACTTGAGTCCACCTGTGGTAAATTCAATTGATTGGTCATGATTCTGAAAGGCACACACCTGTCAGTAAAAGGCATGACAGGCCACTTGGAGTTTTCCAAAAGGCACCTAAAACAAGATTCTCTGGCCTGATGWAACCAAGATTGAACTCTTTGGCCTGAATACCAAGTGTCACATCTGGAGGAAACCTGGCACCATCCCTACGGTGAAGCATGGTGGTGGCAGCATCATGATGTGGGGATGTTTTTCAGCGGCAGGGACTGGGAGACTAGTCAGGGTTGAGGGGAAGATAAACAGGGCAAAGTACAGAGAAATCCTTGATGAAAACCTGCCCCAGAGCACTCAGAACCTCAGACTGAGGTGAAGGTTCACCTTCCAACAAGACAATGACCCTAAGCACACAGCCACGACAACAGAGTGGCTTCGGGACAAGTCTCTGAATGTCCTTAAGTAGCTCAGCCAGAGCCTGGACTTGAACCTGATCGAACATCTCTGGAGAGACCTGAAAATAACTGTGCAGAGACGATCCCCTCCAACCTGACAGAGCTTGAGAGGATCTGCAGAGAACAACGAGAGAAACTCCCCAAATACAAGTGTGCCAAGCTTGTAGCGTCATACCCAAGAAGACTTGAGGCTGTGATCGCTGCCAAACYTGCTTCAACAAAGTACTGAGTAAAGGGTCTGAATACTTGTGTAAACGTGATATTACTGTTTTAATTTTTTTATACATTTGGAAAAATATCTAAAAACCTGTTTTTTGCTTTCTCATTATGGGGTATTGTGTGTAGATTGAGGGGAATTAAAAAATATATATTTTAGAATAAGGCTGTAACGTAACAAAATGTGGAATAAGTCAAGGGGTCTGAATACACTAGATCTCTGTGTTCTGCGCTAAGTTCTTTAGCTTCTCATGGCTCACGGTGTATTATACAATGTATCCATTGTGCAGAGGCGGGCGCTCTTGCATTAAAATCGAATTAAAATGGTATTGGTTGTGTACACATTTTGAAGATGTTGTCGCAAATTTTTGATTTGTATGATTTTCATTTAGATAGATTTTAGATTAACCACATGGCAAAAACGTTATTATAATTGAAATGAAACAGTTCCATGAAAATGTGCATAGAGCCCCACGGTGGAGGTGCCATAATACCCATAAAACCTAGTAGTCAAACAAGGAAATGGTTCCAATCGTTTTTTCCACCATTAAATTTTTCCCCTAGGGAATTTTAGAAACACTTAAAATAAATGGCTGTGTTTCATGTAGGCTTACCCTGGCGTGACGTTTTGATGACCATGTAAATCTCTCTCGGACAAGGTGACTTTTATCAATATACTTGACTTTATTTATATAGAATACGCCAGTATGTAATTAGCATTACATTTTTTTTGGGGGGGGGGGGGGGGGGGGAATATATTGATAAAAGTCACCTTGTCCTTGAGAGATTTACACAGCTATCAAAACTTCACGCCGGGGTAAGCCTACACGAAACATAGCACTTATTTTAAGTGTTTCTATAATCCCCTATGGGAAAAATGAATGCTGGAAAAACGATTGGAACCATTTCCTTGTTTGACCGCTAGGTTTTATGGGCATTATGACTCATACTGGCGTATTCTATATGAAAATAATGGGCACGCAGATCAGTAGAAATGGTCATATAAATTGGAAATTGATGTAGTCTATTACCAGCAACTTTAGGAGCATAACAGCAGCATCTAGAGGATGGGAATCGGGCTGTTGTAGTGACCACAATACCACCACACCAGCGGTCACGAGTCATGAAGGCAGTCAAATTCCATGTGACTGTTTAGTCATGTTAATTAGTCTTCTCCAAGCTCTGATGCTGCTGCTGGTCATTAGTAGCCTACCAAACTTGCTAACTGGTACTCAGCATTATATTGTTCGTCTAATCACTCTGACATCAATGCAAATGCTTTTGAAAATCTAACCAAACACTTCATGAGCTCATGTTGCGGAACATTTCTATACGCTTTGCAATTGCGGGAGATAACAGCGTTATGGCCGCTAATAAAGAGGAGGATCCCATCAGCTAGACCTTATCCCCTTTTCTCCCCAATTTGTGGTATCCAATCGCTAGTAATTACTATCTTGTCTCATCGCTACAACTCCCGTACAGGCTCGGGAGAGACGAAGGTCGAAAGCCATGCGTCCTCCGAAGCACAACCCAACCAAGCCGCACTGCTTCTTAACACAGCGCGCCTCCAACCCGGAAGCCAGCCGCACCAATGTGTCGGAYGAAACACCGTGCACCCGSCCCCCTCGGTTAGCGCGCACTGCGCCCGGCCCGCCACAGGAGTCGCTGGAGCGCGATGAGACAAGGATATCCCTACCGGCCAAACCCTCCCTAACCCGGACGACGCTATGCCAATTGTGCGTCGCCCCACGGACCTCCCGGTCGCGGCCGGCTGCGACAGAGCCTGGGCGCGAACCCAGAGACTCTGGTGGCGCAGCTAGCACTGCGATGCAGTGCTCTAGACCACTGCGCCACCCGGGAGGCCCGTTCAATTGTATTCTTAATACTACAGAACAATATAAAATAATGCCAAATCTTGTCTGCTAAATGAACTAATGTAGCCCACAGCCATATGGCATAGCCAGATCAGGGCCTAACATAAGGACAACTCAGAGTATGCTATTCTTTGCTTCTGAAATAGACCACATTTTCTTCATGTCATGCTTCTTTAGACCCGTCTAAAATAATGGATTTATTGTGAAAGTGTAGGCTATATTACATGGATTTAATCAACATTTTAAAATGGCTTGTAGGCTATGTGTGGAAGCCAGGAGATGCTAAATCTGTTTGTTAATTAACGGTCAATTACCTTGAGACCGACAGTTATTTGACAATCACCGGCTGACCTAACTGTGTGTAATATATACTCAAGTAAGGTGGACACAATTTAACACCCTGTGGGTTTGTCAATTGTCATAAAGAGAACAACATTCTCGTGCTGGATCCAAACCCATAGCCCCTTCTCCTGGGATATTAGCAGATTTGAAAGGGCATAATCAATTTAAACAATAGGTTGATGGGTACACCAAAGGGGTAGGGACTAGGGGTTGTTTTTGGACCAGTCCTAGAACACACCAGTGGTCTCATCTCCCCTCACCAATGGCTTACCTCCTAGCCTCCTCTTTTTGCTGGTCTCTCCAACTGCTCTCCATGAACTTTAATGCATAGTCACTCTCCTCTTTGTATCTAGGGCAGAAAAAGCACACAAAACACATTAGTCAGGACCTTGAAGTCGAATGGAACAAACCAGAAGCTACACCAAGTGCTTTTGTGTGACTTCAAAAAAACTTAAACACGAGTGGAAATGCAGTTAACTGGGAATGTCAAACAAGAAGAGGACATAACTAGACAACCTCAAAAACAGCCATCACACTTCTAGGGTTATTTGGAGAAGACCTTGACGGTGTGTGTYCTTCTAGGGGGTTTAGGGTTATAATTAGTGTTAAAGGTTAGGTTTTGGGGTTAAGGTTAGGGTTAGGGTTCTGGAAAATAGGATTTTTAATGGGAATCAATTGTGTCCCCACAAGGTTAGTACAACCAAAATGTGTGAGAGCCTTACTTGGTCCGGTCATAGCCAAAGATTTCCTTGATGTGTTTGGAGACTGTGGCTTGGTCCTCCCCTTCATCGTCGATGAAGTCCTCCATCTCAGAGTCATACTCCTCCTCCTCCTCGTCCTCGTACTTCCTCTTGTAGGCCGAGGTGATTGGTGAACGAATCATGCCTGCGGAAAACAGGGGTGTACTCATTAGTGCACACAGTGGTAAAACGTTTTGCACAATAGCAACACCTTTTGCAACGGAAAACAAAAACAAGTGTTTATTGGACAAATCCAGGTTGTTCCTTCCCGTTTCGGTCCGCTTACTTCCGTTTGCTTCCTAGTGAACACACCCTGGAAAATGTGCCTGTGTTAGAGAGGTCTAGGACGGGGAAGGGAGGCTGACCATTAGAGCTGGGCTATATGGACAAAAATCCATATCAAAATCCATTTACTGAATTATCATACTGATACATTTAACGATACATTTAAAAAATGCATAAGCACCAGTTACTTTTTAGTGGGACTTGAGACAGCAAACGTCCCCACTCTAAATCTTTCATACTTCTGACATAGTGTTCCAAATAATAACTACTCTTCTTATGCCGTTTAAGCTAGAAAGGCATTCAAACTTCCAAACGTGTAGACCGGTCTGGAATAGTGTGCTATCATACAACTTCGATATATTTTATACTTTTTAAACTATAAAAGCTTTTTAGGACACTGTTGTTCCATGTAGTGAATCTGTTATTCAATGCATTTCTATGGGCTAATAGCAGTAACGTCAAATTCAATGTTTCTTAAAATATATATACACATTTTCATTATACCTTAAGTGCTGTTAAAATTCAAAATCAAATAGCTAAATGATCCTTGGCYTGACCATTTTATAACAATTTCATATAGCTTAGTAACCCCCCTAAAATATATTTTATTTTGAAAATTCATTAAATTTGCCCATGTTAATCATAAGACATGAACAGTGATTCATATTTTCCTGCAACCTCCTGAAATGGCACAGGAATGACCCTGTGTGTGTGTGCGGTGCCCACATATGTCTGCACTTTGTGTCGTCTTTAGTGACGATGCTGATAACCTTTTACTGGTAAAGATGGAAAGGCTTTCCCAAAAAACGTCTCAATTAAATGTAAACTACAAAGCAGCCTACTGTCGTTTTGACCACTTTCCCGACAACTTAGACAAAACATGAAATCTTCCTCTACTTCTCGTCACTCAGATCTGAACATAAATATCTTCGGCCAATCAAACGATACAGCTGTTTTAGTAATAACATCAACAACTTTTCCTCTCAGCTTTTTTAAACAACTTCCGGTTTGACCAGAGAAAGTCAGGAAGAGCCTTTTTGTACAATTAACTGACAAATCAGTTCCTGTGGCTCAATCAAATTACCACATTTTCATAGGCACCCCACAGAAAATGTATAAATGTGTTAGGGACATCTGTCCAGCAGAGGGCGGTTTGCTTTTGAGCCACAAACAGTCATGTGACTTCGTTGATAAGCGTTATGTGGACATGTTTAGGGACCATAATATTGATATGTGTGTGTTGCGCATGTAGAAAAATGTTTATGAGCAAGTTAGCTAGCTAGCTATCATAGACATGGGTTGCCATTTTTTTTTTTTAAATGGACAACACTAGGATCATTACAGATAGTAAAAGATACTGATGAACACTAAATCTAAAGTAGTTGTTGATTATAGGACAAAAGGGTAGGGCTAATGATGGCTAAATAATACAATTTAGGCTAATTAACCTGCTGTAGCTAAAATATGTATTTTGTGCATGAGAAAAAAGTAGATTTGGCTCATTTGCAGCTCCATTTTGCCCACAAATCTATTGGTTAAAGGCGACTATCCAAAAATCACATTCCCATAAGGATATGAATGTTTGAGGCATTGTTTTGATCGTTTGTCTATTGTATTCCAATGTGTGAGAATTGTCACATTTGAGTATCTCCCCTTTTCTTACGGAATACCACTACATGGACCCTCACATAATTATAGTACTTGAACATAGGGTCTGACACACTTTTCTTTCCTAACAGGTCCAAAGAATAATCCCTGTCCAACTACATAAATCAGACAAAAATTGTCGTAAACATGTCCTGCAAATTCTTTCAATTTTCTTTGTTTATAACTTAAAGTTGATTCAAATTGGACTCGACTGGAAGAGGATCAGAGAGGACTTCAAGAACATCCTGCTATTGTTCAAACCATTGTGATAAAATACGTTTTTTTAAATTCATTGACAACTTCACTTCTGTACTCCATTATTACAGTTTTCATATACTGTCGTATTCTAGTAGGAGAGTGTATAAAAGTGTAGTAGTCATTTACATTTACATTTAAGTCATTTAGCAGACGCTCTTATCCAGAGCGACTTACAAATTGGTGCATTCACCTTATGAAATCCAGTGGAACAACCACTTTACAATAGTGCATCTAACTCTTTTAAGGGGGAGGGGTGGGGTTAGGAGGATTACTTTATCCTAGGTATTCCTTAAAGAGGTGGGGTTTCAGGTGTCTCCGGAAGGTGGTGATTGACTCCGCTGACCTGGCGTCGTGAGGGAGTTTGTTCCACCATTGGGGTGCCAGAGCAGCGAACAGTTTTTATTTCTGATGAAATGTGTGATCTAACTGCCCATCAATCCAAAGTAATAAGGTTGATATAGTAGTCTATCAAAGTAATCAGACCAATTACTTTACTAAATGTAACTGACTATATTTAACTGCTTCGTTTAAGTAAAACTTTTTCAAATTATTCTACTACCACAAAAACACTTAAGTCCCACAATCTTTCATGGAAAATTACCATAGAGTTTAAATTACCATTAAAACCACTCCTACTATTTTAAATGTTATCAATTGTCCTGTTAGCAATAGCCCATATTTTCTGTCCTGTTAGCAACAGCCCATATTAGAAGACATAGTCCACTTTCCTTCTAAAACCTCACATTCTAGTAAAAGCTACTTTTTTTAACGACTTCAGTAAAATTGCCTCGATAAATGGTTGGTTTAGTCGGTGTTGATCATTTTCAGTTTATCATCCAAGCTCTACTGACCATTCTAGATGATCATTGTAATTGACTATATATAGAACAGTATGTTGCACATCATTCTTGAAGTATTTCTCGTCCTATGGGCTGGTTTCCCAGACACAGATTAAGCCTAGTCCTGGACTAAAAAGCATGCTCAATGAAGATTCTCAAATGAAAGTGCCTTTTAGTCCAAGACTAGGCTTGATCTGTTCAGGAAACCAGCCCCAAGTGAAGTATATTTCTATACAGTGCCTTCTGAAAGTATTCATACCCGTTGACTTATTCCACATTTTGTTGTGATACTGCCTGAATTAAAATTGGTTTAAATATATTTTCTCGCCCATCTGCACACAATATCCCATAATGACAAAGTGAAAACATGTTTTTCGAAATTTTCGCAAATGTATTGAAAATGAAATACAGAAATCTCATTTACATTATTCACACCCTTGAGTCAATACTTTGTAGAAGCACCTATGGTTGATTGCACTAAATCAGGTTCTCATCAAGGATTTTCCTGTTTTTGGCTCTATTCATTGTTCCCCAGATTTACAGTGCTCATGTCTTCCACAGAGCACTGCACGCCAAGACCCTAGCTTTATTATCGTGTTTTTATCCCCCAAATGTGTTTTATATTAGTACTTGTTTATTCTGCATTGTCATGGAGTGACATCCTTTACGATCTTGCGCCAACGGAGCTGAAACCTTCACAATAAATATTTTAGATTAGCTTGATGTCAAGTTTAATATTTTCTCCTTCTAGTTCTTACCTTGAGGTCTCATCATTGAGCTGGGCTGCATGCCTGGCCTACTAGGTGGCATGCCTGGCCTACTAGGTGGCATGCCTGGCCTACTYGGTGGCATGCCTGGCCTACTAGGTGGCATGCCTGGCCTACTAGGTGGCATGCCTGGCCTACTAGGTGGCATGCCTGGCCTACTAGGTGGCGCTCCCCTGCCTCCACCAAAGGTCTTGGATGAGATGGTCTCGGCCACCAAAGTGCACTTGGGTCTCCCAGGCCCGGAGCCCATACTGCTGGCTGGCCGCCTGGGCACGGGCCCCCCACCCCCAGGCCGACCGGGTGTGTTCCCTGGAGGTCTGACTCCTCCGTCACCAGGGCGACCTTGATCACTACCTCCTCCCGGCCTGGCCTTAGGTGGACCCCCAGGCCTGGGAGGACCGACTGCAGTGGGTCTCATCTGTCCGTTACTCGCTGGTCTTGCCGTGGAGCTACCACCAGGTCGCGCCGGTTCTCCCTTTCCGGGCCTGGAGGGTCCTCCGGTGGGTCCTCCCCTCACTGAGCTGCCCTGGCTGGCTCGAGCCTGCCCCAAAGAGCCCCCTTGTTGTGGTCTGCTTTGGCCCAAACCCTGTGGTCTAGCCTGGACGGAACTCAGAGCTGTGCTGGGTCTCATCCCAGAGTTGCCGGGTCGCCCTGGAGTTAGTGAGGGGTTTCCCTTCCTGGGGGTGTTAAGGTCACTTGTGGCAGTGGGTTTGTGGCCTGCTGAAGTGGGCCTGGGTGTGGGAGGTTTGGCTGAGACCTGAGAGGAGGCTCCTTTGGTGGGGGCTTTTCTGCTTAAGGCACCTGACAAGCTGGAAGAGGAGCTCTGAGAAGGTTTTGCTTTGGGCCTTTCTCTATCTCTGTCTCTGTCCTGAGACGGCTTGGCAGAACCGTGGTGGCTTCTTTCGCTCGACGAGCAAGATGGCAGCAGGGGCTTTGGCTTCCTCCCCGACCCACTGGGGACGGGCCTCTCCGACAAGCTCTTGTGTGGCTGCTTCCCGTTCCTTACATCTCTGTCAGAAGTGCTTTTCCTTGAGGAGCTTGAGCTGACKTGGGATTTGTCTCTTCCATCTCTGTTCCTATCTCTGTCCCCATCTCTATCTCGTTCTCTCTCCTGGGGTCTGGAGTCTCTGCTGCCTTTATCAAGCCGCTTAGCCTTGCGTTCCAGGTCCAGCTCACGTATCTCATCGGCCGTCCGCAGCCTCTCCGGCTCGCCCTTCTTGCTTGGCTTGGCTTTCACCTCCACTGGCTCAAACTGCTTCTTCTGGGCCAGTTTGAGCAGCTCGGCAAAGTTCATGGGTAGAGGGGCGGGTTTAGACGGTCCGCTGGGTCTCTTTGAGGGCTTGGAGTTGGGAACAGCCTGTCTGGGTATCTGGGGTTCTGGGTCCGGTTCTGGCTCGGGCTCAGAGTCAGTCTGCGCGTATTCGTACGTGTCCTCATCATCTTCGTCGTAAGTGTCACTCCTCTGCTGCTCTTCGCCCCTCTCCCCCTTTGATCTCCTCTTCTTGGGTTCCTCCACCACAGGGATGCCGTTGTAGCCCCTGAAGTTGTCCTTGGTTCGAGATGCCATTGCTCGAGCCTTGCGGTCAGACTTTAGCTCCACCCTTTTGGCGAGAAGCCCCTCTTTCTTTTTCATACTCATGGCCTCTGTGGAAACATTACAACACATTTCAATTAAGCCAACATTAGAATATTATATGCGTCGGCATTAACAAGCAACATAATTTCACACTACTTTACTAAATACAGATACATTGATTTAAAAACAAACCTTTCTTTTTACTCTCCATCTCTTGTTTCTTTAGGAAAGCCTGCACAGCTGCTGAGTTGACACCTTTCACTTTAGGGTCCTTTTTGGGTGGTCCAGTTTGTAAACTGTACCGCTTCTGCAAAGAAATGTGAAATGAAAATATTGATAAATATAGATTAACATGGGATGGTTAGTTGTGTAACCTACTAGTCGTTTAGGAAATTACTAATTTAAAAAATTAGTTGGGATACACAAGGCAGGCAATAATGCTTTTTTTCTTGTTTATCACAGCCTATACATGGGAAAACATGATCTTCTCAAACAAGGCTACAATAGCTACTATCATGTCCATAAATATGTCACTAGATACCTATGTGAATACATTCCAGCAAGTTTTAAAAGATTGTGTATAGGTAACATAACTTATGTCATAAGGCTAAGTCCAAAGTTATAAGATCGGGCCTCAGCTCCACCACTAGGCACTACCAACATGTTTAACAAGCTAGAAAGCATTCCAAACGAATGGCTAGCTAACACCTATTCTGGCCAGCAAGCTCGACGAATGACAGCCAACGTGGATGTCACTTAGCAGAGTAGGTAAACGCTATGGAGACATTAAGCAGACTAGTTAGCTAATTTACTGGTTGTAACCATAACGTTATATTATTTACAAATATGCATTAATGTTAACAAAAGCTTTATTCTCACCGGTACGCTACTGAGGCCCTGGTTTTGGGAGGCGATTGACAAGACATTTTCGAAGTCCATGGTGATTTTTTTGCCAGTTGGTGAATGGTTAGCTACTGTTGGGTGGACAGCTCAATATTCCCAGCCAGAATGAAAAGTATGACAGGCTACCTAGCTACTAGCTAGCTGTTTCCAGAAACGTCAACCATAACCAGGCTTTACATGTCTTCATAAAATATAACGGTTCAAAATGTAGTTGACTCGCTTGCTAATTTGAATTGAGCAAAACTAAGTGCCTATCTCAACCTGCTAAACAAGGCAGCTGGCGTTTCTAGTTTAGCTAGCCTCACTTGTTAGCCTAGCTAGCCACGTAAACCCTCACTGGGATTACGTCGTTCTAATCAATTTCAAATGTGAACTACAAACACTAAAATAAATTGATAACAACTAAATACTCATTACGGCGAGGGAAAATAAAGTAAAACGAAAAGATAAAACGAAAAAAGACAATAAGTGTCTATTTTTGTGCTGCTATTGTAGCAAAGATTATTATAATGGCGTAGACCGATGTGAAACAGGCAAGAATAACAAATTACTTCCGGGTTGCATATTTTTGTGATGCTTCAGAATAAATCCTGTCCTGTACATTTTTGTAAATTAATAGATTTTGGCGAAATTACTTAGCATACAAATAAGTTTAAAGTATTTATATTATATATACACTACCATTCAGAAATGTGGGGTAAACATTTCCTTGTTTTTGAAAGAAAAACACATTTATTTTGTCAWTTAAAATAACATCAAATTGATCAGCAATACAGTGTAGACATTGTTAATGTCGTAAATGACTATTGTAGCTGGAAACGGCTGATRTTTAATGGAATATCTACATAGGCGTACAGAGGCCCATTATCAGCAACCATCACTCCTGTGTTCCAATGGCACGTTGTGTTAGCTAATCCAAGTTTATCATTTTAAAAGGCTATAGTGAAGAGACGATTCCGGAGTCTGGCCTTCTAGGCAGAGTTGCAAAGAAAAAGTAATATCTCGGACAGACCAATAAAAAAAAAAAATTAAGATGGGCAAAAGAACACAGATACTGGACAGAGGAACTCTGCCTAGAAGGCCAGTATCCCGGAGTCGCCTCTTCACTGTTGACTTTGTTTTGCGGCTACTATTTAATGAAGCTGCCAGTTGAGGACTTGTGAGGCGTCTGTTTCTCAAACTAGACACTCTAATGTACTTGTCCTCTTGRTCAGTTGTGCACCGGCGCCTCTCTCTTTCTATTCTGGTTAGGGCCAGTTTGCGCTGTTCTGTGAAGGGAGTAGTACACAGCGTTGTACATGATCTTCAGTTTCTTGGCAATTTCTCACATAAAATAGCCTTCATTTCTCAGAACAAGAATAGACTGACGAGTTTCAGAATAAATGCTTTTGTTTCTGGTCATTTTGAGCCTATAATCGAATCCACAAATGCTCATGCTCCAGATACTCAACGCGTCTAAAGAAGTCCAGTTTTATTGCTTCTTTAATCAGCATAACAGTTTTCAGCTGTGCACACATAATTGCAAAAGGGGTTTCTAATGATCAATTAGACTTTTAAAATGATAAACTTGGATTAGCTAACACAGCGTGCCATTGGAACACAGGAGTGATGGTTGCTAATAATGGGCCTCTGTACACCTATGTAGATATTCCATTWAAAAAATCTGCCGTTTCCAGCTACAATAGTCATTTACGACATTAACAAAGTCTACACTGTATTTCTGATCAATTTGATGTTATTTTAATTGACAAAAATGTGCTTTTCTTTCAAAAACAAGGACATTTCTAAGTGACCCCAAACCTTTGAACGGTAGTGTATATATTTATTTTCAGCCTACATGGTCAACATGTTTTGTGTATGTGTACTCGTATCATTTAATGAACCATACATCATTGGCTGTATGTTATGTCACAGGACCACTTCTAGTTTCCAAATCCACAGTTTACACCCAGAGGAGCGTAGCTCCTTGTTTGGCGGCCATTATGGAGTGTCCAATCAGCTTAAATCCAATTGTTTTCTTTTCTTCACATATTGCACTATACATAATTGAATGTACGTTGTGTCGCAGTAAAAGGGGGTTCCATTCTACTCAGGAGGAAATCCACAGAGTTTACACCCAGAGGAGCGCCCCTGCTCATTTTGCTGCCCTTAAAAAGAGTGGTCAATCAGCTTAAATGCAGTACGTTTTTCATATTAGACATATAGTACCATTCAAAGGTTTGGACACACGTACTCATTCAAGGGACTTGCCCTTGAGTCTAAGCAATGCTGTGCTGCTGTTTTTATTGACTTGGCCAAAGCTTTTGTTATGGTAGACCATTCCATTATTGTGAGCCGGGTAAGGAGTATGGGTGTCTCTGAGGGGTCCTTGGCCTGGTTCGCTAACTACCTCTCTCAAAGAGTGCAGTGTATAAAGTCAGAAAATCTGCTGTCTCAGCCACTGCCTGTCACGAAAGGAGTACCCCAACACTCAATCGTAGGCCCCACACTCTTCTCAATTTACATCAACAACATAGCTCAGGCAGTAGGAAGCGCTCTCATCCATTTATATGCAGATGATACAGTCTTATACTCAGGTGGCCCCTCCCCGGATTTTGTGTTAAACGCTCTACAACGAAGCTTTCTTAGTGTCCAACAAGCTTTCTCTGCCCTTAACCTTGTTCTGAACACCTCCAAAGCAAAGGTCATGTGTTTTGGTAAGATTAATGCCCCCTCTCCCCACAGGTGTGATTACGACCTCTGAGGGTTTAGAGCTTGAGGTAGTCACCTCACACTGTCCTCTCAGCACATATCAAAGCTGCAGACTAAAGTTAAATCTAGATTTGGTTTCCTCTATCGTAATCGCTCATTTTTCACCCCAGCTGCCAAACTAACCCTGATTCAGGTGACCATCCTACCCTTGCTAGATTACGGAGACAAAATGTATAGATCAGCAGGTAAGGGTGCTCTCAAGCGGCTAGATGTTCTTTACCATTCGGCCTTCAGATTTGCCACCAATGCTCCTTATAGGACACATCACTGCACTCTATACTCCTCTGTAAACTGGTCATCTCTGTATACCCGTCGAAAGACCCACTGGTTGATGCTTATTTATAAAAGCCTGTTAGGCCTCACTCCTCCATATCTGACATATTTACTGCAGCCCTCATCCTCCACATACAACACCCGTTTTGTCAGTCACATTCTGTTAAAGTTCCCCAAAGCACACACATCCCTGGGTCGCTCCTCTTTTCAGTTCGCTGCAGTTAGCGACTGGAACGAGCTGCAACAAACAGTCAAACTGGACAGTTTTATCTCAATATCTTCATTCAAAGACTCAATCATGGACACTCTTACTGACAGTTGTGGCTGCTTTGCGTGATGTATTGTTGTCTCTACCTTCGTGCCCTTTGTGCTGTTGTCTGCGCCCAATAATGTTTGTAGCATATTTTATGCTGCTACCATGTTGTGCTGCTGCCATGTAGTGTTGCAACCATGTTGTTGTCCTGTTGAGTTGCTACCATGCTGTGTTGTCATGTGTTGATGTTATGTTTTTGTCTTAGGTCTCTCTTCATGAGGTGTTGTGTTGTCTCTCTTGTCGTGATGTATGTTTTGTCCTATAGTATTATTATTTATTTTTTATCCAAACCCCCGTCCCCACAGGAGGCCTTTTGGTAGGCCGTCATTGTAAATAAGAATTTGTTCTTAACTGACTTGCCTGGTTAAATAAAGGTTKAATAAAAATCTAAAAATAAACAAAAGTGTTTTTCTTTATAAAAAAAATAAAAAATCATTGTAGAACAATAGTGACGACATCAAAACTCTGAAATAATACATATGGAATCATGTAGTAACCAAAAAAAGTGTTAAACAAATCAAAATATATTTTAGATTTGAGATTCTTCAAAGTAGCCACCCTTTGCCTTGATGACAGCTTTGCACACTACTGGCATTCTCACAACCAGCTTCATGAGGTGCATTTCAATTAACAGGTGCGCCTTGTTAAAAGTGAATGTGTGGAATTTCTTTCCTTCTTAATGCGTTTGAGACAATCAGTTGTGTTGTGACAAGGTAGGGGTGGTATACAGAAGATAGCCCTATTTGGTAAAAGACCAAACCCATATTATGGCAAGAACAGCTCAAATAAGCAAATAGAAACGACAGTCCATCATTGCTTTTAAGACATGAAGGTCAGTCAATCGGGAAAATGTCAAGAACTTTGAAAGTTTCTTCAAGTGCAGTCGCAAAAAAACATCAAGCGCTATGAGGAAAATGGCTCTCGCGAGGACGGCAACAGAAAAAGGAAGACCCAGAGTTACCTCTGCAGCAGAGGATAAGTTCATTAGAGTTACCAGCCTCAGAAATTGCACACCAAATAAATGCTTCACAGAGTTCAAGTAACAGACACATCTCAACATCAACTGTTCAGAGGAGACTGCGTGAATCAGGTCTTCATGGTTGAATTACTGCAAAGAAACCACTACTAAAGGACACCAATAAGAAGAAGAGACTTGCTTGGGCCCAAAAAACACAAGCAATGGACATTAGACCGGTGGAAATCTGTCAAATTTGAGATTTGTGGTTGCAACCGTCGTGTCTTTGTGAGACGCAGAGTAGGTGAACGGATGATTTCCGCATGTGTGGTTCCCACTGTGAAGCATGGAGGAGGAGGTGTGATGGTGCTTTGCTGGTGACACTGTCAGTGATTTATTTAGAATTCAAGGCACACTTAACCAGCATGGCTACCACAGCATTTTGCAGTGATACGCCATCCCATCTGGTTTGCGCTTAGTGGTACTATCAATTGTTTTTCAACAGGACAATGACCCAACACACCTCCAGGCTGTGTAAGGGCTATTTGACCAAGAAGGAGAGTGATGGAGTGCTGCATCAGATGACCTGGCCTCCACAATCACCCGACCTCAACCCAATTCAGATGGTTTGGGATGAGTTGGACCGCATATTGAAGGAAAAGCAGCCAACAAGTGCACAGCATATGTGGGAACTCCTTCAAGACTGATGTGTGTTATTTCATAGTTTTGATGTCTTCACTATTATTCTATAATGTAGAAAATAGTCAAAATAAAGAAAAACCCTTGAATGAGTAGTTGTGTCCAAACCTTTGACTGGTGCTGTACATACTGCACTGAAAAGTATGAATACACAATCAAAGGTTCTGAACATAAGATAAGTCATCAGTTAAGAGTTTAGTACTTAAGAGTTTAGAACATGTACTATTTACATCTGAAAATGTTTCCAATGTGAATTAAATAAATAATAAAAACTGTAATAAAAACATTTCACTTTGAACAACTACCCAATCTAGTGTCTGTTTAAAACCATTATGGGATTGAGTTACTAAATGTACACTCCCAGCGTCGTTGCTGCTAATTTTGTATCTCTTAAAGGGGATCTGCACCCGCTGATTTGGCCTAGTTTTTTCGCTTTCTCCTCAAGAAATGCTGGCGGCCAGGACAAAAGCCAAATGTGAGTTGGCTTAGGGGTTGGTTTGATGTGGGTGTTTCTTGGGTGTGTCCTTGCCACCACCAAGACAAATCCATCTGTCGAACTTTGGCTGCAGCTCTTTCCCCCCACTCAATCACAGCAAACAAACCTGCAGGTTGAGTTCAATAACTACAGGCAGATGTATGGTGACATGCAGGAGGAACCTTTGTATAAGGTCAGTAGCCTACAGAGTAATATTAGAAGAATTCAATTGCATTTTTTTATTTTTTATTCCAAACTTAGTGTTTTGATAACTTTCAAATGTAACAGCTCCATGTAGAATAAATAATCCTTCACCTAATACAATAGAAGCAGTGTTCTGCTAATGTAACCATGTGCACATTTTATCTTTCATTGTCATTCTCAGTCTAAACAGATACTGTGTCTATCTGCATTTTGTCTGGTGGTAATGGGGCTACCTTGGAAAACATATCAGCGTGGTCGTACCATCATGTGGGGTGTTGCGTATACAACAGGAGGTCCCTGATCCCGGTGAAGAATACAAAAGGGTTTCTCCCTCCCCATATTGACTAATATCACTCAATTCATTAAAAAAAAGACAATACAAGTAAAAGTTGTGTCCATTCAGAGACATCAGTATCATGCCCGTCTGTCAGTCTGGACTTTATCACATCTTCTAGCAAGCCTCCATGTGCTATCTCCATACATGTTTCTGTGAACACATACACACATAGTCACTGTTCTATTACTAATGGCAGTTTGGATAGGTAATATCTGACACACAAACAGGTACCGTGTTGAAGTTTAAAAACAGGTCAGACCAAACCTACCTAATTCTGTTCTCTCCATCGACGACTGTTGGTGAGCAGGCAAGAGGTGGGTGGAGGTAAGGTCTTTGATTAGCGTGGTGGAAGCAACCTGATCACTGCATTCACCCTGTCTCTTATACACATCTAGATGTGTATAAGAGACAGCACACACACACACACACACACACACACACAGACAAAGAGAGAGAGAGAGAGAGAGAGAGAGAGAGAGAGAGAGAGAGAGAGAGAGAGACAAAGAGAGAGAGAGAGAAAGAGAAAGCACTGATTACATTATCAATGGTAGTTATGATTCGCTTGGTGGAACCAACCTGATTGCTGCGTTCTACTTTATATTTCACTTCAGATATCATAAAACTTGATGTGAAATAGAATGGTGAACCCAGCGATTAGGCTGGCTCCACCAGGCTAGGTTATGCCCTGGACATTATATGCATCTAAGAAGTAGAAAATAAGTAACAAATAATAAATTATGTTTCACAATTGGGTTCTCAAACGTATGTGGCGGGAGAATCAGAATTAGCTCGGTAACATAGATAATTAAGATGTCTTATCTGCTTAATAGGCTTATATGATTAAAACTGTTGAACTCTTGTTATTGGAATATATCCCTTCGGACTCTGGTGTTGGCAGTTGCACTTCCTCCCTCATATGGGCCTCAGTCACCTGGGGCCCAGAGAGGGGAGAAGTCAGGCTTGTCTATCACATGTCCCTGTTGCTATGCAGAATATCAGAAAGACAAGAGGACAGGAGGGAACATTGTCTTCATATGTGAATATGCATCTTTACCTATTACAAACCATGTTAAGGGATGGCGTGATTAGTGGGGAACCAATTACTTGTCTCCACAATGTCTGTGCCCAATCAATCCCTCCTTCGGCTTTGGGGAGATAAGGTCTGAGACAGGATGTGTGGGGTAGTGTATGGAACCATTGTACGTCATCTCTGATGTTGCACCTGTTGGGTTCTAATTTTTCAGAGTAAATAACTCACGGACACTAGAGAAGCTTAACCAAGTTGAATTCTTCACAAAGGGTCGACACAGCTGTGTTCAGGCAAAGACATGTTCCCACTATCACAAGTATATATACTCCACTTTAGACACTTCTCCCTCTCTCCAATCCTTACATTTTATGGTTCCACAGGAAGAGGGTAATAGGATAATAAACCATTATTTCTCTCTTCAGGGGATCTGACCTGACCTCCTGACCTCAACCCCTCCTTCGCCTAATCCACAGATGTCAATCCACTTCCCCTATAGCAATCCTGTGACTTACTCCCGTCCACCCAACACATTCCAAAGCCAGCTGTCTTTCTACAGAGAACCATTAACTTCTGACATAAAACCCAGTCTCTTTCACTCCTTTATATACTATGCTTCTGATCTATCATGTCTTCAGTATCTCAATGTTCAAAGTTTACCCCGAATCCAACACACCTATCCTGGGATAGTCTATGACTTAGAGGCTCACTCCCCTCAGTGAGCACGTCTAGGCGTGTGGTCAAGGACATGGGTTTTACTTGAGATAGGGGTATCTGGAGTTGACAATTGATTTATGCCATAGAATGAGTTGGTGTTTCTATACTATGAAGTACCAGGGACGAGATCAGAGCCTTGTTTTAGGGGCCAAACTCTGTACAATAAGAACAGTCTTCCTAGCAAATGCTATCTGGCTGGGTGATACTCCTTTCTCATTTATCAAGTCTCACCTTGTGACCCATTCCACACCTATTGTTTGTCATGTAGACTAAGGGGGTGTATCTTTGCTATAAAATATCTTTGTATCCTTTGTGTCGGAGCTCTCAACGAATCATCTGAGGGTGTATTGTCGACCAGCCATTGCTATTGTAGAGCTCTCACTAATAAAGATTCAGTTTAAGTATAACTTTGACTTTGTCTCTCCTAATTTGATAATACAGAAATGAACCACCACATTTGGCGACGAGGAGGGAATGTGAATCTTCACTTGGTGACCTCTCCTGACGGCCTGGGTAAATCGTGRACGAGGGATTCCTCAAACTTGGGATCTCAGGGAGACCACACTTCGGGAACAGATCAGATCGACCCGCCTAAGACCTGAGAGAAAGTGAGCCGAGTGGGTACCACATCCCTCACATAGTTTAAAAAAAGAAAGATGTGAGCGAACCACACGAAGTAGAGTTTTTAAGAAAAGCCTCGGTTATGTAGGCTCTGAGTGTGGTCCTGTGTGAGGGGACACCGTAGAGACGTAAGCAGGGCCAAGTCAGATGAGAGTAATCTGAGAGTTTGTAGACTCAAAGATACTCTGCCACTGGTCGGTTGCTGGCGACTTAGAGCCGTCCTGACACTGAATTGATCACAGTGGGGATTTGTGCGGTCTGTAGAGGCGAGGGGTCAAGGTGACTGTGGGTTCTKSTGGTGAAGCCCTATTGGAAGAAGAACCTCGTTCTGAAAACTGTCTAAGTGACCCTCAGAAGTGGTGAAATCCAATTACTTTAAATGTGCTAGGCAGGTATGCCTTGGTTTACGCTGTGTGTGTTTTGTTTTGGGGAAACTAATTAGGTAATATTTTGACAATGTTATGGGTTTCCCTGTTTATATAGACAGGGGTTTGAAATCTAAAAACAGCGCCAACTGGTTTTCCTCGTTTGTCTCATTCCCCTGTGTGTTCTTTATTTATGTTTTCTGTGAATGTGATACGGTATTGTGTGAGGGTAGAAATAAGTATTACTCTTAAATTTGGATAATAAGTGTTGATATAACCTTGTCTTGGTGTTCCGTCCATCACTGCCCATCATAGAATATCACGGGACAACGCACATGGAGTGTTGGATGTGAGCACCTAAAGTCTCTAACGTTCTATATGGATACTGTGAATATATGAAAATGTGACAAATTGTATGTGTGCTAAATCTATTACTATAGTCACCAGTTTCTCCACAGAGGTTCATAGGTCATCTCTGTCGACTGTCCCAATTTCGTGGTATCCAACTGGTAGTTACAGTCTTGTCCCATCGCTGCAACTCTCGTACAGACTCGGGAGAGGCAGTCGAGAGCCGTGCGTCCTCCAAAACCCGACCCCGCCAAGCCACACTGCTTCTTGACACAATGCCCYCTTAACCCGGAAGCCAGCCTTACCAATGTGTCAGAGGAAACACCGTACACCTGTCGACCGTGTCAGCGTGCATGCGCCCGGCCCGCCACAGGAGTCACTAAAGCGTGACGGGATAATGACATCCCGGCCGAACAAACCCTCACCTAACCCAATTGTGCGCCGCTTCATTGTTCTCCCGGTTGCAGCCGGCTGCGACACAGCCTGGAATTGAACCAGGATCTGTAGTGACACAGCTAGCACTGCGATGCAGTGCCTTAGACCGATGCGCCACTCGGGAGATCCTGGAACAATATTTCTATCATAGAATGTGGGGAATGGTCAGAGGCAATCTATAGAACACTAAGGAAATACTGCAACTTGGAAAGGATACCCACTACATATACGAAGATCCATACTATGTGTTGTAATTGTAACATGAAAAATGATGAAAGTGTTTTTGCTAAAGAGAGGGATGTGATTTGAGAAGCTATAAGAGGTAATTGTTTTACATAAACTTTGCACAATGACAAGTCACGCCCCAGAGTGAGGTCAGAGAGCCTGACAGAACTGCCCATTTCAAACAAACTGTTCATGCTCTCCCCTTGTAACGGCAGTCTATTTCTTCCTCCTCCTCGGACGAGGAGAGGCGAGAAGGATCGGAGGACCAATATGCAGAGTGGTAAGTTTCCATGATTTTAATATCCACGAAAACAAGATACAATACAAAATAACAAAAGAACTAACCGTAACAGTCCCGTGTGGCTCAAACACTGACACAGGAAACAAACACCCACAAAACAAACGTGAAACCCAGGCTGCCTAAGTATGATTCTCAATCAGGGACAACGATTGACAGCTGCCTCTGATTGAGAATCATACCAGGTCGAACACAAAACCCCAACATAGAAAAACACACATAGACAACCCAACCCAACTCACGCCCTGACCATACTAAATAAATACAAAACAAGGGAAATAAGGTCAGGAACGTGACACCCCTGATAAAAATAATAATAAAAAATAAAAATAAATAAAAAACAACCTTATAAATGATGAGTTAAGAAATTAACATACCAGATCAGAAAAGCGTGAAGTTGCAGCTGCACATTTAAAGTGGTTTGAACTTTGAATCTCAACACGAGGTAGGGACGATAAACTCACCTCCCGGACAATCACTGGTATGGCTGATTAAAAATCAAATCAAATTTGATTTGTCACATGCGCTGAATAAAACAGGTTTAGACTTTACAGTGAAATGTTTATGAGCCCTTAACCAACAATGCAGTTAAGAAAAATAGAGGAAACCAGTTTTGAATAAAAATAGGTGAAGTTCCTTCAAAATATGAAACCAACCAGCCTCAATTATGTCATGTGGTGTTGATACCATGCTGTGTTGTCATGTGTAGCTGCCATGCTGTTGTTGTCTTAGGTGTCTCTTGTCTTGATGTGTGTTTTGTCCTGTATTTTTTTTTTTTTATCCCAGCCCCCGTCCCTGCAGGAAGCCTTTTTGTAAGCTGTCATTGTAAATACGAATTTTGTCTCAACTGACTTGCCTAGTTAAATAAAGGTTAAATAAAATAAATAAAATATTTGATAGATGTCATGTGCAAATGATGTTGGTTATTGCAGGAGGTGGGACAAAATGCTAAAATACGACGGTCTACATACTTTGTCGGGTGGCCTATTGTTGTGTTGTGCATAATTAAAGAAGTTTGTTGTTTAATGGTATGTTGGAAATTTTTGTTGATGCTCTCACACAACTTTCTTTCATATACATACTTTCCTGAAACAAATACTTCAGTCTACTGTTTACAAAAACACAATCAATGTGATGTTCAGGCCATATAAMAAATCAAGGTCATTACCTCAAAAACATTTCTGGTCACTGTGACCTTGACATATTCTTTAGACATTTTTGGTCTGTCCAATGGCCTTGCTTATTTGTGCCAAATATGTTCGATATAGCTCTTGTAAATGCAGAAATATACACTGACTATACAAAACATTGACACCTGCTCTATCCATGACATAGACTGACCAGATGAATCCAGGTGAAAGCTATGATCCCTTATTGATGTCACTTGTTAAATCTACTTCAATCAGCAAAGATGAAGGGGAGGAGACAGGTTAAAGAAGGATTTTTAAGCCTTGACACAATTGAGAAATGGATTTGGTATGTGTGCCATTCAGTGGGTGAATGGGCAAGGCAAAATGTAATTGCCTTTGAACTGGTTATGGTGGTAGGTGCCAGGCACACCGCTTTGTGTCAAGAACTGCAACGCAACTAGGTAATTCACACTCAACAGTTACCCATTCGTATCAAGAATGGTACGCCACCCAAAGGACATCCAGCCAACTTGACACAACTGTGGGAAGCATTGGAGTCAACATGGGCCAGCATCCCTGTGGAATGCTTTCGACGTATTGTAGAGTTGACYGTCCAAAGAAATTAGGCTATTCGGAGGGCAAGTCCTGTAAACGCAGAGATAAATAACTACTTATTCAACTCGGAAATATGTGACCTATCATTTCACATATTTGAGCCAATCATTATAAAAAAGTATTTCAGTAGATGCATTTTCTTTTTCAATCTCCGCATTACATATTTACTATGTCCCATACCTTTACATATTCATGTAGATTCTGAAATAATCTGCATGTTCCACCTTATAACAGTAAGCATTTGCGCCAAATTAGATTGAAAATGGTTCAGCTGGTACTAAAGGAACAAAGGGCCCTGGGAGCATAGGACTAAGGCAACATAGAGATGTGCATCCTGCTGGTCAATCCACGAAGGGCTTTTTAATCTCAAGCGGCAGTGATCCTTTAAACACGTTGGTTGGGGGTGATGAAACAACAGAGGCCCCATTCAATGAAGGGAAGCATATAGGAGAAGTGGCGATTTGCACGTGTCACTTGGCAAAAAGGGGGCATGATTTGTTGACATAATTGTAATCCAAATCCAACCTTCATTTACTCGTTGTGATGCACTGCGCAGTTCCAAACTCAGTTTTAGATGAGACTGACTTTATTAACAAAATGATCTTATTTACACTTCGCAGTCAATTTTGACACTAAAATAATTTTTTTKTGACTCATATCGATGGCACATAGGCCATTGTCAAGTGGATTAGTTGGTTTTTATGGTCAATCGCTCTTTAAAGAGTGGGACATCAGCTGAAATGCAGACAATTTTGTATATTGAACTCTGAATATATAGTTTGTGTTGCATTGTATTGTGTTGTAACATGCTGTTAGGTACCTGCAAGGACTGGGATGGGATAAGAGAGTTGGGTATGAGTGATTGGTGTAGGCCTATTGGCCTAAGGCCTAAGTATTGTAGCCTAGTGCAGAGTTTTTACTCTATACATTTATGTGGTTTGGTAAATGTTTGTTTCATTTCACATAAAGACAAAAATGTTTTTCAACTTTTTTAGCATTTGGCTACTTTTGCTTTGATTCCAATTATAAATAAAATGTTCCTTCTTCACAAGACTTTCCTTGAAGATTGTGCTGGCTGAGGCTAAAACCTCAGCGAGTGTAGATGGTATAGGGATATTGTTATCCACGTTGGCACCAAGGTTGTTAGGATGATTTAGCTAGAAAGATGTGTTGGCGTTGAGTAATTGTCTCTGGCCCCCTCCCAGTTACAGCAGACTCGCACAACTCAATCACTGGTTGAAAACCACCCCTCCCAAAATATCGTTTTTGTAGATAACTGAACCGCTTTCTGGGACTCCCCTACAAACAGGACCAAGCCTGTCTTGCTGAGGAGTGACGGACTCCTTCCAAGCTGGAGGGGTGCTCTCATCTTATCTATCAACATAGACAGGGCTCTAACTCCTCTAGCTCCACAATGAGATATGGTGCAGGCCAGGCAGCAGGCGGTTAGCCAGCCTGCCAACTTAGTGGAGTCTGCCACTAGCAAAGTCAGTGTAGTCAGCTCAGCTTTCCTCATTGAGACCGTGTCTGTGCCTCGARCTAGGTCGGGCAAAACTAAACATGGCGGTGTTCGCCTCAGCAATCTCACTGGAATAAAGACCTCCTCCATTCCTGTCATTATTGAAAGAGATGGTGATAATATCTCACATCTCAAAATAAAACTAATGTTAGATCCCTCACTTCCAAGGCAGTCATAGTCAGTTAGCTAATCATTGATCAAAAACTTGATGTGGTTGGCCTGACTGAAACTTGGCTCAAGCCTGATGAATTTACTGTGTTAAATTAGGCCTCACCTCCTGGTTACACTAGTGACCATATCCCTCAAGCATCCCGCAAAGGCGGAAATGTTGCTATCATTTATTTCCTTTTATGGGAAAAAAATGGCTGCGTTTTTGTCTTTTGAGCCTCTAGAACCCTAAGCAGTCTACTAAATCACTTTGTATAGCTACTGTTTACTTGCCTCCTTGGCCGTATACAGTGTTCCTCACTGAGTTCCCTGAATTCCTATCGGACCTCACAGTCATGGCAGATAATATTCACATTTTTGGTGACTTCAATATTCATGGCAAAGTCCACAGACTCACTCCAAAAGGCATTTGGAGCCATCAACGACTCAGTGGGTTTTCGTCCAACATCTCTCCGGGCCTACATATTGCCACAGTCATACCCTGGATCTAGTTTCGTTCTGTGGAATAACTATTGTAGATCTAAACGTTTTTCCTCTTATCTTATTAAGTTTGCAATCGCAACAAATAATCCGCTCAGATCCCAACCAAGGATCATCAAAAGCCATGCTATAAGTTCTCGGACACCTACCCAAGGAAGTCAGAGTACAAAAATCAGTTAACCACCTAATCGAGGATCTAAACTTAACCTTGTACCTCTAAAAACAAAAAATATTGTCACAAGAAATTAGCTCCCTGGTATACAGAAAATACCAGAGAACTGTATTAAGTTTGCAGAAAATTGGACCGGAAAAGGCGCTCCACCAAACTGGAAGTCTTCCGACTAGCTTGGAAAGACAGTACTGTGTAATATCGAAAGGCCCTCACTGCTGCTCAATCAGCCTACTGTTCCAACCTGATTGAGGAGAATAAAAACATACCAACATTTATTTTTGATATTGTTGCAAAGCTAACTAAAAAGCAGCATTCCCCAAGTGAGGATCGCCTTCTTCAACGAAAAGATCATTAGAAAGCGAATTACGGACTCCTCTTTGAATATGCGTATTTCTCCAAAACTCAGTTATCCTGAGTCTGCACAGAACTGCCAGGACCTAGGATCAATGGAGACAATCAAGTTTTTAAATCCTGTATCTCTCAACACATTCACGAAAATAGTCATGGCCTTCCAGCTGCCTCCTGGACCCCATTCCAACTAAATCACTGAAATAGCTACTTCCTGTGCTTGGCACTCCTATGTTGAACATAATAAAAGGCTCCATATCCTCTGGATGTGTACCAAACTCACTAAAAGTGGCAGTAATATAGCCTCTCCTGAAAAATCCTAACCTTGACCCGAAAAAATTAATAAAAAATATTGGCCTATATCGAATCTCCCATTTCTCTGAWTTTTTTTTGAAAAAGCTATTGCACAGCAACTCACTGGCTTCCTGAAGACAAATAATGTATACGAAACGCTCCTGTCTGGTTTTAGACCCCATCATAGCACTGAGACTGCACTCGTGAAGGTGGTCAATTACCTTTTAATGGCATCAGACCAAGGCTCTGCATCTGTCCTGGTGCTCCTAGACCTTAGTGCCTCTTTTGGCACCATCGATCACCACATTCTTTTGGAGAGATTGGAAACCCTAATTGTTCTACTCGGACATGTTCTTGCCCGGTTTAGATCTTATCTGTCGGAAAGATATCAGTCTGTCTTTACTTTTAAACTCAGACAAAACAGAGATGCTAGTTCTAGGTCCCAAGAATCAAAAGAGTTCTGCTGTTTGATGTGACAACTAATCTTGATGGTTGTGCAGTTGTCTCAAATAAAACTGTGAAGGACCTTGGCATTACTCTGGACCCGAATCTCTCTTTTGAAGAACATTTCAAGAAAATGTATGCTTTCGCCACATAGCAAAAATCATGAACTTTCTGTCCAAAAATTATGCATAAAAGCGGATCCATGCTTTTGTCACTTCTATATTACACTACTGCAATTTTCTACTCTTCGGCTACCTGGATAAACCACTAGATAAACTTCAGTTCGTGCTAAACAAAAAAACACTCCGGTCACAAGACGCAGGTCTCCTTATTGTCCKTAGAATTTCTAAGCAAATAGCTGGAGGTAAGGCTTTCTCTTCATACCCCAGGACAGTTTCCTGGGGTATGAACGGTGTGGTGTGCGCGATGGCTTCGCAGCCTAGTGAGGAGGAGACTGTCGTTATGTCGTGGATACAGGTGTTATGTCGTGGATACAGGAGTTTTAGTTTCCTGGGGTATGAACGGTGTGGTGTGCGCGATGGCTTCGCAGCCTAGTGAGGAGGAGACTGTCGTTATGTCGTGGATACAGGTGTTCCTGAGAATGGAAATAAGGTGGAGGAGGTTACATGGAGCCATGGCCACTAACAGCTGTTTGGCACGGGTTGAACCAGGAGTAGGGRAGGGGTGTCCTTTCTGTGTTATGAGTGAAACTGTGATTCATGTGTTTTCTGTGGGCGACAGGTTAATGCCATTAATGTCTGTGTTGGAATGTCTGTGTGAGAGGTTGGGGGTGGGTCTTACTGTTGGAATGTTTATAATGGGGTACAGGTATTCAAATAAGGAGAAGGCCAAATGTGTGTTGTTGAATTTTCTGTTTGCTCAGGTAAAGTTGACTATTTGGCTAAAAAGGAGGAACAGGGTCAAAGGTGGGGGGATAACAGACCCTTTACTATTATTTAATGGGATGGTCTCTGTGCGCCTTAGGGTGGAATTTGAGTTCTATAAAATGATAAGTGTGGAGATGTTTCGAGGGGGGGGGGGGGCTGTCTGTAAAGCTGGGAAAGATGTTTTGGATATACAGTTGTAGAAGTGGTGAGGTTTTGGTTATTGTGATGTGATGTTTTGTGGGGTACAGGGCAAGGTGAGTATGGTACATGTATGCAGTACAGGATATGTTTTGTTTTTAGGTGGGGGTGGTGAGTCTCTCTCTCTCTAACTGCTACTCTAACTACCCCGATGCATACAAGGCCCTTCCCCGCCCTCCTTTCGGCAAATCTGACCATGACTCAATTTTGCTACTCCTTTCCTATAGGCAGAAACTCAAACAGGATGTACCCATGCTAATGACTATTCAACGCTGATCTGACCAATCGGAATCCACGCTTCAAGACTGTTTTGATCACGCAGACTGTGATATGTTCCGGGGTTAACCAAAAAAATGTGGATAGATGGCGGCATTCGCACAAAACTGAAAGCGCAAACCACCACATTTAACCATGGAAAGGTGACTGGGAATATGGCCAAATACAAACAACGTAGTTATTCCCMCCGCAAGGCAATCAAACAAGCAAAATGTCCACAAAGTGGAGTCGCAAGAAGTATGTGGCAGGGTTTACAGACAGTCACAGACTACAAAAGGAAAACCAGCCATGTCACAGACACCGACGTCTTGCTTTCAGACAAGCTAAACACCTTCTTTACCTGCTTTGAGGATAATACAGTGAGTAAGACATTTAAACGTGTTAACCCTCGCAAGGCTGCCGGCCCAGACGGCATCCCTAGCCGCATCTTCAAAACATGCGCAGACCAGCTGGCTGGTGTGTTTACAGACATATTAAATCTCTCCCTATCCCAGTCTGCTGTCCCCACATGCTTCAAGATGGCCACCATTGTTCTTGTACCCAAGAATGCAAAGGTAACTGATCTAAATGACTATCACCCAGTAGCACTCACTTCTGTCATCATGAAGTGCTTTGAGAGACTAGTCAAGAATCATATCACCTCCACCTTACCTGTCACCCTAGACCCACTTCAATTTACTTACCGCCCCAATAGGTCCACAGATGATGCAATCGCCATCACACTGCACACTGCCCTATCCCATTTGGACAAGAGGAATACCTATGTAAGAATGCTGTTAATTGACTATAGCTCAGCATTCAACACCATAGTATCCTCCAAGATCATCATTAAGCTTTACGCCCTGGGTCTCAACCCCGCCCTGTGCAATTGGGTCCTGGACTTCCTTACGGGCCGCCCCCCCAGGTGGTGAAGGTAGGAAACAACATCTCCACTTCGCAGATCCTCAACACTGGGGCCCCACAAGGGTGCGCGCTCAGCCCCCTCCTGTACCATGCACGACTCCAACTCAACAGTAGTAGGCTTGATTACCAACAATGATGAGACAGCCTATAGGGAGGAGGTGAGGGCCCTCGGAGTGTGGTGTCAGGAAAACAACCTCTCGCTCAATGTCAACAAAACAAAGGAGATGATCGTGGACTTCAGGAAACAGCAGAGRGAGTACCCCCCTATCCACATCGACAGGACAGCAGTGGAGAAGGTGGAAAGTTAAGTTCCTCGGCATACACATCACGGACAAACTGAAATGGTCCACCCACACAGACAGTGTGGTGAAGAAGGCGCAACAGTGCCTCTTCAACCTCAGGAGAATGAAGAAAATTTGGCTTGCAACCTAAAACCCTCACAAAAACGTTTACAGATGCACAATTGAGAGTATCCTGTAAGGGCTGTATCACCGGCAGGTATGGTAGCTACACCGCCCACAACCGCAGGGCTCTGCAGAGGGTGGTGCGGTCTGCACAACGCATCACCGGGGGCAAACTACCTGCCCTCCAGGACACCTACAGCACCAGACGTCACAGGAAGGTCAAAAAGATCACCAAGGACAAAAACCAACCGAGCAACTGCCTGTTCACCCCGCTACCATCCAGAAGACGAGGTCAGTCCAGGTGCATCAAAGCTGGGACCGAGAGACAGAAAAACAGCTTCTATCTCAAGGCCATCAGACTGTTAAACAGCCGTCACTAACACAGAGAGGCTGCTGCCTACATACAGACATGAAATCATTGGCCACTTTAATAAATAGACTTTAGTAATGCCACTTTTATAATGTTTACATATCTTGCAATACTCATCTCATATGCATATAGTGTATTTTATACCATCTATTGAATCTTGCCTATGCTGCTCTGTGTCATGACGTTGGCCTGTGGGTAAGGTTTATGACCCCCCCCCCCTAAATACTTTTCTCCCTTCCCTCTCTTTTGACTCTACAGAGGGACTCTTGAATAGCCTTTCTTAAACAGTGAGACTGGGAACATCAAACAAGTGGAGGGAAAGGAACCATATTTCGGTAATAGAACCAGTTGAAAATATGCGTTGGTACTTAATGAATATGATGTCAGTTTGGTTGTCATCTGAGACATTATGACTGATGACAGGACGACCTAAACTGTATCTGGGAAAGTCTACACATTATAGTTATCAGATTCACATGGAATTGTTGTGCAATTCAAATGTTTAAATATACAATTATTTGTTGGACAACACGGCCTTCCATCTACCATCAACCTATTCAAGCGCAGCTCAGAGTAAATATTTTTTGCATTTTCCTTTTCCAAATGGGCGGTAATTTAGAATGCATAAGATTCTGTATTTACGATAGAGTAGCTGCCTACGGCCTGATAGACACATCGCTTCTCCCTTTGTTCTTCAGTCTTCCCGCTCTTTCACTCAAACCCAACCCCCTTTTTCTTTGTGTAACCAGCTGTCATATCTGTTCCGTCCACTAGGGATGTTTTCCTTTATGACATAATTTGTAATCAAGGTATGATACTTTCTGTGTCTATGTAATTCTGTGTGATTAGTGATTAGTTAGGTATTTAGTAAATAAATAATTAAACCCAATTTTGTATTGCTGATTCAACTTGTTAGCCAGGGTTTGTGAAGATAACCAAGAATTTATAACTTTCAGATGAGACTGAAATAAGGTGACGATTAATATTGACTGCTATTGATGTAAAATATTACTAGGTCTTTAAGAGTTTATTCGGAAGATAACTGCTCTATAAATATTATTTTGTGGTGCCCCGACTTTCTAGTTAATTACATTTACATGATTAGCTCAATCAGGTAATATTAATTACAGAGAAAGGATTTTATAGAATAGCATGTCATATCGCTTAATCCGGCATAGCCAAAGACACGACATCTGTCATTGCTCATCCATATATTTATATATTCTTAATCCATTCCTTACTTAGATTTGTGTGTATTAGGTAGTTGTTGTGGAATTGTAAGATTACTTGTTAGATATTGCTGCGCTGTCGGGAACTAGAAGCACAAGCATTTCGCTACACTCGCAATAACATCTGCTAACCATGTGTATGTGACCAATAAAATGTGATTTGATGACTCCTAGCTTCCCCTTCCCCCCAGTCCACTTGGTTGTGCTGCTGATCCAGTTTCTGCTTTTTTTTTGCCTATGGTTATGATTCTCTACACTATACCTGCTTGTTTTGTCACAAACTGAAATTGGGCAAACTATTAAATTTTTTGCAACCAGGAGATGGCTGAGCGATTTCTGCAAAGTGCATCTTTAATGGTACCAAATTCCGATAATCAACAAATAATGCAATGGTGTAGTGTTTGATGAAGCGCTATCAGACTGACTTGCCCGTCTAATTCCTTGATTATCTTATTGATGATTAGAAAGGTCGGGCTTCAACAATTCCAACAGCTTGCTCGCCAAAAACTGCTTGCGTTCCAAACAAAAATGAATTATGTAGCCTATTATAGCCTAGGCTTCAATCATATCCGTATAAGGCTGTACATAGACATACATACAACCTATGACTGCATTAAGTGGTTTGGTTCTTTGCGTAGCAGCCAAATCTTTGGAGTGACAGTCGCATGGATCTTGGTTGCAGTTCACGGTATTGTGTTCTCTATTTTTGAGTCTCCTAAAATATATGCTCAGTTGGAGTCAATGCATGTCATAGGGATTACCTATGCACATGTAAATAGAATCTATCTATTATGCAAATATTTGGATTAAAGCTGATTTCCCACTCTTAAAGGTCCACAATAATGGCAATGATGACCTTGGGGGTGTAAACTCTGGATATGGAAAGTAGAAGTTCTCCTGAGTAAAATGGACGCCCATTTTACTGCGATACAATGTGCAGGGAATTGTGTAAAGTGAAATATGTACAGTGCATTCGGAAAATCTTCAGATTTCTTGAATTATCCACATTTTGCTACGTTACAGCCTTACTCTAAAATGGATGAAGTCATTTTTTCCCTCATCAATCTACACACAATAGCCCATAACAACAAAGCAAACACAGGTTTATAAATGTTTGCTAATTTATTCAACATTTTTAAATGAAATATTACATTTACGTAAGTATTCAGACCCTTTACTCAGTACTTTGTTGAAGCACCGCCTCGAGTCTTCTAGGGTATGACGTTTTGGGTATGTCAAGCAAAGAGGCACTGAGTTTGAAGGTAGGCCTTGAAGGTCGGCCACAGGTACACCTCCAATTGGCTCAAATGTGAAAAGTGAAATAATCTGCCTGTAAACAATTGTTGGAAAAATTACTTGTGTCATGCACAAAGTAGATGTCCTAACCGACTTGCCAAAACTATAGTTATTAACAAGAAATGTGTGGAGTGGTTGAAAAACAAGTTTTAAATGACTTCAACCTAAGTTTATGTAAACTTCCCACTTCAACTGTACATACATACATACATACTTTTTTCAGAATATACCCTTATTACCCTTATCCAACCCTCCCACCCTTCCCCCAATTAGAGTAAACCAATAAACACTTAGGCTTCTACCTTCAGTTTATATATCTTATACACATTTTACAGACACAAACTATTTTACAATAGTTATATATATWAWTTTTTTTGTCCTTCCTCTATTTTCTGAACCTATATACATTTTACAGACCCCGTATGTTTTACATTGGTTATCTTGATATTAGTCCCACCATTCAGCTCCATTCAACCCATCCCAACTATCCCATCCCATCAATTTTGGATTTCTATTTGCCATATATTTTTCAACTGTGCTGTGATGCTTCACAAAAGCACTGAACCTTTCTATTCTCGTAGCTTCTACAGATTGTAAATTAAAGATAAACATTTTTGCTAAAATAATTATTATATTATTGATTCATTGACTATGGCTTTTCATGGCCATTCCTGGATCTGTGACCAAAAACTAGCTACATTTGGACAGTACCAAAATATATGATCTAATGACTCTGCCTCCTCACAGAAAAATCTGCAGAGCTGGGAAGATTGTATCCCCCATATACATATAATATTCTATTGGTTGCAAGAATTTTGTATAGTAATTTAAATAGAAACATTTGAAGTTTTGAATCCGGCGTTGTTTTGCGTGTCAATTCATAAACCATGTGCCATGGAATGGGTACATCGAACATCTCTTCCAAACTATTTTGCAATTTATATGGCACAGCTGTCAATTTATTGGGCCTCAAATGACATTTTAATTTATCACACTTTTCTTTAACCATTTATGTTCTTTAATGCAGGGCCGACAGACAAGTTCCTTACTTTTTCCCCCTTCTACTTGCCTCTTCCATTTTTGTGGTAATGCTGCAATTAGTTGGTTGTAATTTTGGGTAGAGCAGACATTTCCGTATGCGGGTGTTAGCTGCATGTGTGATATAACTCCACCAGTCCTATTTATGATATCATTCACAAAAATTATACCTTTTTTAAACATTTAATCGAAATTTTTTCATTTTTTTCAGTTAGAATATTTTTATGTTTAACCACAATATTTGTTGTATTATTTGTTCTGTCTTTTAAGGTGGATTAAACTGTAATTGCAACCAACTTTCTAAGGCTTGTTTAAAAAATAACGATATTTTGGAGATTATTTCCTTTTCAAACAACCCAAAAGTGAGCCGTTGTAACCTGAATAAAGGGAAAAAGGCCCTTCTTGAACATGGGGAGAGACATTCCTACTAATTTACTAGAGAACCAGTTTGGATTTAAGTATAACTTTTGTATGACTGATGCCTGTAGCGAGAGGTCTAATGCTTTAATATTGAATCATTTCTGCCCTCCGAATTCATATTCGTTATATAAATAGGCCCTTTTAACTTTGTCTGGCTTGCCATTCCAAATAAAATGTAATATTTTTTTGTTCATATAATTTAAAAAGCAGGTCACTAGGTGTAGGCAAAACCATAAGCAAATAGGTAAACTGTGATATGACTAAAGAGATAATCAGGGTGATTCTTTTCCACAAATAGACAGGTATTTTGCTTTCCACGGTAGCTAGATCTTATATATTTTTGCTAACTTTCTATAAAGATTTATTGGAGTGAGATCATTTCTTTCTTTTGGGATTTGTGTACCGAGTATGTCCACATCCCCGTCAGACCATTTTATTTTCCAACAGTCTTGAAGGAGTTCTCACATATGCTGAGCACTTGTTGGCTGCTTTTCCTTCACTCTGTGGTCCAACTCATCCAATACCATCTCAATTGGGTTGAGGTCGGGGGATTGTGGAGGCCAGGTCATCTGATGCGGCACTAAATTGCTCTCCTTCTTGGTCAAATAGCCCTCACACAGCCTGGAGGTGTGTTGGGTCATTGTCCTGTTGAAAAACAAATGATAGTARCACTAAGCCCAAACAAGATGGGATGGCTTATCGCTGCAGAATGCTGTGGTAGCCATGCTGGTTAAGTGTGCCTTGAATTCTAAATAGATCACCGACTGTGTCACCAGCAAAGCACCCCCACACCATCACACCTCCTCCTCCATGCTTCACGGTGGGGACTACACATATAGAGATAATTTACCCTCACTCCTAGGACAGACAAGATCCTTAGATATGCAACTTTAGAAACTGTTCTTTGTTTTGTAGCCTAAAAATTACATTGCAAAGTAGCCAGAAGGTTGTGGATTCCCCAGACCACTGCAGGAAAGTGCATGTGGTACGTCATTCGTGAGTCAGTGGTGTCATTTCTGGGTAAGAGTATCTGCTGGCACCATGCTTGACTGCCACTTCCCCCTGGTACCTGTTTAGTAACAGTGTTAACGAAAAACGAACACATCAAAGTTGTGTTTGTTTTTCTCTACTTTCGGCCTGTTGTTTTTGTCCACTTTTAGGCCTACTAGAGTTGTGTGGGTTTTACAACCTTGGCTTATGAGTGCTAGCTATATCTGAGTCTGGACTGCGCTGCTCTGGTCACATTCAACTGCCTGGATTCTTCTTCTGATAGCTGGCCTCCTGGTTCCCTGGATTATCGCTTTGGGAATGTATCTATTTTGGATTTCCCTTGCCATACCTCTCTCTGGAATACCTATCGGATTACCCTTGTTGATTCTCCCGCTGCCCGGTGTAGCTTCAGCCTCCCCCTGCTTTTTCGCCATCTAGCTCTACGTCCTCTTGCCTGAAGCACTTCTCTCCCTGGCTTTCACTCTGGTAACCCAGCCTCTACTCTTTTGCCATCGCGTGGGCCCCAGCTGTCAATCTCATTGAGTAAGTCTCCGCTCTCTCTTTGCTTTTGCTCTGCTGGCAAAGGTTGTATTTCAGATGTGTTTTTGACTATGGGTTCTAGTGCCATCTGGTTTAAAGTAGGCTAGTTGGGCTTTGGCTTGCTGCTTTGCCAACCGTGATGGTTTCTGTGTGGATTAATCTGATGTTTTATTGGATCTAAATCACTGTCATGCACCTGCCCACTGGTTCCCCATGTTTGCACTCTGCCCTGGATTAGTATGGTTTCCACCTCCCAGTTTTTTCCCGACAAAATACTACTCCCCCTTGATCTTTGCCTCCTGAATAATAACTATAGGCTCTCCTCTGAAGTACTTATCCCTGCCCGCTCATCATGCATCCTATGTAGACACCGCTACCTGCATTTGGCTCACGGCACAACTGGTCGTCAACTATACTACTGGTAGCAACATTAAGTCTCTCTGCTTTCACTCGCGTCCTGCTCCCAATCCATCCTCTCGTATTGTAAACCATGACGAAAGTGCTCCCTTCAACTATCCATAAACTCACCTCTTAGCTTCACAATACTAACTGATCTTCTCAACACTGGATCAATGAACAACAAAGCATTCCTCCTCCTAACTGAAACTTGGCAACAACCTGGTGATTTATTGTCTTAATTRTTTAAAGTTGTATTTTACCCCCCTTTTTCCATCTTGTCTCATCGCTGCAACTCCCCAATGGGCTTGGGAGAGGCAAAGGTGGAGTCATGCGCCCCCCGAAATATGACCCGTCTAAGCACGCTCCTAATGGTGCACCATCCTATGGGACTCCCGGTCARGGCCAGTTGTGGCACAGCCCGGGAATGAACCCGGGTCTGTAGTAATGCCTTAGACCGCTGCGCCACTTGGGAGGCCCAATTACTTTTCTCTTAACCATGCTACTCCTGTTGGTTATGGTTACCTGTGTCACCCCTGCTCCAGCGGCCGTGTTGGTGGCCTCGTTGTACTGTACAACTCACAAATCATGTAACTGGTGTGAAATGGCTAGGTAGTAAGCGGTGTGCGCTAGTAGCGTTTCAATTGGTGATGTCATTGGCCCCGAGACCTTGAAGTAGTTGTTTTCCTCGCTCGGCAAGGGCCGCGGCTTTTGTGGAGCGATAGGTAACGATGCTTCAAGGGTGACTGTTGTCGATGTGTGCAGAGAGTCTCTGGTTCAAGCCCAGGTTGAGGCGAGGAGAGAGATGGAAGCAATACTGTTCCACCTACAAATCATCTTACTCCATGACCACTATCCTTGTGTACCATCCTCCTGAAGCTAATGAATCATTCCCGTCTGAACTATCTGAACTACTCAGCATTGCAGTCCCACTCTCCCCTCGCTTAAAACTTCTTATGGCTGGGGGGCAGTATTGAGTAGCTTGGATGAATAAGGTGCCTATAGTAAACTGCCTGCTACTCAGGCCCAGAAGCTAAGATATGCATATTATTGGTAGATTTGGATAGAAAACACTGAAGTTTCTAGAACTGTTTGAATGATGTCTGTGATTATAACAGAACTCATATGGCAGGCAAAAACCTGAGAAAAAATCCAACCAGGAAGTGGGAAATCTGAGGTTTGTAGTTTTTCAAGTCATTGCCTATCGAATATACAGTATCTATGGGGTCATATTGCACTTCCTAAGGCTTCCACTAGATGTCAAGAGTCTTTAGAACCTTGTTTCAGGCTTCTACTGTGAAGGGGAGAGAATGAGAGCTGCTTCAACCAGAGTGCCATGAGCTCAGTCTCACGTGCGCCCGTGAGAGTTAGCTGCGTTCCATTGCATTTCGAAAGAATGCAATGGTGCTTCTACACCTGCATTGCTTGCTGTTTGGGGTTTTAGACTGGGTTTCTGTACAGCACTTTGAGATATCAGCTGATGTAAGAAGGGCTATATAAATACATTTGATTTGGTTAAAGACAAAGGAATTCTCCGGTTGAAACATTATTGAAGATTTATGTTAAAAACATCCTATAGATTGATTCTATACATCGTTTGACATGTTCGTACGAACTGTAACGGAACTAAAGCTGTCTCCTTCTCCTCCCCCTCGTTTACCCCTGAGCTCTTTGCCCTGAAGCAAGCTAGCCACCGCCTGGTGTGCCTGAGGAGGAAGTTTGGGCTCACTGTCCACACTGAGGCCTACAAACTCCACCTCTCCACCTACAGAGATGCCCTCAGTGCTGCCAGGTCCACCTACTTCTCCAACATCACCAACAGCTCTAATAGGAACTCCCAGACTCTGTTCTCCACTGTCAGCAAACTACTTCAGCCCCTTGATGACACCTACTCTATRCCCTCCACTGAACTCTGCAATTCCATCCTTCAGTTGTTCAAGGACAAGATCACCATAATAAAGTAATCACTGACTGATCAATCTATCTCAGCCACTCCTCCCCCTTTCAACTGTAACCCCCCTCGAATTTGCCTCCATTGACTCTCCCTATCTCTCAAATCTTATCATGTCATCCAAGACTACAAATTGCTCCCTGGATCCTCTCCCCACTGTTCTTATCAAAGCTTGCCTGCCTGCTCTCTGTCCATATACAGTATCACACACATTCTCAACCTCTCCCACAGAACTGTCCCCTCCAATTACAAAACAGCTCCAGTCACCCCCATCTTAAAAAAGCCAGGACTGGACACCACCATCCTCTATAACTTCTGCCCCATTTCAAACCTCCTCTTCCTTGCCAAGACTCTGGAACGTACTGTTGCATCCCAATTAGATACCCACTTGTTAATCAACAACCTGTTCGAGCCCCTTCAGTCTGGTTTCCGCACCCTCGCCAGTACTGAAACCGCACTCCTTAAAGTTATCAAGGGTCTCCTCACTTCTGCTGATGCTGTCAACATCCTGATTCTCCTTGACCTGAGTGCCGCTTTTGACACAGTAAGCCATCAGATCCTCCTCGTCAGGCATGAGGGTTTGGGTGTACCGCACTGTCCTGGCTACAATCATACCTCWCAAAGCGGATCCACTACATCTGGCTCAATGGCCACACCTCAGACTCAGCGGCAGATATATATATATATATATATATATATATATATTTTATTTAACATTTATTTACCTAGGCAAGTCAAATTCTTATTTTACAATGACGGCCTACCGAGGAACAGTGGGTTAACTGCCTTGTTCAGGGGCAGAACGACTGATTTTTACCTTGTCAGCTCGGGGATTCGATCCAGCAACTGGACCAACGCTCTAACCACTAGGCTACCTGCCGCCCCAAAAGAGTGTCCCCCAGGGCGTGCTGGGTCCCTTACTCTTCATCATCTACATCTTCCACCTTGGTCGGATCCTCCTTCACTTCAACCTTGACTTCCACCGATGACACCCAGATCTACCTCGGCACCAAATGCCTCCTCAACCCACCTCTGATGCGCATTGAATCCTGCCGCTCTGCAATAAAAACATGGATGTAACAAAACATCCTCAAGCTCAACAGTGATAACACGGAACTCCTCCTCATAGGCACCAAATCCACCCTCACCAAAGCTGGCAACCTCACCCTGACCATTGACAACACCACTGTCTGTCCCTCCCTCCATGCACGCAACCGCGGCGTCATCCTGGACTGCACCCTCTCACCACCACTTAAGACATATTGTCAAATCCTCATTCTTCCCTCTCCGGGCCTGCCGTTGAAACCCTCATACATACATTCATCTCCTCCCATCTTGACTACTGCAATACACTACTCACCGACATCAACTCAAGCTCCCTCCATAAACTCCAAATGGTTCAAATCATAAACTCCATTGAACCATAAACTTGAACCACAAACGCCATTGAACCATAAACTCAGAATGGTTCAAGTCCTGGCAGCACATCACACCGTCCTCCGTGAACTCCACTGGCTCCCTGTTTCCCAATGCATTAATTACAAGATCCTCCTACTGATCTACAACGCCCTTCACCACCTTGCCCTCCCTTCCGTCGGAGACCTTCTTGGTTACCGACCGACACGTGCACTTCGTTTCGCCACATCAGGCCACATTGTCATCCCCAGGTCGAAGCTTCAGAGCGTCGGCGACAGGGTCTTCTCCAGGGTTGCTCCTTGGCTCTTGAAGTCCCTCCCTCCAGCCATTCATGACTCGGAGTCATCACTATCTTTCAGTCCCTCCTAAAACCCCTTCTCTTTGATGTGGCCTACCACCACACACACACACACTACAAACCCTTACACTACCCCTTCCCCTGAACCGGGTTCGTATCCAAATTCCAACCCTACCCATATACTGATACATCACACTCTTTCCCTTCTTTATTCATGTTTTTCTTTAGTCTGATGTTTTGTTTGTTTTTCTTTTCTACAAATTGTAAAGTGACTTTGGGTCCTTGAAAAGAGCTATATAAGTCCTATGTATTATTATTATTATTTTTATTTATTTATTATTATTATTATTAAGGGTAGGGGTAAAACGATCTGCATTATAGTAAACTCACTGCATGAATCTATCATCTTATTTGCAGGTCTGAGAGAAAACAAATGTATTTTATAAACGCATTTCATGCAATTCTACGTAATTTTACATGACTGGAGAAAAGCAGAATCTTTTTTAAAACCACAACAGAGCATGACAACGAATGAGAGCATGCTGTTGCACTGGAGATGTTTTGATTTCTACACAGGCCATTGTTCATAAATAGGATAGTCTAAGTTTGGAACAGTGCTGTCTATCAACTGTAAAAATGTAGCGCATCAGAACCAGTTACAACTGTAGTATCTGATCATCAATGAATTCGAGAAAAATACATTTGTTTTTCAACACAGCAGCCACATATCATCAGTTAGACTTATATGCGCTTTTCTTCATTTGGGCGCTCCTGCCAGCCTGTAGCGTGTCACAAATGCTTCACAATATATTTCTTAACATGGCAGGCTATAGCCTTGAAAGATTTATAATTATAAAGACCAAATCATTTATTCCTTCTTAGGCTATCTGGCTTGGCCTGACTGATTTAGAGTTAGTATGTTATTTAATAGCCTGTTGAAATATTGAATGTCAATTGATAGTGACAGAATTACACATTACTTCCCAAACAAAGTAATTGTTTTGTCTCCTCAGCTATACAGTGCCCTCGGAAAGTATTCAGACCCCTTGACTCTTTCCACATGTTGTTACGTTATAGCCTTATTCTAAAATGAATAAAAATGACATCTCAGCAATCTACACACAAAACCCCATAATGACAAAGCGAAAAACCTGTTTTTAGAAATGTTTGCAAATGTTTATAATATATATAATACAAAATACCTTATTTACATAAGTACTCAGACCCTTTGCTATGAGACTAAATTGAGCTCAGGTGCATCCTGTTTCCATTGATCATCCTTGAGATGTTTTTACAACCTGTGGTAAACTCAACTGATTGGAAATGATTTGGAAAGGCATACACCTGTCCATATAAGGTCCCACAGTTGACAGTGCATGTCAGAGCAAAAACCAAGCCAGGAGGTCGAAGGTATTGTCCGTAGAGCTCTGAGACAGGATTGATTGTGTCGAGGTACAGATTTGGGGAAGGGTACCAAAACATTTCTGCAGCATTGAAGGTCCGCAAGAACACAGCGGCCTCCATCATTCTTAAAATGGAAGACGTTTGGAACCACCAAGACTCTTCCTAGACCTGGCCGCCCACCAAACTGAGCAATCGGGGGAGAAGGTAACTAAGAACCCGATGGTCACTGACAGCGCTCTAGAGTTCCTCTGTGGAGATGGTTGTCCTTCTGGAAGGTTCTCCCATCTCTGCAGCACTCGACCAATCAGGCCTTTATGGTAGAGTGACCAGACAGAAGCCACTCCTCAGTAAAAGGCACATGACAGCCCGCTTGGAGTTTTCCAAAAAGCACCTAAAGACTCTCAGACAAGGAGAAACAAGATTCTCTGGTCTGATGAAACCAAGATTGAACTCTTTGGCCTGAATGCCAAGCGTCACATCTGGAGGACACCTGGCACCATCCCTACGGTGAAGCATGGTGGTGGCAGCATCATGCTGTGGGGATGTTTTTCAGCGACTGGTAGACTAGTCAGGATCGAGGGAAAGATGAACGGCGCAAAGTACAGAGAGATCGTTGATGAAAACCTGCTCCAGAGTGCTCATGACCTCAGACTGTGGTGAAGGTTCACCTTCCAACAGGACAACGACCCTAAGCACACAGCCAAAACAAAGCAGGAGTTTCAGGACAAGTCTCTGGATGTCCTTGAGCGGCCCAGCCAGAGCCCGGACTTGAACCCAATCYAACATCTCTGGAGAGACCTGAATATATCTGTGCAGCAACTCTCCCCATCCAACCTGACAGACCTTGAGAGTATCTSCAGAGAATGGGAGAAACTCCCCAAATACAGGTGTGCCTAGCATGTAGCATCATACCAAGGAAGACTTGAGGCTGTAATCGCTGCCAAAGGTGCTTCAACAAAGTACTGAGTAAAGGGTCTGAATACTTATATAAATGTGATATTTTAGGTTTTATTTTGAAATTAGTAACAATTTCTAAAAACCTGTTTTTGCTTTGCCATTATGGGGTATTGTGTGTAGATTGATGAGAGAAAAAAACTATTTAATCAATTTTTGAATGAAGCTGTAATGTAACAAAATGTGAAAAAAAGTCAAAGGTACTGAATACTTTCTGAAGGCACTGTAGAAGGTGTAAACTCAAGCCTCTGAATGTCACTGAGGCACTGTTGCGCCTTCTTCACCACACTGTCTGTGTGGGTGGACTATTTCCGTTTGTCCGTGATGTGTACGCCGAGGAACTTAACTTTCCACCTTCTCCACTGCTGTCCCGTCGATGTGGATAGGGGGGTACTCTCTCTGCTGTTTCCTGAAGTCCACGATCATCTCCTTTGTTTTGTTGACATTGAGTGAGAGGTTGTTTTCCTGACACCACACTCCGAGTGCCTTCACCTCCTCGCTATAGGTTGTCTCGTCGTTGTTGGTGATCAAGCCTACTACTGTTGTGTCGTCTGCAAACTTGATGATTGAGTTGGAGGCGTGCATGGCCACGCAGTCATGGGTGAACAGGGAATACAAGAGGGTGCTGAGCACACACCCATGTGGGGTCCCAGTGTTGAGGATCAGCGAAGTGGAGATGTTGTTTCCTACCTTCACCACCTGGGGTCGGCCCGTCAGGAACTCCAGGACCCAATTGCACAGGGCSGGGTTGAGACCCAGGGCCTCAAGCTTAATGATGAGCTTGGTGTTGAATGCTGAGCTGTAGTCAATGAACAGCATTCTTACATAGATATTCCTCTTGCCCAGATGGGATAGGGCAGTGTGCAGTGTGATGGCGATTGCATCGTCTGTGGACCTATTGGGGCGGTAAGCAAATTGAAGTGGGTCTATGTTGGCAGGTAAGGTGGAGGTGATTGTTGTCATTGATGCACTTTCAGTTTTGCGCGAATGCAACCATCTATCCACGGTTTCTGGTTAGGGTAGGTTTTAATAGTCACAGTGGGTTCAATATCTCCAATGCGCTTCCTTATACACTCACTCAACGAATCAACGTATAAATCAATATTATTCTCTGAGGCTACCCGGTGTCCTTGAGTAGCCTCTCAAAGCACTTCATGATGACAGAAGCTAGTGCTACGGGATGATATTCAATTAGTTCAGTTACCTTTGCCTTCTTGGGTACAGGAACAATGGTGGCCATCTTGAAGCTTGTGGGGACAGCAGACTGGGGTAAGGAGAGATTGAATATGTCCGTAAACACACCAGCCAGCTGGCTTGCGCATGCTCTGAGGACACGGCTAGGGATGTCGTCTGGGCCGGCAGCCTTGCGAGGGTTAACACGTTTAAATGTCTTACTCACGTCGGCCACCGAAAAGGAGAGCGATAGCCCGCAGTACTTGGTAGCGGGCCCACGTCGGTGGCACTGTATTATCCTCAAAGTGAGTAAAGGTGTTTATTTTGTCTGGAAGCAAGACGTCAGTGTCCGAGACGTGGCTGGTTTTCTTTTTGTAGTCCTTGATTGCCTGTAGACCCTGCCACATACATCTCGTGTCTGAGCAGTTGAATTGCGACTCCACTTTGTCCCTATACCGACATTTTGCTTGTTTGATTGCCTTGCAGAGGGAATAACTAAAATGTTTGTATTGGGTGATATTTCCAGTCATCTTTCCATGGTTTAATGCGGTGGTTTGCACTTTCAGTTTTGCGCAAATGCCGCCATCTTTCCACAGTTTCTGGTTAGGGTAGGTTTTAATAGTCACAGTGGGTTCAATATCTCCAATGCACGTCCTTAAACTCACTCACCGAATCAATGTAAAGTCTATATTATTCTCTGAGGCTACCCGGAACATATCCCAGTTTGCGTGATCAAAACAATCTTGAAGCGTGTATTCCGATTGGTCAGACCAGCATTGAATTGTCACGGGTACATCCTGTTTGAGTTTCTGCCTAAAGGACGGGAGGAGCAAAATGGAGTCGTGGTCAGATTTGCCGAAGGCAGGGCGGGGAGGGCATTGTATGCATCGTGGAAATTAGAGTAGCAGTGATCCAGTGTATTGCCCGCACAAGTGCTACAATCAAGATGCTGATAGAATTTAGGGAGCCTTGTTCTCAAATTTGCTTTGTTAAAATCCACAGCTACAATAAATGCAGCCTCAGGATATGGTTTCCAGTTTGCATAGAGTCCAGTGAAGTTTCTTGAGGGCCGTCGTGGTATCGGCTTGAGGGGGGAAATACACAGCTGTGACAATAACCAATGAGAATTATCTTGGGAGATAATATGGTCAGCATTTGATTGTGAGGAATTCTAGYTCAGGACTTGAGTTCCTATATGTTGTTACGATTACACCATGAGTCGTTAATCATGAAGCATACACCCCCACCCTCCTTCTTCCCAGAGAGATGTTATTTCTGTCGGCGCAACGCATTAAGAATCCTGGTGGCTGTACCAACTCCGACAATATATCCCGAGAGAGCCATGTTTCCGTGAAACAGAGTATGTTACAATCCCTGATGTCCCTCTAGAAAGCAACCCTTGCCCTAATTTCGCCTACCTTGTTATCTAGAGACTGGACATTGGCGAGTAATATACTCAGAAGCGGTGAGTGGTGTGCATGCCTCTGAAGTCTGACCAGAAGCCCGCTCCATCTATCTCTTCTGCGGCGACATTGTTTTGGGTCGGCCTCTGGAATCAGATCAAATGCCCTGGGTGGTGGTGCGAACAAAGGATCCGCTTCGGGAAAGTCGTATTCCTGGTCGTAATGTTGGTAAGTTGATGTCGCTCTGATATCCAATAGTTCTTCCAGGCTGTATGTAATAACACTTAAGATTATCTGGGCTAACAATGTAAGAAATAATACATAAAAAAATAAAATACTGCATAGTTTCCTCAGGACTAGTAGCGAGGCGACCCTCTCTGTCGGCGCCATCAAGCTTACATCCAGTCCTCCCTCTCATCATCGCGCTCTCCCTCTAAAACTAAAGAGGACATCAGTAGGCCTAGATCGTGTGCACAGATATTACCTTTTTTTTGGGGGGGGTTGTAACTTTTCCTTGTGCTTCTCCGAGCCTGCTCTTTGTATATCCTAGGTCTATAGCCAATAGTATAGGCTATGGATCATTTGATTGAGACCACACTAGACGCACTTGATATTTTGCGCATCCAGCAGAGAATCAGGTATGAGGGGGAGCATCGGGCACAGATGAGATACAATAATAACTCATTCTGAAACACTGAGCAATATGACATTTAATGGATAAAAAAATTACATGACCCTCCCCTGGACTACATTTTTAAATACTAAACCCTCCCCTGACTGAAATTGAAAAGGCATGACCCTCCCCCATTTTCCTCTGGGTAACAACTGAGTCAATTTCGACCGCTCCCTAGCTAGCTAACTACAACACACAGGTATAGTTACTCTAAGACTAATATGGGCCATCAAGCCAAAGTAATTCCTTTACTATCCACCATCATCATCAAAACATTTATACAGTTTTGCTCATAATGAGAAGCACTGAGGCTAGCTAGGCTAGTTAGCACGTTAGACTAAAGTAACTTTTAGGTATAGCAAACAACACAGTTATCTAAACTTGGCTTGTAGGGGTTCTTGCAAGCCCCGTTATGGCAGAATCGATCCCCAAATTGTACTGTACAGAACAACACTGTCTCAGTTAAAAGAAAGATTATATTGCTAGCTAGCTGCTGACAGCAAAACAACTTACTCGTTTGTCATTTATCCTCCTGAGTCCTGGTCCAGCTGGTCTAGGCTGCCACTGCTGCTTGCTGGTCTCGCAAATAATTTTTCTCGCCATCTCAACTCCTCTTCAGTGTATTCCAGCTCAAATAAATATGGCTTTATGTTCCTATCTAAAAGAACATGAATAAATAAAAAATGTCACCCAGTTCTTCTTGGAAACAGTAATCATCATAAACAGCCATTGTAGCTAATTATTTAGCAGTCTTGGATAGACAGTGAACCTGTAAACTAGTACCACCCCCGTTTTGAAACACCTGTGTTCGAGGGTGGGAACGAGGAAGTATGGCTCTCGTCAGGCTGTAGTCTTTACAAAGCCAGGGAAAATGAGTCAACCTAGATATCCTGCAATATTGTGGCAGATAGGAACATCGTTGAGGCAAGTCCAATGGCTTTATTGAACAAGGACAACCATATCTACRCAAGTGAGCGTGCAATATGCAAAACACAAAGGCCACAATAATTGCTACAAAACATGACTCCATTCCTTCTAAGATCAGACAGGAGGCTCAATCAACCAATGACACCATTGGTTGAACTCTCCCTGTCCAAAAATGTAAAAAGAATACTGCTACACTACATAATTATGTCTGAAACACCCTCTCGTTAATCATAATTATGTAGGCAAACTGGAAAAACACAACACAAATAATGTCTAGCGGTGAAGTTTCCCTTTTATGCTGTTAACAATATTGTCATTGCTATAATATTATTTGTGCTATCAAGCCTTTTAACTTATTTCCTTTTTTGATGTTGTTAAACAAAATTCTAAGTCAGCTAATATTGCTTTATAAAATCTTACGAATTTTGAACATTTCTATTTGTTTCATTTTTACCATTTTCATTACAGGACTTTTATTCTGAAGGGAAAATTCCGAGCGTATAATTTTTACCATATTCATTACAGTACTCTTATTCTGAAGGAAAATTTCCGCGTTTACGACCTTATTATTGCTAGGTCTTGCTTATTCTTGCTGGCTTCTAACAGGTGCCGTGTAGCTAGCTAGCTAGTGTATGACCACCGTCAACAGATTTCAGAACACAATTTCCGTCCAACAGAAAAGTTTGAATTTGTGTAATACGGGATCAATGGTCGGCACCAGGTTGCTATAACATATGATGTAGTTAGCTGATATGTAAATACCTATCCATGCACATAAGATCTAGCATGCGTCAGCAACGTCTGGGCATAGGAACGTGCCCATAACCTGGTAACCAAGTGTGAAGTGGGAATTTACCACCTTAGAGTTAAATAGAGGATGGAGAAAACCCGTTATGGCATGGACATTGAGGGCTTGCACCATTTTAAAGTCAACTGGGTGAGCCTTCCTATGGGTGAAGGAAGGATCTCATAATTRCATCAGGGGTATCAACCAATGAATTATACCCGTGAGCAAACACTGAATAACTGTAGGTGGCAGTAAATCACCAACCAATTGGCTTTATACCTGTTCAAACAACGCACTAGCTGTCACTAGCTATGCACCCTTTCAACTTGTCTGCCAACTCATAGAAATAGTAGAAAAAGAAAATTGACTACTTCAAAATAGAGATGGTCTCAATGGCGCTACAACGGTGGTAAAGTCCCAGTTCCCACTTGGTTACTAACGCAGAAAATACTTTAAAAAATAGTTTGATGCACAGCGCGCGAGACAAAAGGACGAGTGTGTTGTTCATCATTGTCTACAATGGAACAATGTTACCACAATGTAAATGTACAGAGATACAGTGTAACAAAGTGAAATGTGTAATTAGACAAGATGTAAATACAGGCCATCTGCTTCGATAGGTAAACAGCGGTCAAAAGACCTCGTTTTAAAAAGGGGCGTTATATTCTCTTAACCTTGCCTCTTTTTTCGTTCCTGTCTGTTAATTGGTCGGATATTTTAACGACACCCTATCGGTGCGTAAAGAGTATCTCCACCTACAATTATGTTCGGTTTGCCTCCTCCCCTTATGCCAGTCTGCCCCGAAAAGGGACCAAAACAATACGCATCACAAAGAAAGACCACAGCAATTTTAGTGAACTGTACAGTGCGGGAAAACGGCCGCAGCTCAGTGTCGCAATCTCCAGTTGCTTTGCGAATATATACTACAGTGATCGATTGAGAGATGGTTTCGCCAGTGACAGTGGTAAGTTTGGCTATTTGACGTTACACGTAGAAATATGGACATTTAAATCAAAATGAGCCATTAAGAATATATTCCGTTTTTTATCAGTGTTACAGCGTTGTTTTGAAGGGCTAATAAGAGATAAAGGAAGGCTCGTTAGCTCTATAGGGACTGTATGTCTTGCTTGTCAGTGTGACGGGCCTGTCGTGTCAATTTCGTTTTGCCTCCAATGACGAGCATTATAATACCACAGGCACACATAGGACCGAGTTTACCCTAAATAGGCCTACAGTACAGCACGTGAGCATGAAAGCATGTCCGTGTTTATTTCGCGATTGTCACCCACAAAATGTTCGTTATTCATTCTGCCTCTGTAGATGTGCAGAGGTTGATAATGATCCATACAATGAGCTGAGAGAACTCGGCATGTATTTTAGGGTTTCGGTAATACTAGACCAGACAGATGCCCACGCAATTCATTGGCGGTGGTCTATTGATGCTATGCGGTATCTCTTTGACGATGTGATGAACAGTTGTTGTTGTAGCTACCACTAGAAAATCTGCCTTGATTGTAGGGGCAAATCATCATTTTTCTAAGCATAAACTTAAATAGCCTAAATAAGGTCATGAATATTTTTCGACAGACATGCGCGATAGTGTTTTTTTCGTCTCGAATTTTTCTTTGTCTTGGTCCTTTCTAAACTGTTCCAAAACCGAAACCTATCATGTGACTGAACTTTTTGTCTTTTTTCCTGTGCCCTCCAGTGACGGATGCACTGAAGAGCTGTGGCTTTGCTATACCTTTTCACCACTCTACCGAGCCTCTCAACTTTCCTTCTATATCCCTATTTCAGTAAACGTTATAATTACTGTAAATATATTTAAAATAGAGACATAAATATATTCTGTTGACAAGGGCTCGTGTGCCCATACGAAAAAAACGTGACATTTATATATATTTTTTAACTCATATAAAGTGACATACATTTTAAAATATATTGTCATATATTTTAATAACCAATATAAATGTCACAGCTCCATAACAAAAATTATTATATTGATAGGCCTATGTATTTTCATCATGCAAAATGTGTTTGGAACATATTTGTTTTGTTCAATGCATGTATTGCTTTCAAAATGTATTCCAGAATTGTTATTTGTTCTGCACGGCATATATATATATATATTTTTTTTTAAATGTGCTTGTCTTTTTTCCTACTATCACTGGCTTTACTGATACCTACTTTGTCGAGGTGAAAGGTGCCTTCTACGATGGTGATATGCTGTTGTCTCACCTAGCTATTTTAAGAGGAAAGCAATAATGTAAGTCACTCTGGAAATTAGCGTCTGCTCAATCACTAAAATGCAAATGTAACTTAAAAACCATACATAAATCTCACACCTTTTTGATATTTTGTTGTTGTAATACACTATTATTTGGGCTGAGTCCTCCCAAGGATTTCAATTGGGCATTGTTTATGCCTGTTGCCACCAGCAGGAGGTGTGGTAGGGGCGCGAGAACAGCGTTTTGTGTCTCCCCTCAACACTCAAAGGAGAAACTGTGAACGTTAAACATTTCCTCCTGCCTCCTTTTTCATTATTCTGTTAAAACAAGTATGCCTTTTACACAAGCACATTATCTATAGACAATTTTAGTCGAAATCTGAATACCTTTTATGTTGAAATTGTACAGTTGAAATGTGTAAATTGATTGAGTGAAAACTGTTAGCAATCTTGCCTTAGAGATGCCTGGGTTTGCTGCTTAAACAGGCTAGCCCATGGAATAATATAAGACAAAAGGGTGCTAGCTAATATTCTGGTTTAAACTTATTGATTTATAGCTCCTCTAAGGTAATAATGTGGTTTATTTTCTACTCCGTTTATATGGTCTAAGGGCCATCTCCCAACCCGTGTTATATATTACAGAGTAGTATTTTTAGAGTAAAACGGTATACGCTAACGCTAAGCTAACTGCAATCACTAGCCCGTCAAGCATATACTGGTCGCTATTAGTTTAGCGGCTTCCGTTAGCTGGCTCAAGCCTCGTTCACATCCTGTCCGATGTCCACCAGATGCATATGAGTTTTGTTTTGCCGCATGTCTAGCCTACATTTTCCGTATTTGACGCACATGTAATTTTCTTTTCAACTCGCTAAAAGCTAGCTAGTTTGAGTCTGTGTGTGTACTTCCGTTTGTACCACCGCACGGTAAAGCAACACACAATTAGAAAATATTGAACACATGCGGTAAAGAGAATGCACTGCAGCCTAATGCTGCACCCCTAACGTAGTGTTGTGGACTGCTCCATTGAAAATTATGTCATGCATTTCAATGGGTACATCTGTAACAGTATAACTTTAGTACGTCCCCTCGCCCCGACCCGGGCGCGAACCAGGGACCCTCTGCACACATCAACAACAGTCACCCACGAAGCGTCGTTACCCATCGCTCCACAAAAGCCGAGCAAGCCTTGCAGAGCAAGGGGAAACCCTACTTCAAGTCTCAGAGCAAGTGACGTAACCGATTGAAACGCTATTAGCGCGTACCCGCTAACTAGCTAGCCATTTCACATCCGTTACACATCCACAACGGAGGCAAGTGGCAGCAGGGCAAAACAATGGACCTAGGCACTCTGTGCCATACATTCAATAATATAAAATGTCCACATATTAAGATATATACAAAAGAAGCTAATATACACATCTAGCAAATCACTCCACTACCGCAGAGTGTATTTATACTTGGCTAGGAGGCTATCTCAACATTAACCAAGCCTTGCAGGAGTGTTTGAACCTAAGACTGGCAAAAACAGTTTTTATCTCAGCCGGGAGTTTGTTCCACTCTACCACTGCCGTATATAAAAACGTGTTCTGGCCAGTACCGCTCTTGAATCAAGGTGGCTCAAAATCTCTGGCACCGCCTCTCATGGCGTAGGAATGACATTAGTAAGATAGTTCTTTAGATACTGGGGGACTGTAACATACACGATTTTATGGGCCAATCCCAGCTTCAGCTAAATTACCCTTTTATTAACTGATAGCCACTGTAGTTCACTGAACTGAGAAGGGCCGAGCTGAAAAGGTGAACATCTGTTGTTCTGCCCCTGAGCAAGGCAGTTAACCCACTGTTCCCCGGGCGCAGAAGACGTGGATGTCGATTTAAGGCAGCCTCCCAGATTTAAGGCAGCCTCCCACACCTCACTGATTCAGAGGGGTTGGGTTAAATGCGGAAGACACATTTCAGTTGAATACATTCAGTTGGACAACTGACTAGGTATCCCCCTTTCCCAACATGACCCATAGGGCTAAGATTCAGAATGACCCATGACATTTTATTTTGAGATGTCTGTAGCTTGTTCTTGATGAACTTGGGGAGCTACTGTACCAGGTAGTGCACACAGTCAAAATGAGGTTGCACTAACTGTTGCAAGTGTTTCCAAGTTCCCTTTATGTACAAATGTGGCTTTTCTGGCCAGAAATGTCACTTCCTAGTTGACTTTGGCAATCACTTTCTGCCCCATACTCTCCCCTGTGAGGAACCTGTCTAGTTCACAGCCTAAGTATTTAACACAGTTCTTGGCTGTAACCTCTGTGTCACCAACCGCGACTCTAAAGCCTTGTGATCAACCTATACTGATCTTAGATCCAAATAAAATTGAATCTATTTTCCCCAAATTAAGAAACAGCTTGTTGTCTGACAGCCAGTTACTGATACTCGTCAGTTCTGCACTAAGCTGGCGCTCAACTATACTTTGTGAGAGACCAAAAGAGCTGAATCGTCTGCATACAAAAACAGTTGAAAGGAACAAGCTGATTTCATATAATTGATATTGAGCCATCACTAACACAGAGAGGCTGCTGCTTACATACAATGGATCACTAGTCACTTGATTAATGCCACTTTAATAATGATGTTTACATATCTTGCATTACTCATCCCATATGTGTATACTGTATTGTATTTTATACCATCTACTGCATCTTGCCTATGCCGGTCGGTCATTGCTCTTCCATATATTTATATGTACATATTCTTATTCCATCCTTTTCCTTGCATTTGTGTGTATTAGGTAGTTGTTGTGGAATTGTTAGATTGCTTGTTCGATATTGCTGCACTGTCGGAACAAAAAGAACAAGCATTCCACTACACTTTCAATCACATCTGCTAACCGTGCGTATGTGACCAATAACATTTGATATGATTGTTATTGTAGAGAATTAATTCAATAACAATATTCCCCTAACCCCTAAGTTTCATTTAAAAATATCTAATCACTACATGCTATACTGCCATGCTACTCCTACACTCCTCATGTGCAGTATCATTGTATTAGCATTGTTTGTGTGTGGTTATGCCTACTCCCCCACTCCCAGTCTCAGCTGGTGACGGCTTGGGGTGGTGGGCAGATAGAATAGCATTACCTGCTTTAGCATATAAGATGACGAGACGAACAGACTTAAAGTCTTACTGAAGGACCCTGGTAGTGCTTCATTTGGCGTTAAATTCTTGCGATTGAACGTCAATTTTCCTCAAATGGCAGCTGTTTCTTGCGCATTCGGTTTATTCCTCAATTAATGCACCTTGATTGGTGTCTGTGTGGTAGGCCGAGGCTGCATACTTTCCCTGAACAAAAACAACTCGTGTCAAAGAAGGAACCCAATGCTCCCGCTAATCTTGCCATTTATGAATGATCTAGGATCAGCTACCCTTGCCTCATGCTGTCCTAACACCTATAAATTACGGGCCAAGCACCAAAGCTGGCACTGATTGTGAACCTGTTGTTATGCCTTAAGTTACCAGGAGAGAAAGAATGTAGTGTATCACTGCCCTTTTCCCTGCGGCCATTTGCCATACGGGTGAGATCATCCTCTTGTCAAAATGTTATTTGTCTTGACGAGTCGAACGGTTTAAGTGAGTACTCCTTTCAGTGAACCTATTAACTGTGCTATACTAGTCTGTAAGTGTTAAAACAGTAACTTATTGCATGAAGTGTATTACAAGTGTGAAAAGTGTTATTACACATATATATATAAAATATATATAAAATATATATATATAAAATAAAATTGTATTTGTCACATGCGCCGAATACAACAGTTGTTAACCTTAATGAAATGCTTACTTACAAGTCCTTAACCAACAATGCAGTTAAGAAAAAGTTCAGAAAGTATTTACTAAAATAAACTGAAGTATAAAAGAAGAAGAAATAAAAATCTATAATTAAAGAGCAACAATAAAATAACAGTAACAGGGCTGTATACAGTGGGTTCTGGTACAGAGTCATAGTTTAATTGAGGTAATATGTACATGTAGGTAGGGGTGAAGTGACTATGCATAGATAATAAACAGAGACTAGCAGCAGTGTAAAAATGGGGGGGACAATGCAAACAGTCCGGGTAGCCATTTGATTAGCTGTTCATGAGTCTTATGGCTTGGGGGTGGAAGCTGTTTAGAAGCCTCTTGGACCTAGATTTGGCGCTCCGTTACCGCTTGCCGTGCAGTAGCAGAGAGAACAGTCTATGACTAGGGTGGCTGGAGTCTTTGACAATTTTTAGGGCTTTCCTCTGACACCGCTTGGTATAGAGGTCTTGGATGGCAGGAAGCTTGGCCCCAGTGATGTACTGGGCCGTACGCACTACCCTCTGTAGTGCAGAGCAGTTGCCATACCAGGCGTTGATGCAACCAGTCAGGATGCTCTCGATGGTGCAGCTGTAGAACTTTTTCAGGATCTGAGGACCCATGCCAAATCTTTTCAGTCTCCTGAGGGGGAATAGGCGTTGTCATGCCCTCTTCACGACTGTCTTGGTGTGTTTGGACCATGATAGTTCGTTGGTGATGTGGACACCAAGGAACTTGGAAGCTCTCAACCTGCTCCACTACAGCCCTGTCGATGAGAATGGGGGCGTGCTCTGTCCTCCTTTTCCTTTAGTCCACAATCGTCTCCTTTGTCTTGATCACGTTGAGGGAGAGGTTGTTATCCTAGCACCCCACTGCCACGTCTCTGACCTCCTCCCTATAGGTTGTCTCATCGTTGTCGGTGATCAGGCCTACCACTGTTGTGTTGTCTGCAAACTTAATGATGGTGTTGGAGTTGTGCTTGGCCACGCAGCCGTGGGTGAACAGGGAGTACAGGAGGGGACTGAGCAGACACCCCTGAGATGCCCCCGTGTTGAGGATCAGTGTGTCAGATGTGTTGTTACCTACCCTTACCACCTGGGGGCGGCCGTCAGGAAGTCTAGGATCCAGTGGCAGAGGGAGGTGTTTAGTCCCAGTGTCCTTCGCTTAGTAATGAGCTTTGAGGATACTAGGGTGTTGAACGCTTAGCTATAGTCAATGAATAGCATTCTCATTGGGTGTTCCTTTTGTCCAGGTGGGAAAGGGCAGTGTAGAGTGCAATAGAGATTGCATCATCTGTTTGGGCGGTATGCAAATTGGAGTGGGTCTAGGGTTTCTGGGATAATGGTGTTGATGTGAGCCATGACCAGCCTTTCAAAGCACTTCATGGCTACAGACGTGAGAACTACGGGTCGGTAGTCATTTAGGCAGGTTACCTTGGTGTTCATGGGCACAGGCACTATGGTGGTCTGCTTGACACATGTTGGTATTACAGACTCGGTCAGAGACAAGTTGAAAATGTCAGTGAAGACGCATCCCAGTTGGTCAGCGCATGCTCGGAGTACACGTCCTAGTMGCCCTGCGGCCGTGTAAATGTTGACATGTTTAAGGTCTAATTCACATCAGCTACGGAGAGCGTGATCAAACAGTCATCCGGAACAGCTGATGCTCTCATGCATGCTTCAGTGTTGCTTGCCTCGAAGCGAGCATAGAAGTCATTCAGCTCGTCTGGTAGGCTCGTGTCACTGGGCAGCTCGCGGATGTGTTACCCTTTGTAGTCTCTAATTGTTTGCAAGCCCTGCCACACCCGACGAGCGTTGGAGCTGGTGTAGTACGAGTCCTGTATTGACGCTTTGCCTGTTTGATGGTTCGTCTGAAGGCATACCGGGATTTCTTATACGCGTCCGGGTTAGAGTCCTGCTCTTTGAAAGCGGCAACTCTACAATTTAGCTCAGTGTGGATGTTGCCTGTAATCCATGGCTTCTGGTTGGGGTATGTATGTACGGTCACTGTGTGGGCGATGTCCTCGATGCACTTATTGATGAAGCAAGTAGCTGAGGTGGTGTACTCCTCAATACCATCGGAAGAATCCCGGAACATATTCCAGTCTGTGCTAGCAAAACTGTCCTGTAGCTTAGCATCTGCGCCATCTGACCTTCTGTATTGAGCGAGTCACTGGTACTACCTGCTTTAGTTTTTGCTTGTAAACAGGAATCAGGAGGATAGAGTTCTGGTTATTTGCCAAATGAATGGCGAGGCAGAGCTTTGTACGTGTGTCTGTGTGTGGAGCAAAGGTGATCTAGAGGTTTTTTCCCTCTGGTTGCACATGTAACATGCTGGTAGAAATGAGGTAAAACGGATTTAAGTTTCCATGCATTAAAGTCCCCGGCCATGAGCATTTTCTTGTTTGTTTATGGCCTTATACAGCTTGTTGAGTGCTTTCTTAGTGCCAGCATTGGTTCGTGGTGGTAAATAGACTGCTACGAAAAATATAGATGAAAACTCTTGGTAAATAGTGTGGTCTACAGCTTTTCATGAGATACTCTACCGCAGGTGAGCAAGACCTTGAAACTTCCTTAATATTAGATTTTGTGCACCAGCTGTTATTTACAAATGACACAGACCGCCACCCTTTGTCTTACCAGAGGCAGCTGTTCTGTTTTGCCGATGCACCGAAAACCCAGCCAGCTGTATGTTATCCATGTTGTCGTTCAGCCACGACTCGGTGAAACATAAGATATTACAGTTTTTTAATGTCCCGTTGGTAGGATAGTCTTGATCGGAGGTCATCTATTTTATTGGTAGAGGTGGATTACGCACTCTCCGTCGGATCCTTACAAGGCACCCGACCTACGTCCCCAATATCTCTGTCTCTTCTTCATGCGAATGACGGGGATTTGGGCCTTGTCGGGTGTCTGAAGTAAATCCTTTGTGTCCGACTCATTAAAGACAAAATCCAGTACGAGGTGAGTAATCGCTGTACTGATATCCAGAAGCTCTTTTCGGTCATAAGAGACGGGGACAGAAACATTATGTACAAAATAATTGGTAAAACGGCAGCCATCTCCTCCGGCGCCATGCAGTGCCTTCCCTCGCTTTTCTTTGCACCTATGAACAGTGCAATACTAGTCAAGTGTTAATACGGTAACAAGTTATATTATGTGTATTACAAGTATTTAATAGTGTTGTTAGGCTACACAATGCATACAAGTAACTTATTATAATTAAATGCACAGTGTTTTCTTTGGAACCACTGTCAAAGTTTTTGTCTTTTGGTTGCTGAAAGCAGATCATTTTATAGTGTAGTGTTGTCCCCCTGCTCTCATACTAATGTGACCCCTGGGTGTGGACTGTGTTATAGAAAGATCTAATTCAGTATAGGATATCATAATAAACATGGTAGTAATATGACCCACTGGCCGTATTTGTACCTCTGTTGTCCCTTTGCCAAGATGAGTATGATGAAAGAAAGAGAGAGAGAGAGAGTGTGTGTGTGTGTGTGTGTGTGTGTGTCATGTTTCTGATACTCATCACCATAGTGCCAGATGAACCAGAATGCTAAGATGGCATGATGGGACTTTATTACGACTGCTCCAACATGCACGCGGTTGTAGTGTTTCCTAATAATGGATCCGGAGTCAATGCTGATTCCTTTTGGGTCGTGGTGTAAAAGTGGGAAACTGGACCCAGATCAGTTTGTATTGTCTTGCTGAGCTTGAAACATTGCTTTCACATCACAAAAGTATTGTGTTTTCCCAAATGGCGGGTTTCAGCAAGCTTACTCTTAGGTTGAAGTCTGAAGGAAGAGACATTGGTTTTGGTGTTCATTTGGTTGGTCACAAGAACATTTGAAGAGCTTTAGATGGGTCTCCCAGCACAACAAATGTGCCACTACACTTTCATGCGGCATAAAAACTGCATCTCAAATCTGAAGCCTATTCCTGTTTTTCATTAACCGTATGATTCTTCAATGGGAAACGAGCTGGTCTAGATTACCAATAAACCATGCAGTAAGATGCTTTCAATGTTGTATCGGAAAACGGCTTTTGTTTGCATTTCGACCATGAAAGCGGGTGGATGATGGTATGGTGGTTCACCTCATTTCCATCCATGATGAAGAAATACGTTAATTGTGTTTGTCTTATCTACCTTAGTTGAATGTCTGTAAGTCACTCTGGACACAATGCCTTCAGAAAGTATTCATACTCCTTGACTTCAAAATGTTTTTTAAATTTTTTATTTCACCTTTATTTAACCAGGTAGGCCAGTGGAGGACAAGTTCTCATTTACAACTGCGACCTGGCCAAGATAAAGCAAAGCAGTGCGACAAAAGCAACAACACAGAGTTACACATGGGATATACAAACGTATAGTTAATAACACAATAGAAAATCTGTATACAGTGTGTGCAAATTAAGTAAGGTGGTAAGGCAATAAATAGGCCATAGTGGCGAAGTAATTACAATTTAGCAATTAACACTGGAGTGATAGATGTGCAGATGAGGATGTGCGTGTAGAAATTCTGGTGTGCAAAAGAGCAGAAAAAAATTTCAACAAATATGGGGATGAGGTAGGTAGTTGGTTGGATGGGCTATTTACAGATGGGCTGTGTACAGCTGCAGCGATCGGTAAGCTGCTCTAACAGCCGATGCTTGAAGTTAGCGAGGGAGATATAAGTCTCCAACTTCCAGTGATTTTTGCAATTTGTTCCAGTCATTGGCAGCAGAGAACTGGAAGGAAAGGCGGCCAAAGGAGATGTTGGCTTTGGTGATGACCAGTGAAATATACCTGCTGGAGCGCGTGCTACGGGTAGGGTGCGAGTTAAACCTAGGCATTGAATGACGATGAGAGAGGCTGCATCTCTAGAAACGCCAGTTAAACTAGGTGCGGTCGCCGCATGTGTAGGGGGTGGGCAAGGGAGCTAACCGAGGCATGTAGAACAGGACTAGGGGCTCTGTAGTAAAACAAAACAATGAGAGTTACCCTAAACAACAGTATACAAGGCATATTGACATTTGAAGAAGACATAAAGCAATCACAGGTGTTGATTGGGAGGGCTAAGACAACAACGGGTAAACGGCTAAGACAACAACAACGGGTAAATGGCGATGAATGGGCAGAGAGGGGTCAGTTAGCTACGCACAGGGCCTGAGTTTTGAGGCTGGGGCCGACAGATAAACAAAATGAAGTACCGTGTTAATGAAAAGTCCAGCAGGCAACAGCTGTGTAGCCGAGTGATCATAGGGTCCAGTAAGCAGCAATGGACGAAACATGGAGCCGCTCGGCAGTCGTCACTACGCTAGGCGAGCGGGAGACACGGTGCTCAGAGAGTTAGCGGGCCGGGGCTAGTAGCTGGGTCCTCAACGACATCCACGACGCAGAGGCCTGTTGAGGGCACATCGGCCGAAATACGTCAGCAGACCAGTCGTGATGGTTAGGCGGAGCTCCGTGTCGACAAAGTGTCCAGGCCAATTGACAAGAGAGGTATTGTAGTTGGTGTACTTCGTTTGCTAGCCGGAGGAATGGGCCTAGCTCGAGGCTAACTGGTGGTTCCTTCTGGACAGGGGCGTTAGCCACTCGGTAGCAGCTAGCTAGCTGCGATGATCCGGGGTAATGGTCCAGAGCTTGTGGCAGGAATCTGGTTAAGTAGTGGGGGGGGGGAAGTCTGATATGCTCAGGGCTGATATCGCGCTGTGCAGACTGGCAGATGTTATCCAGACTATCCGGGCTAAAGCGGCTGGTGTCTGTGCTAAAGGTAAAGACTGCTAGCAGTGTCTACAATGACTAAATAGCTAGTAGTTTATTTGTCACGTGCGCCGAATACAACAGGTGTAGCAGTGAAATGCTTACTTACAAACCCTTAACCAACAATGCAGTTCAAGAAATAGAGTTAATCAAATATTTACTAAATAAATGAAAGTGTATAAAAAAAAWTAAAAAAGGAACACAATAAAATAACAATTAGAACTCAGTCAGATCAAGAATATGAGGGTTCTGAGCTGATGTTAACCCGTAATTGAGTTCTTTATTGTGTACAAAATATATATTTTTATAAAAAATATAATTCTTTTTATTAGAAACATTTTTGAGTTTTGGACCTCAATGTCCTCATATGTAGTTACGGCCCTGTGCCCAGTATTATTAGTAAGCTTACCCAAAAGGGTTGGATTGGTGAAAGATGAGAAAATAAAATATATGTGTGTGTGAAGCAGAGGCCATGTGGTTGAAGGATTGACCCTCCTGCCCTTTTCATGTTGTGTTTAAGCAATAAATCTCAGAGCAATTGTTTGACGGGTGTTTCCCTTTCAGTTGCTTRACGTTTAAACATAATATCAGCACAATGAGAACATGGGGCACTGTACTGTTATCTACACTATATATACAAAAGTATGTGGACACCCCTTCAAATGAGTGGATTCGGCTATTTCAGCCTCAACCGTTGCTGACCGGTGTATAAAATTGATCACACAGCCATGCAATCTCCATAGAAAACATTGACAGTAGAATGGCCTTTACTGAAGAGCTCTGTGACTTTCAACGTGGCACCGTCATAGGATGCCATCTTTCCAACAAGTCAGTGCGTCAAATTTCTGCCCTACTGGAACTGCCCCGGTCAACTGTAAGTGCTGTTTTTGTGAAGTGGAAACGTCTACGAGCAACAACGGCTCAGCCGCGAAGTGGTAGGCCACACAAGCTCACAGAATGGGACCGGTGAGTGCTGAAGCATGTAGCGCGTAAAAATCGCATGTCCTCGGTTGCAACACTCACTACCGAGTTCCAAACTGCCTCTGGAAGCAACGTCAGCAAAATAACTGTTTGTCGGGAGCTTAATGAAATGGGTTTCCATGGCCGAGCAGCCGCACAGAAGCCTAAGATCACCATGCGCAATGCCAAGCGTCGGCTGGAGTGGTGTAAAGCTCGCCGCCGTTGGACTCTGGAGCAGTGGAGTGATGAATCACGCTTCACCATCTGGCAGTCCGACAGACTAATCTGGGTTTGGCGGATGCCAACAGAATGCTACCTGGCCAAATGCATAGTGCAAACTGTAAAGTTTGGTGGAGGAATAATGCTCTCGGGCTGTTTTTCATGGTTTGTGCTAGGCTCCTTAGTTCCAGTGAAGGTAAATCTTAACACTGACAGCATACAATGACATTCTAGACGATTCTATGCTTTCAACAGTTTGGGAACAGCCCTTTCCTGTTTCAACATGCACAAAGCGAGGTCCATACAGAAATGGTTTGTCGAGATCGGTGTGGAAGAACTTGACTGGCCTGCACAGAACCCTGACCTCAACCCCATCGAACACCTTTGTGATGAATTGGAACACTGTTAAATAAAAGTTAAATAAAAAATAAATATAACATTTGAACGTAGACTGCGAGCCAGGCCTAATCGCACAACATCAGTGCCCGACCTCACTAATGCTCTCGTGGCTGAATGGAAGCAAGTCCCAGCAGCAATGCTCCAACATCTAGTGGAAAGCCTTCCCAGAAGAGTGGAGGCTTTTCTAGCAGCAAAGGGGGCCCCAACTCTATATTAATGCCCATGATTTTGGAATGAGGTGTTCGACGAGCAGGTGTTGACATACTTTTGGTCATGTAGTGTATGTTCGCCTCACCTTTTATTTCTTACGGATATCTTTGCTAGCTGCAGCACAGGCCAGGGGTTGATTAAGCAAGGCTTTGTTGTTTTAGGTTTGTTTTTAACCTCGTAGAGTCGATTGGCGCACCGGTGCGTCAATATAAGTTGCATAAAGAAATCCCCATCAAAATTTGTCAGTTTAAGCTAGAGATATCAGATTTTTAGCATTGTGACATCATTGCTTTCACGTCCACCACGTCCACCACGTACGCCAGTGTTGCACTTCCACATCTGCGGTGACGGGTGGCAGAGCTAGAGCGGTGTTTGTCAGACCATGAGGCATCCCGAAACGTCTGTATCGTTTTATGAATACGATGGTGTTCSCTGTTTTGCTTTACGKCCCCCATAAGTGTCATTGGACTCTTATGAAGGTAACTGATCCCGCTTAAATGTGAGTGAAATATATATACACTGCTCAAAAAAATAAAGGGAACACTTAAACAACACAATGTAACTCCAAGTCAATCACACTTCTGTGAAATCAAACTGTCCACTTAGGAAGCAACACTGATTGACAATAATTTCACATGCTGTTTGTGCAAATGGAATAGACAAACAGGTGGAAATTAATAGGCAATTAGCCAAGACACCCCCAATAAAGGAGTGGTTTTGCAGGTTGGGTGACACACAGACCACTTCTCAGCTCCTATGCTTCCTGGCTGATGTTTTTGGTCACTTTTGAATGCTGGCGGTGCTTCACTCTAGTGGTAGCATGAGACGGATCTACAACCCACACAAAGTGCTCAGGTAGTGCAGCTCATCCAGGATGCACATCAATGCGAGCTGTTGGCAAGAAGGTTTGCTGTGTCTGTCAGCGTAGTGTCCAGAGCATGAGCGCTACCAGGAGACAGGCCAGTACATCAGGAACGTGGAGGAGCCGTAGGAGGGCAACAACCCAGCAGCAGGACCACTACTCCCGCCTTTGTGCAAGGTAGGAGCAGAGAGCACTGCCAGAAGCCCTGCAAAATGACCTCCAGCGGCCACAATGTGCATGTGTCTGCTCAAACGGTCAGAAACAGACTCGGATGAGGGTGGTATAGGGCCCGACGTCCACAGGTGGGGGTTGTGCTTACAGCCCAACACCGTGCAGGACGTTGGGCATTTGCCAGAGAACACCAAGATTGGCAATTCGCCACTGCGCCCTGTCTCTTCACAGATGAAAGCAGTTCACACTGAGCACATGAGCACATGTGACAGACGTGACAGAGTCTGGAGACGCCGTGGAAACGTTCTTGCTGCCTGCAACATCCTCCAGCATGACCGGTTTGGCGGTGGGTCAGTCATGGTGTGGGTGGCATTTCTTTGGGGGCCGCACAGCCCTCCATGTGTCGCCAGAGGTAGCCTGACTGCCATTAGGTACCGAGGTAAGATCCTCAGACCCCTTGTGAGACCATAAGCTGGTGTGGTTGGCCCTAAGTTCCTCCTAATGCAAGACAATGCTAGACCTCATGTGGCTGGAGTGTGTCAGCAGTTCCTGCAAGAGGAAGGCATTGATGCTATGGACTGGCCCGCCGTTCACCAGACCTGAATCCAATTGAGCACATCTGGACATCATGCTTTAGTCCAGGTCTGGAGGAGATCCTCAGGAGACCATCCGCCACCTCATCAGGAGCATGCCAGGCGTTGTAGGGAGGTCATACAGGCACGTGGAGGCCAACACACACTACTGAGCCTAATTTGACTTGTTTTAAGACATTACATCAAAGTTGGATCAGCCTGTAGTGTGTTTCCCACTTTAATTTTTGAGTGTGACTCCAAATCCAGACTCCATGGGTTGATAAATTTGATTTCCATTGATAATTTTTGTGTGATTTTTGTTGTCAGCACATTCAACTATGTAAGAAAAAAAGTATTTAATAAGAATATTTCATTCATTCAGATCGAGGATGTTGTATTTTAGTGTTCCCTTTATTTTTTTGAGCAGTGTATATATGTGCCTTCGGAAAGTTTTCAGACCCCTTGACTTTTCCACATTTTGTTACTTCACAGCCTTATTCCAAAATGTATTAGATTGTTGTTTTTTCTAAATCTACACACAATACCCCATAATGACAAATTAAAAAACAGGTTTTTAGAAAGTTTTGCTAATCTATATGAAATAAAAATAATTTGAAATATCACATTAACATAAGTATTCCGACCCTTTACTCAGTACTTTGTTGAAGCACCTTTGGCAGCGATTACAGCATCGAGTCTGCTGGGTATGACGCTACAAGCTTTGCACAGCTGTATTTGGCGAGTTTCTCCCGTTCTTCTCTGCAGATCCTCTCGAGCTCTGTCAGGTTATGGTGCACAGCTATTTTCAGGTCTCTCCAGAAATGTTTGATTGGATTCAAGTTAGTGCTCTGGCTGAGCCACTCAAGGACATTCAGAGACTTGTCCTGAAGCCACTCCTGCGTTGTCTTGGCTGTGTGTTTAGGGCCGTTGTCCTGTCTGAGGTCCTGAGCGCTCTGGAGCAGGTTTTCATTAAGGATCTCTCTGTACTTTGCTCCGTTCATCTTTCCCTCGATCCTGACTAGTCTCCCAGTCCCTGCCGCTGAAGACATCCCAAAGCACGATGCTGCCACCACCATGCTTCACCGTAGGGATGGTGCCAGGTTTCCTCAGACGTGACGCTTGGCATTGAGGCCAAGGACTTCAATCTTGGTTTCATCAGACCAGATAATCTTGTTTCTCATGGTCTGAGAGTCTCCAAGTGGGCTGCCATGTGCCTTTTACTGAGGAGTGGTTTCAGTGGCCACTCTACCATAAAGGCCTGCTTGGGGGAGTGCTGCAGAGATGGTTGTCCTTCTGGAAGGTTCTCCCATCTCCACAGAGGAACAAAGCCTTAGAGGTTGTGGACAGGTATCTTTTATACTGATAACAAGTTCAAACAGGTGTCATTAATACAGGTAAGGAGTGGAGGACAGAGGAGCTCTTAAAGAAGAAGTTACAGGTCTGTGAGAGCCAGAAATCTTGCTTGTTTGTAGGTGACCAAATACTTATTTTCCACCATAATTTGCAAATAAATTCATAAAAAATCCTACAATGTGATTTTCTGGATTTTTTTTCTTCATTTTTGTCTGTCATAGTTGAAGTGTACCTATGATGAAAATTACAGGCCTCTCTCATCTTTTTAAGTGGGAGAACTTGCACAATTGGTGGCTGACTAAATACTTTTTTGCCCCACTGTATATATATCTTTCCCGATTTTTATTTATTTATTTATTTATTTATTTTTTAATATTTTTTTTTATATCCCAAAACTGACCTTTCGATCTCCCTTATTTTCTACCCCCCCCTCTCTCTCTTTCTATGAGAAGGGTGACAGACTGACTGAAGGTTGGGGGAGAAGTGTGAGAGAGAAGGCACCACTGTTTGGAAGCATCTTCCCCACTTCTGTTTTCAGGTTCCGTGCAAGCACAAGTGGTTTGTGTCCGTCTGACTTTCATGTGGGTCAGAGAGCACGTGAACATCAGGGTTAGCAGCACACAGCACATTTGCTCTCTATTCTTTTACTATCTTTTGGTTCACCTGTCAAAACTGTCCATGACACTAATTCACCTTATTCTCATGCCAATTGATAGAATCCAGAGAGAAAATGCACATCCATTTTTTTTATGAAAGATTTAATTGATCGATGTACAAAAACCTCAGCTGCCAAAACTGCTGACCATTCRGCTTTTTTGCTTTGTCAGGACTAGAGGAAGACCAGAAATGCAATGCAACATAATAAAAGACCCCAAAGTAAAAGGAGAACATTGACATACATTTGACCTGAAATAAGACTACTGTGTTCTGACTTTACAGATAACCCTTCTTCCTCACCCATTCTCCTCCCTCACCCGTCTATCCTTATCCCTGCAGTAAGGCTGTGGCAGTCACAAAATGTTGTCAGTCGGTGATTGTCAAGCAAATAACTGCCGGTCTCACGGTAATTGGGCGTTATAATTAACATAAACACATTTAGCATCTCCTGGCTTCAACACCTACAAGCCACTGATGCAGACCTTTGGGACATCTACATTTTAAAAAGTCTAATAAATCCATGTAATATAGCTTACACCTTCACAATAAATCCATGATTTATTTTAGACCGGTCTAAAGAAACATGTCGTCTATTTCAGAAGAACAGAATAACATACTCTGAGTTGTCCTGATCTGGCTATGCCTTATGGCTGTGGGGTACACTAGTTCGTTTAGCAGACAAGATTTGCTTAGAATTCTGTGGCATTATTTTATATTATTAAGAATACAATTGAACAAAGCTGAATAAAATAGAAAGGGTATTTTCTCCAAACGATTAGAGGGAGTGCGCAAATGTGGCTGTTCTGTGTTGAGCGGTTAACAAAGAAATAGATACTCCTATATGCTTAATTTAGAGTTATTAATGTAACGTTAGTTGTTCTACAAACATTGGGCTATATGTTTAGATTTTTAACCTTTTCATACTTGAGTTCCAAATATCTCTAACGGTCACCCCAGCGTGAGTTGTTTTATGCACGTGATGTCAGAATGCACTCACTGTTCCAAAATGTGATTCTTACGCAACAGGACAGTTAACACACGCTGCCTGCTAATTATCTATAGGCTATGTTTCAACTTGTCAATTTCAAATAATTTTCTAACAAGTATTTTCAAGCAACAGTTTGAATTGAGGTGTGTTCCGCCTCCTCATTAATTCACATAGAAGGAGGCCATTTTAGCGTTGCTGACAATTTAAGTTTGAGGCTTTACTGAGCCGGACAAACTTCTCTCTTCGAGGAGAGCCCACGCACTTCACCAATGTTTGCGCAGATCAAGTATGCAGATATTTGAGCAGTCTTGCACGAATTGGAACATTTTCTGGCTGGCGCTCGCATTGTTTTGTTGTTTTACTTACAAATAATAACTTTGTGCGTTCCTATCAAAGTAAGTTCATTATTTTCTGTATATCGTGTTGTCGTTTCTACTGTAGGCGCATACAGTAATATATGTATGTATGGAGCATAATGTATTTACCGTTTTATTCACATGTTTTCAAGTACTGGTGACAAATAATGCATTCTGATTATTGCATAGATTGTAATGGACACATTTTTGAAGTTTGTACTGAGTATAATGAGCTAATGCTAAGCTATTTGCCAGCTATGTGTATGTGTGGCGCCATGTTTGTTGACATTATACAATGCATTCTGGGTGTCACGTAAACATCTGTCAGACCAAACATCTGTCAGACCTGTGTGTACAAGCTGTACACACTTCATCAGTATCTTATTCACAATTTGACAAGCACTTGATGTTATAATGAGGTGAAGGAATGGTTCACTCATCTTTTGGGTAAACTTCCGGAAGTGAATGAAGGGAAGTGAATGATCGTAGACGACACACCCTCTTCAATATGCATACTATAACAGACCAAACTCATCTTGTCTCATCTTATTATCTTTGGTTGATGCGAAAAACAAACATGGTGGCGTGCACCACCTACCTATCGTCGGATTACTTTCGATTTCTAGAAAGTGTTTTACTCAATTATTTTGATCAATGGTGAGCTCACCCGTGATGTGATTAATTATAAATAGTAATATCTATTAGCTAATTCAAACTGGTCACATTCTGGACATAACTTTGTATGGACTGTGTTTGTGCAAAATGTTTCTGTAAAAAAGCAGTGTGGCCATCTCAAATGCTGATTGTTGCATCAATCAGAACTAGACATTTTAAATAAGCGTTCTAATCACACCGGTTTGAGCGTACACACCGGTTTGAGCGTCAGCTGCAGGGACCACTGTGGAATGTTTGTTGGTACATGTGAAAAGGTTAATACATTGTAAGGCTGCATGATGCAACTCTAATGATGATTTGAAAAAAGTAGCTTGAAAGGCATGAGCTCTGCTTTGTTTTTTTGCTCAGGCTGTACACACTTCATCAGTCTCTCATTCACAATTTGACAAGCAATTGATAATGCCTCGAATTTCTCGGCGGCATCTCCTTTGTGTGGAGATGAAAATCCATGCCTTTTGCGGCCAGTGACCGTTGTGCGTTTGGGCTAAATATAATAATTATAATTCCCTTCTCCCTGAGTGCTGCGTGCTCCGAAGCACCTCTCACTCACATGGCTCTCCATCATGTGACCGGGTCGTTCTCACAGGCTTCCGATGTGTAAATTGAAGATATTGGAAGAACTTTCCACATTTAACTTTTTGTATATTAGGCTATTTCTTCGCATTATAAGCACAGCAATGTGCACACGGCAGTAGGCTATAAGCGCAAATGTTCCATTAGCTCGAAAACACCATTATCAAAAGTGACCGCAAATGCGATTATGCATGTAATGCTTTTATTGTAAATATGCATTTTGATGACCTTAGTTGTAATACAAACCCTATCAAAACATATAGGCCTATGGTCTAGGCTACATGAGGTGTGACACTATGATTAGAAAAAGTTGCAAAAAAGGCATTGTTTCTTGGCTTGCGCTGGGCATCATTCACAAGTGATAATATATAATTCACAAGTGATAGGCTAATATTGTCACCATCAGACTATTATTGATTTAATCTTGCCTTATATATACTAAATAATAGTGTAAAATATGTTATCAAATTAAACTTCCTTTGTCACATGCGCCAAATACAACAAGTGTAGTCTTTACAGTGAAATGCTTACTTACACGCCCTTAACCAACAGTMCAGTTCAAGAAGAGTTAAGAAAATATAATCATAAAAAGTAACACAATAAGAATAACAATAACGAGGCTATATACAGGGGGCACCGGTACCAAGTCAGTGTGCGGGGGTACAGGTTAGTTGAGGTAATTTGTACATGTAGTGACTATGCTGTGAAGTGACTATGCATAGATAATTAACAGCGAGTAGCAGCAGTGTACAAAAGGGAGGAGGGGGGGGGGGGTCAGTGTAAATTGTCCTGTGACGATTTTTGTTAATTGTTCAGCAGTCTTATGGCTTGGGGGTAGAAGCTGTTGAGGAGCTTTTTGGTCCTAGACTTGGCACTCCGGTACCGCTTGCCGTGCGGTAGCAGAGAAAACAGTCTATAACTTGGGTGACTGGAGTCTCTGACAATTTAATGTCTTTCCTCTGACACCGCATATTATATAGGTCCTGGATGGCAGGAAGCTTGGCCCCAGTGATGTACTGGGCCGTTTGCACTACCCTCTGTAGCGCCTTACGGTCAGATGCCGAGCAGTTGCCATACCAGGCGGTGATGCAACCGGTCAGGATGTTCTCGATGGTGCAGCTGTAGAACCTTTTGAGGATCTGGGGACCCATGCCAAATCTTTTCATTCTCCTGAGGGGGGAAAGGTTTTGTCGTGCCCTCTTCACGACTGTCTTGGTATGTTTGGACCATGATAGTTCGTTGGTGATATGGACACCAAGGAACTTGAAACTCTTGAACCGCTCCATTACAGCCCCGTCAATATTAATGGGGGCCTGTTCGGCCTGCCTTTTTCCTGTAGTCTGCAATCAGCTCCTTTGTCTTGCTCACATTGAGGGAAAGGTTGTTGTCCTGGCACCACACTGCCAGTTCTCTGACCTCCTCCCTATAGGCCGTCTCATTGTTGCCGGTGATCAGGCCGATCACTGTTGGGTCGTCGGCACACATAATGATGATGTTGGAGTCGTGTTTGGCCACGCAGTCGTGGGTGAACAGGGAATACAGGAGGGGACTAAGTACACACCCCCGAGGGCCCCAGTGTTAAGGATCAGTGTGGTAGACGTGTTATTGCCTACTCTTACCACCTGGGGGCGGCCTGTCAGGAAGTCCAGGATCCAGTTACAGAGGGAGGTGTTTAGTCCCAGAGTCCTTAGCTTAGTGATGAGCTTCGTGGACACAATGGTGTTGAACGCTTAGCTGTAGTCAGTGAACAGCATTCTCACATAGGTGTTCCTTTTGTCCAGGTGAGAAAGGCCAGTGTGGAGTGCGATTGAGATTGCATCATCTTTGGATCTGTTGGGGCGGTATGCGAATTGGAGTCGGTCTAGGGTATCTGGGAGGATGCTGTTGATGTGAGCCATGACCAGCCTTTCAAAGCACTTCATGACTACCGATGTGAGTGACACGGGGCGTTAATAATTTATGCAGGTTACCTTCGCTTCCTTGGTCACAGGGACTATGGTGGTCTGCTTGAAACATGTAGGTATTGACTCGGTCAGGGAGACGTTGAAAAAGTCAGTGAAGGCACTTGACAGTTGGTCCGCGCATGCTTTGAGTACACGCCCTGGTAATCCGTCTGGCCCAGCGGCTTTGTGAATGCTGACCTGTTTAAAGGTTTTGTTCACATCGGCTACCGAGAGCGTTATCACACTGTCATCCAGATCAGCTGGTGCTCTCGTGCATGCTTCAGTGTTGCTTGCCTCGAAGTGAGCATAAAAGGCATTTAGCTCATCTGGTAAGCTTGCGTCACTGGGCAGCTTGCGTCTGGGTTTTGCTTTGTAGTCTGTAATAGTTTTCAAGTCCTGCCACATCTGACGAGCGTCAGAGCCGGTGTTGTAGGATTCAATCTTAATCCTGTATTGACGCTTTGCTTGTTTGATGGTTCGTCTGAGGGCATAGCGAGATTTCTTATATGCATCCGGATTAGTCTCCCGCTCCTTGAAAGTGGCAGCTCTAGCCTTTAGCTCGATACGGATGTTGCCTGTAATCCATGGCTTCTTGTTGGGATATGTACGTACAGTCACTGTGGGGACGACGTCGTTGATGCAGTTTATTGATGAAGCCAATTACTGAGGTGGTGTGGCGTACTCCTCAGTGCCATTGGATGAATCCCGGAACATATTCCAGTCTGTGCTAGCAAAACAGTCCTGTAGTGTAGCATCCGCGTCATCTGTCCACTTCCGTATTGAGCGAGTCACTGGTACTTCCTGCTTTCGTTTTTGCTTGTAAGCAGAATCAGGAGGATAGAATTATGGTCAGATTTGCCAAATGGAGGGCGGGGGAAAGATGTATTTATCTCTGTGTGTGGAGTAAAGGTGGTCTAGGATTTTTTTTTCTCTGGTTGTACATGTGACTTGCTGGTAATAATTAGGTAAAACTGATTTAAGTTTGCCTGTATTAAAGTCCCCGACCACTTGGAGTGCTGCTTCTGGGTGAGCATTTTCTTCTTTACTTATGGCCTTATAGAGTTGGTTGAGAGTGGTCTTAGTGCCAGCTTTGTTCTGTGGTGGTAAATAGAAGGCTGTGAATAATATAGATGTGAACTCTCTTGGTATATAGTGTGGGCTACAGCTTATCATAAGGTACTCTACCTCAGGTGAGCAATACCTCGAGACTTCTTTAATATTAGACATTGCGCACCAGCTGTTATTGACAAATAGACACACACACCCTCGTCTTACCAGAGGTAGCGTCTCTGTTCTGCCAGTGCATGGAAAATCCCGCTAGCTCAATATTGTCCGTATCGTTGTTCAGCCACATCTTGGTGAAACATAAGATGTTACAATTTTTAATGTCCCGTTGGTAGGATAATCTTAATCGTAGGTCATCAATTTTATTTTCCAATGATTGCACGTTAGCAAGAGGAACGGATGGCAGTGAGAGTTTACTCGCTCGCCTACGGATTCTCAGAAGACTGCCCGATCTGTGGCCCCTTTTTCTGCGTCTTTTCTTCACACAAATGGCGGGGGTCTGGGCCTGCTCCAGTGAAAGCAGGATATCCTTCTCGTCGGACTCGTTAAAGGAAAAAGTTTATTCCAGTCCACGGTGAGTAATCGCTGTTCTGTTTTCCAGAAGTTATTTTCGGTCATAAGAGACGGTAGCAGCAACATTATCTACACAGTAAGTAAAAAAATAAGTTACGCAAAAAAACGAACAAAATAGCACAATAGCACACCCATCAGACTATTCTTGATTTAATCTTGCCTTAGATATACTAAATAATAAATGTGTGAAATTTGTTTTGATTTAGAATGTTCCATTATCATACACCTGTTTTGAAACAGGGGCAGGGTAAAAAATACATGTCATCTATGCACTTAAATAGCGAATGGGAGACACTTTGCCCGTGGTTTATTTTCATGCCAGCCAGGTAGGAAATACTCCTGTTGTAAAGAGAAGTAATGTGCTTAATATTAGTAAAGTTGAGAAATAAATATAGTAGGCCTAGAAAGCTGATGGGATCCCCCTCTTTTTAATAGAGGCCATCACCCTGTTTACTCACGCAACTGCATAGCCTATAGAAATGTTGCGCAACATGAGCTCATGGCCTCATGAAGTGTTTGATTTTCGATAACATTTGCATTGATGTCAGAGTGATTAGAGGGACAGTAGAGTGCTGAATACCAGGCAGTTAGAAAGTTTGGTAGGCTACTAATGACCATCAGCAGCATCAGAGCTTGGAGAAGTCTAATTACCGTGACTACACGGTTACGCGGAATTTGACTGCCTTCATGACTCGTGACTGCAGGTGTTGCGGTTATACGGTCACCGTAACAGCCATACCCTGCAGTTGCCCTCACCCCCTCTTCCCTCACCTCTGCAGTTTAGATTTTGACCCCTGCAAATGTACGACACACTACACCAGATTCACATCAAAGCATGACCACATGACCTTTGACCTGCAGGAAGTGTTTACCAGTTATCAGCGAGCCATAGAATAACATAGAGAGAGAAGAGGGCACTTCAGACAAGGAGGCTATACACACAGTGCAGGCTCTGTTGTAACGTTATACTAGATTGACTACATTGCTGTTGGACTGTGCAAAATCACTGATCTACAAGACCTTCCATACCAAATAACTACTCATTATGTGATAAAGATGAGCAATTATGTGCTTTGCCTTGCTTAAACTGATCCCTTCAAATGTGATGTTTTTGTTCAGGAGTATATTATTCGTTATTATTCAGCCAAAAAATGGCCCTACATTTGTTGTTGATCTTCTCTAGGAATTCAGTTGTTTCGAGGAATTCCTTATTCCCAGTTCCTTGTCGTAGAATGTCATGATGATACTTGTACCTGACTTGCCTTTCTTAATTCCCCCTGAATAACGTTTCATTGAAATTACTCCCAATCATCTGCTTTTGCTAGGATTATGTTGAATTTTGAGTTCAAATCTGTCTTCACAACAACTGATTAACTGATTGATTACTGTGTAACAAACTGTGAACACTCACTCACTCACTCACTCACTCACTCACTCACTCACTCATTGGCTGCATTCCAATACCTTTCTCCAGAAGTGTTCAGTCATTCACTCCCCCTGCATTTAAAAGCATTGGATTGGTGCAGGCATGGCTGGAAAAAGTTTCCACCTTATTCCTTACACCAGTCTATGGGAGAATCTCCCCATTCCTTTTAAATCCATGAGGGGGAGTGTACAGTACAGATGCACACTTCGGGACAAGGGTAGAGAATCAGATATATCCAATCACTCACTCAAGAGGGGCTGCTATAGCTTCTCCTACTCATTCACTTGGGTTTTATGTTGTGTTCCAGGTGAAGAGCGAAGGCCCTAAACTGGTGCCCTTCTTCAAGTCTACCTGTGTCTACTTCGTCCTGTGGCTACCAACCTCAAGCCCTTCTTGGTTCAGCGCCCTCATCAAGTGTCTACCCATCTTCTGCCTGTGGCTCTTCATGCTGGCCCACGGCTTCAGCTTCTTAGGTGCCCACTCCAGTGCCCGCAAGATCCTGGCCGGTCTCATCTTCTCTAGCCTGGGAGATGCCTTTCTCATCTGGCAGGAGGATGGCTACTTTAGCCACGGTGAGTGATACTGGTGGCACTCCTGCCTGACTCGATTTCAGACACCTGCCAGATCTCACAACCCCTGGATAGGTGTTCAACTTACCAGCTAACCACATCATATGATAAAGCAATATGCCCGACTGCCGTCCAGTCGGCACACAACCATTGGTTGATCATGCAAGTAGCCAATAAGCGAACGGCCGCAAGGGGGCCCTGAGCAAAACAAAAAAAACAGACTGCAATTAATCAATATCTGATATACTGACAAAACCCAATTATCCAGCAGCAACCAGGAACAGACTGACCGTACAACATAAGCATGTACAACTGGATATGGACCTACATAGCAGAAACTCACCGGAGGCGAGGGGGAAAGTTCAGAGGGACGGTTGAGACAGCCGAATGGGTATCTGACATTACGACACCCTACTAGTCACACCACGTCATTTCAACGTGGACAATTTGGTCATATTTGGTTGAACAGTTGATCAATGTTATCACTAGGCTTTCAACCATCTTAAAGCACAACCAAATTCCAATGGAAAAACAATGTCAGATTTTTGTTTATTTATACAACTGTGCTTCATCTAATAGCACAACCAAATGGCCTGAATTGCTGTCCTTAACATGCACACTTTCTATGAATACATATAACTTTATAGTAAGTGTAACCCCAAAATGTGGCCACTCATTTTAGGGTTCAATAAATACTGTTATATTAATTTTGTAAAATAACCTTCACTTTATTGAAGTAATATTGAATTGTGTTTTCAACATTTGAAGGAGATGTATCTACTGCTTAGATGGTTCCGTCTGTGCCACTGACTTAGTCGTATTCTTTGATTGATTTATGGTTGAGTTGGAGACGTGAATCCAACATTTCACGTTTTTTTATGTCTGCGTGCAGTTTGAAGGAAGTTGGTAGCTAGTGCATTATAGCGTTAGCATAATGACTGGAAGTCTATAGTATCTGCTAGCATGCAATACCTTGCTATGTACGGATAGTATGCATCCCCTTCCCCTCGAGAATGGTCTACCATATAGCCAGTTATGTAGGGTTAAACGAATCTGTGGCCACCAGACAGATTTTGACAGCAATGCAAAATAAATTACAGATAAATTCAAAATGAGTGGCTGCAATAATGAAAATATCTCAAAAACCAAGAGAGGAATTACTAAAAACTCAACCTAAGAAGAAAAACAACGCAATTGTCTTTTGCACTAAGTACACCAAGTGTTCGGAGAAAATGAAAGCAATCCTGAAAAAGCACTGGCATATTCTGCAATCAGACAAAATAAATCGCACAACTCTTCAAGGAACTCCCACTGGTGGTCTATAAGCGTGGTCGCAATATTGGAGATAGCTTGGTGAAGTCTGACATGCCCACTCAGACACTCTTGACACCTATCCCAAATGGAAACTACAAACGTGGCTCATGCGCACAGTGCAATAGCACTATAAAAACATCCTTCTTCAGACACCCACATACAGGTCGAAAAATACCTGTTAGGGGTATCATCTCATGCAAGACCAAGGGAGTAATCTATCTCATCACCTGTTCATGTGGAAAAGCCTACAAAGGGAGGCTTACCGCATATCCTATCTAAAAACATTGACCCCTAGTGGTCTGAATATTGACTTTGATCTCAGGCCCTTCTTATGAACAATTATTTATTTTATGAACAAGTCTTATAAATGGATATATTCTTTCTAGAGCTTATTAGCGTACACCTAATATGTCCCCCCTGTTGATGATGCTCATTATACATTAAGGTTGAACCAAAAGATTACACGTACCAAATATGAAATGAAATACGAAACAATTAAATATGTGAAATTGAATTAAACAACAATGTATGTACAATATTCAATTATGTTTCTATATGATAACAATAGCCTAATATATTTAATATGCCATAAACATTTTAATTTTATTTTTAAGTTTCACTAATTCATTCGAATTAACTTAATCATTATGACACAACACTATTGTCATTGGTTGCACTAATTGCACTGTTTGCTTACATAACCTTGTTCAAGTATTCATGACATTACCCTGAAGAAGGCACAGTGGTGCCGAATAGTTGGTAAATACCCAATAAATTACTGGGAGTTTTTATATGGAGTGTGTGACTTTCTTTATTTTGATAGTTTTCAGATGGAGACGTCAACACAACATATCAATTACTAAAGGGATACTTCGGGATTTTGGCAATCGTGGATACCATTTTTATGTCTCTGAAGATTGAAGGAAGTTGGTAGCTAGTGCATAATAGCATTAGCATAATGACTGGAAGTTAATAGTATTTGCTAGCATGCAAGCAGATACCATAGAATTCCATTCATTGCGCTAATGCTAGTTAGCATTGGCTTGCAAAACTACCTCCAACTGCCTTCATACTGGACATAGTGGATACCATTTTTATCCCTCAAGTTCATCTGGCTCTGGGGGAAGTAGATAAAGGGCATTATGGCCACATTCCTGAAGTATCTCTTTTAACTTGTAGACATACTAGAATTAAATTTGAAATGAACCGAAGGCTATAAGTATTGTCTCCTTTTAGTTGAATCCTTGGTTAAATTGAAACAATAGCTGTTGATTACTTTTTGCAACTTCTATATACAGTTGAAGTCGGAAGTTACAATACACTTAGGTTGGAGTCAAGAAAGAAAGAAATCAGCCAAGACCTCTGAAAGAAAATTGTAGACCTCCACAAGTCTGGTTCATCCTTGGGAGCAATTTTCAAACGCCTGTAGGTACCACGTTCATCTGTACAAACAATAGTACGCAAGTGTAAACACCATGGGACCACGCAGCCGTCATACTGCTCAGGAAGGAGATGTGTTCTGTATCCTAGAGATGAATGTACTTTGGTGCAAAAAGTGCAAATCAATCCCAGAACAACAGCAAAGGACCTTGCGAAGATGCTGGAGGAAACAGGTACAAAAGTATCTATATCCACATTAAAACGAGTCCTATATCGACATAACCTGAAAGGCCGCTCAGCAAGGAAGAAGCCACTGCTCCAAAACCGCCATAAAAAAGCCAGACTACGGTTTGCAACTGCACATGGGGACAAAGATCGTACTTTTTGGGGAAATGTCCTGTGGTCTGATGAAACAAAAATGAACTGTTTGGCCATAATGACCATTGTTATGTTTGGAGGAAGAAGGGGGAGGCTTGCAAGCCAAAGAACACCATCCCAACCGTGAAGAACGGGGGTGGCAGCATCATGTTGTTGGGGTGCTTTGCTGCAGGAGGGACTGGTGCACTTCACAAAATAGATGGCATCATGAGGCAGAAAAATTATGTGGATATATTGAAGCAACATCTCAAGACATCAGTCAGGAAGTTAAAGCTTGGTCGCAAATGGGTCTTCCAAATGGACAATGACCACAAGCATACTTCCAAAGTTGTGGCAAAATGGCTTAAGGACAACAGAGTCAAGGTATTGGAGTGGCACATCACAAAGCCCTGACATCAATCCCATAGAAAATTTGTGGGCAGAACTGTAAAAGCGTGTGTGAGCAAGGAGTCCTAATAACCTGACTCAGTTACACCAGCTCTGTCAGGAGGAACGGGCCAAAATTCACCCAACTTATTGTGGGAAGCTTGTGGAAGACTACCCAAAACGTTTTACCCAAGTTAAACAATTTAACGGCAATGCTACCAAATACTAATTGAGCGTATGTAAACTTCTGACCCACTGGGAATGTGATGAAAGAAATACAAGCTGAAATAAATCCTTCTCTCTACTATTATTCTGACATTTCACATTCTTAAAATAAAGTGGTGATCCTAWRTGACCTAAGACAGGGYATTMTTACTTGTATTAAATGTCAGGAATTGTGAAAAACTGATCTTAAATGTATTTGGCTAAGGTGTATGTTAACTTCAGACTTCAACTGTAGGTCTAAATAGCATCATTGATGAAATAGGATTACATTGATACAAATGTGGTTAAATTTGCTGTGTTAAACCTACCCATTGGAATAAAAATGGCAATAGTTAAACCATTTAGTTTTAAAGTGGAGATCCCTCAATAATAATTCTTAAGATAGCACATTACCCTCTGGGCACATACCTGTACGTCACCMCAACGTTTAGTTTGAGTTATCAACTTTCTTTAAAAAAAAAATCTCACCAATCTTTACACAACATATCTAGTGTTGGTCCCATGTTTCATGAGCTGAAATGAGAAATTTTCCATACACAAAATTATCCACCCACCTGACGCGTGGCATATCAAGGAGTTTATTAACCCCCTAGAGTCGATTGGCGCACCGATGCGACAATCTAAGTAACATATAAAAACATCCCCACCAAAATCAGTCAGTTTAAGCTAGAGATATCAGTTTTTCTTAATTGGATGCGTCTCAATCCAACACACTTCTGCATCTGTGGTGGAAGGTTGCAGAGCTAGAGTGGTGTTTGTCAAACCATGAGACATCCCGTAATTTGGCCTTCTCACGAAAAACATCCGTAGCGTCCGAACCGTTTGGCCTACAAAAAACTATGACCACTCTCACAAACATGAAGGTTGGTCTCCATTTTGCTCTACGACCACCACAAGTGTTAGGGGACTCGTCCGAAGTTGGTTACTCTCAGTGTGCCAACTTGTGTTTTGTAGCATTCGAAGGATTTGGGTTACAAACTAATGTGAACCCACTGAGGAAAGGGGATATTCTCACGAACACCATGGTGTTCTCCGTTTTGGTCTATGACCCCCCCCACAAGTGTCACTGGACTCATCTGAAGGTAACCGGTACCGGTTAAAAAAATGAATGGAAGTATGGTGGACGTTTTGTGCCTACCCAATAAAGGGGTTCAATACGTGTAAAAAAATAAATAATAATAATATATTTCCTGAGCTTTCTTATACAGTGCATTCGGAAACTATTCAGACCGCTTCACTTTTTCCCATTTTGTTACAATACAGCCTTATTCTAAAATTGATTCCATTCCATCAATCTACACACAATACCCCATAATGACTAAGCAAAAACAGGTTTTTAGAAATGTTTGCTCATTTATTATATCAAATATGACATTAACATAAGTATTCAGACCCTTTACTCAGTACTTTGTTGAAGCACCTTTTGCAGCGATTAAAGGCTGGGCCACTCAAGGACATTCAAAGACTTGTCCTGAAGCCACTCCTGTGTTGTCTTGGCTGTGTGCTTAGGGTTGTTGTCCTGTTGGAAGGTGAACCTTCGCCCCAGTTTGAGGACCTGAGCGCTCTGGAGCAGGTTTTCATCAAGGATCTCTCTGTACTTTGCTGCGTTCATCTTTCCCTCAATCCTGACTAGTCTCCCAGTCCCTGCCCCTGAAAAACATCCCCACATCATGATGCTGTCACCATGCTTCACCGTAGGGATGTTATTGGCCAGGTGATGAGAGGTGCCTGGTTTCCTCCAAATGTGACGCTTGGCATTCAGGCCAAAGAGTTCAATCTTGGTTTAATTAGACCAGAGCATTTTGTTTCTCATGGTCAGAATCCTTTAGGTGCCTTCTGGCAAATTCCAAGCGACTGTCATCTACCTTTTACTGAGGAGTGGCTTCTGTCTAGCCACTCTACCAAGGCCCGATTGGTGGAGTGCAGCAGAGATGGTTTGTCCTTCGGGAAGGTTCTCCCATCTCCACAGAGGAACTCTGGAGCTCTGTCAGAGTGACCATTAGGTTCTTGGTCACCTCCCCGACCAAAGCCCTTCACCCCCAATTGCTCAGTTTGGCCAGGCTGCCAGCCTAAGAAGAGTCTTGGTGTTCCAAACTTCTTCCATTTAAGAATGATGGAGGCTACTGTGTTCTTGGGGACCTTCAATGCTGCAGAAATGTTTTGGTACCTTTCCCCAGATCTGTGCCTTGACACAATCCTGTCTCAGAGCTCTACGGACAATTCCTTCGACCTCATGGCTTGGTTTTTGCTCTGACATGCACTATCAACTGTGAAACCTTTATATAGACAGGTGTGTGCCTTTCCAAATCATGTCCAATCAATTGATCAATGGAAACAGGATGCACTTGAGCTCCATTTCGAGTCTCATAGCAAAGGGTCTGAATACTTAAATAAGATATTTATCTTTTACATTTTTAATTAAGAAATGTACAAAAATGTTTTCGTTTTGTCATTTTGGGATATTGATGAGGTAAAATGTTTTATTTAATCAATTTTAGAATAAGGCTGTAACATAACAAAATGTGGAAATAGTGAAGGGGTCTGAATACTTTCCGAATGCACTGTATCTTCTAGATATAGGACAGACACTTCAAAACCTTATTCCTTATGGGTTTTTTTACTCTCTTTTTTGCCATTTTATGAATGTGTTATTCAATGCGTTTCTATGGGCTATAGTAGTAAAGGCCAAATTCAATATTTTGTCAAATACATTTTATAAAACAAGTTTGGGACATATGAAGGGGCCCTAAAATTAAAAAGCAAATAGCTAAATGATCCATGGTATGACCATCTTAAAACAGTTCCATATGTCAGCTGCGAAGACAGATATTGAAGAGGAGTGGGACAACATTCCACAGGCGACAATCAACAGCCTGATCAACTCTATGTGAAGGAGATATGTCGCACAGCATGAGGCAAATGGCGGTCACACCAGATACTGACTGGTTTGCTGTTCCATGCCCCCACCTTTAAAAAATGAAGGTAGTCCCAGTCATGTGAAATCCATAGTTTAAGGCCTAATGAATGAATTTAAATTGACTGATTTCCTTATATGAACTGTAACTCAGGAAAATCTTTGAAATTGTTGCATGTTGCGTTTATATTTTTGTTCAGTGTACTTTCCAGTGGGAGGTACTGGCCAGCCTATTGTCTTTTCTGATGGTGGATATAACGTACAAATTTAACAAATAGGGTAAAGACCCAGCAAACAGGACCCCAATTGGCCCCATGTAGGTATTCCGTGGGCAAGGTGGGCACAGGCTAGCCCACACTAATCCCACGCCAGCCCAACACAGGCTAGCCCAGTCCAAGCCCAGCTAGGCAGGGGCTCATTTGAATATTTGGCAGTATGTGCAATTTTCATATGTCCCATGCACTTTTTTAAAGTCCCAGTACAGTCAAATGTGTTTTTTCCTGTGTTTTATATATATTTCCACACTATGAGTTTGGAATAATACTGTGAAATTGTGAAAATTATGATAATGCCCTTTTATTGTAACAGCTGTTTGAAAAGACAGCCTGAAATTTCTGCCTGTTTTTGGTGGGAGGAAGTTTTGGCCTTCCATCTACACCTTTCAAACCAAGATGTTTTTCCGCCAACTTTAGCATTCCTCCAACTTTTTGCATGCATTTCTTTCTATGAAAGCTATTGCCGGTGACAAAGCCTCTACATTTCCGCCAACCGACCTCGTCATGATTGTGGTAAAGTTTTGCCTACGGCTTAGTATGAAATGTATCCCATAATGCTGAGGCGGCATTGGCACGCACTACGCTTAAGCTCTTGATGGTTGCTAGGCAGCGCCCATTACCACTATCCTCCTGACAGTTATAAACTTTGCGAGGCATGTCACTTCACCCATATCTTCACATATCCCACCACATGCACTGTTTTCTTAAACACAACTGGATGGATCCATAAAGAATTACTGTGGGAAGAAATATCACCGAATGATGAAAATATTGGAATAAACGAGGCTAATGTAATTGAAAGCTTCAATTTGTTGCTTCCTGAAACTCCCAAAGTCATCTAATTGTTTTAATACATTTGAAGTAATAGCCTAAACGTGTGTGTTCAACTATTTCAGTGCTGTTTCTCGCTGCTTTGAGACAAGCGTGGGGACGCAATCAATGTCAAATTTTTCTTTTCACTGAATCTCCATTTGGATATTGGTTAGGCTACAATTAGGCTGTGGACATGTTAGCTAAGTTGAGGTGAGTGCTGCTCATGATCATCTTGTCAAGTGTCTAATTTATTAGCACTGATCAGAACATTTTGCAAGCATGTTCAGTGCCTTCAGAAAGTTTTCATACCCCTTGATTTATTCCAKATTTTTTTGTGTTATAGCCTGAATTCAAAATTGATTAAATGTATACTTTTTCTCACCCATCTAAACACAATACCCCATGATGACAAAGTAAAAATGTTTGTTGTTGACATTTTTGCAAATATATTGGAAATGAAATACAGACATATCTATTTTACATAGGTATTCACACCCCTGAGTCAATGTATGTTAGAATCACCTTTGGCAGCGATTACAGCTACGAGTCTTTCTGGTTAAGTCGCTAAGAATTTAGCACACCTGGATTAAGTCGCTTAGAATTTAGCACACCTTGGATCTACATTTGCTCATTTATTATTTTTTTTAATTATTCAAGCTCTGTCAGGTTGGTTGTTGATGATCGCTAGATTGCTATTTTCAAGTCTTGCCATAGATTTTCAAGCTGATTTAAGTCAAAACTGTAACAGGAACATTCCATGTCGTCTTGGTAAGCAACACCAGTGTATATTCTGCCTTGTGTTTCAGGTTATTGTCATGCAGAAAGTTGAATTTGTCTCCCAGTGTCTGTTGGAAAGTTTTCCTCTAGGATTTTGATGTGTTTATCTCTATTCTGTTTCATCCTTGCCGATGACAAGCATACCCATAACATAATACAGCCACCATCATGATTGATGTGTTGTATTGGACTTGCCCCAAACATAACGCTTTGTATTCAGGACATAAATGTAATTTCTTTCACATTTTTTGCAGTTTTAATTACAAATGAAATCAAATTTTATTGGTCACATACATATGGTTAGCAGATGTTAATGCGAGTGTAGCGAAATGCTTGTGCTTCTAGTTCCGACCATGCAGGAATATCTAACAAGTAATCTAACAATTTCACAACAACTACCTTATACACACAAGTGTAAAGGAATGAATATGTACATATACATATAGGGATGAGCGATGGCCAAACGGCATAGTAGAGAGTGCAGTAGTCTAATCTAGAAGTGACAAAAGCATGGATTGGCTTTTCTGCATCAAATTTGGATAAAATGTTTCAGATTTTTTGCAATGTTTACTACTTCAATTTAAATTCAAGAATTGAATTAGAATTTATGAAGCATTCTCAATTATATTCTGAATTGAGCCCAAAACCTGGTAGGATTACAGGAAATTGACTTTAAATCTTCAAATTTTCTGTATACTGCAAAGAGGAGGGTCACTAAAATATTTTGCCGTAAGGGGGGGCCCTCCAACCAAATTACGCTTAGGGCCCCCGAAATTCTAGAGCCGACCCTGCCTGCAATGTCGTCGGGCAGGAACTCGACCACTGATGCCTACGGTCCTTTTCAGCAGTTGAAGGTGGCGTCCTCTAGTGGGTTGCATATCAAATGGCACCCTAAGGGTGCCATTTCAGAAGCAGATATAGGGTCTCCTTTCCCTCATGCTACTCTCAGCCATCCAGTTTGTTTAGATCAGCGCAGATGGAGGAGAGGAAGGTACTTTAGACAATTTAGGCATGCCCCATGCTTAATGTCTTCCCTACTTGTGATTTCCCTCCCTCCTGTGTGTACCTGAATGTGTGTTTATATACTATATCAGGCAAATTCTAATCTGGGCCTCAAAGCCTGATCCACATTATTTCCCTCTAATCAAGGACTGATTTATACCTTGGACACCAGGTGGCTGCAATTAATTGTCAGCTATAACAGAAAACCATCAGTACTCTGGAGCTCCAAGCTCAGATTTTATAACAAAAAAGGCAATATAACAGGAAGTTATATATACTATTTTCTGTATCCCACAGGTTTGCTGATGTTTGCCATCTCCCACATCCTCTACTCCTCGGCCTTCGGCATGAAGCCCCTGAACCCGCTTGCCGGCCTGGTGATCGGCGCCATTTCGGCCGTGAGCTACGCCCTGCTCTACCCCTACCTCTCAGGCCCCTTCACCTACCTGGTGGGGGTCTATATCGCCCTGATCGGCTTCATGGGCTGGCGGGCCGTGGCCGGCCTCCAGTTGGCCAATGACCTGTGGACCTGGACCAAGATGTCGGCATGCCTGGGCGCTGTACTCTTCATGGTCTCCGACCTCACTATTGCCGTGAACAAGTTCTGCTTCCCTGTGCCGCACTCACGTGCCATTATCATGGCCACCTACTATGCCGCGCAGATGCTGATCGCGCTCTCCGCCGTCGAGTGCCAGGATGTGGAGACGGCAAGGAAGATGGCATGAAGAGGAGAGAGCGAGGTCGCGTCATGTGATCAAGAAGATGTGAACGGGGCAGCCAATCCCCCTTGTTTTTGTCATGGACATATTCCAGAGACCGTTACCCCCAAACCCCCTGCTTTGGTTGTAGCGTGGCATTCGCACACCCTTGTTACCATGGAAACTAGTGTACTACCACCAGCCTGCCCCATGGCTAGTGGGACAGTCAAAGACCCTAGTTACCATGGAGACAAGTGCACTACTTTTAACCCTCAACTACTGCCCTACAGTTCTCGTAGATACGTCCTAGTTACTAGAGAGTAGTGCACTACAACTCCCCCACCTCACTGCCTAGGATTTTGGTACAGACGACCATACAGATCACCATGTCAAGGTTTGTGTGTGGGTGCGTGTGCGTGCGTATTAGGTTAGAGGATTCATACTATATAACCTACAGATGAGTGTGAATTCTCATGGCCTGCTACAATAATAGCACTTCTTCCTTCTGCCCCCCCAGTCATTGGCTGCCCTCTCCACCCCATTTACAGTATAACGTGGTCCAATATTGCAAATTCAAATGGATGTGTTTTCTGTGGCATAGTGTCTTTGCAACTATTTTATCACCATTATTTAATTTATCTCTGAAAAGGGAGTTGTTAAAGTGAATAAGTTTGCACATCTCGACTTGTTATGGGGGAGGTAGTGTCCCATAACTGCTGTCTGTTCTCATGTATTTAGGTGCTGTTCTCAAAGTCTGGAGCACATCCACCCTCCTTTTCACTTTTGTACTTCTGCTCACCACACTCCTATTAGAATACATCCTCTCTCCTGTGTCTATGAGCCTATGAAAATTGCTGTGAATGTCTACGCACACACAGAGAGAGAGAGAGAGAGAATTTGTGGACTTTTACCTAGCTAGCTGTTGCTAACTCATTTGTCCTGGGATATGAACATTGGGTTGCTATTTTAACTGAAATCCATATGCTCCTTCTATCTGCTGGATCTTTGTAGAATTTTGACCCATTTTGAGTCCCACAAAATCATGTGTTCTCTACTCCGACAATTAATCRGAAGGTCCAAAGGTAAAAGGGAAAGCCTAGTAGGTTTTCTTTGATTAATCTCTCCTCATTCATTCTTCTTCGGATTTTATATGACTGTTGGCAACCGGCGTTAAGGCTCATGACCTCCATCAACTAGGCTGGAGTGTGGACCTGGTTCATCTTTCAATCACTCACGTGGGTTTGTATGCTCCTTCAAACCAAAGAGTAGATGGGAGAGGCATGACTTGCCGCGCCAAATAGAACCAAGTTCTATTTTAGTGCCRGGCTATGCAGATGACGTGCGTGAGCAGTTTCGATGAAATGATTGAATAACGTGTATGTGTACATTTATTTTGCAACAGTCGCGCACGCAACGTGACCGGTTTGGTCAGCATGTGAGAGATATCATTTGAGAGCGCCTGCTCTAGTATTTTACCACAGTCATTACTGATCACTCAAAAGGCTGGTCCCTTCACTGCGGTCTAAGGGGAACATTTTTCTTAGATCTGTGTGCGTATGTGTTTCTCTGTGTGTGTGTGTGTGTGTGTGTACCCTCTGTACCCGAGGCATCTCACAGTGTTCCTCCTTCACTGTTTATGTTACCCTGAACACGCACAAACACACACCACATATACACGCTTCCTTCAGGTCACACTTCATACCCCCAGCTCCTGCTGGTTTGGTTATTAGAAGAAGCTGGTGGTGCCCTTATTGCTGGAACATTTTCAGCTACCAACTGTGTGCCTTTGGCCATATAAAGTGTCACGAAAGGGACATGTTGGCTAAAGCCAGTCCTTGTTTTGTCTGCAGCGCTTGGGCCTTCAGAGAAGAACACTGCCCTAGGACACCCTGGTCCCTAAGTGTCCAAACACAGCCAAAAAAGAGAGAGAAGACTGGCCAATGGTTTCATTAGCACAAGGGAACAATTATACCACTCAATCCCGATTGGTTACATCCCCCGAGATAGATATGCAGCTATGACCCTTATCTGTCATGGTGTTTTTCTCTGTTGCACCAGCTATAGGGCCCATCTTTGCTGAGTTATTGTGCTGTCTGTTTCAAGCATATTGACTGAAAAGATTTCAGTGTGTATTTAAGAAATTTTTTGAAAACAGATACGTTGTTATACTTGTTGCGTGTTGTTTTAGTGTGTGCGTGTGTACAGTATGTGTGTGCGTGCGTGTAGGTGTGTGTCGAGATCCCTTTAGAGCCGTGGCAGAATTGCTGTGATCTATCATTTTGCTTGAACATTGGCTAAATGTACATCACACCGGCGTATTCCTATTTTGTGATATTTTCTCAAAATCCTTTGGCATTTTCTCTTCTTCTCTTCAGTCCACCATCTTCCTATTAATGGATATTGTCTATAGTATTTTCACCTGCTATTACCTTTTCCCTTGCTGTCTTTTTCCTTTCTATGACCCCGTAATCAGGGATGACGGATTAATGCCAGGCCATTTTTATGTATGTAACGTTTTCCCAGCTAGCACATAACGTTCTGAGAACCATATGTTTCTTAGAGCTTGGTGAGAGAGTGATTTGTTGTTTATTTTGCATACAACTTTCTGGGAATGGTTCAGGCTAGTTTCTTGGCTTTGGAACATTCTCAGCACTTTTAAGGAACTTGACAAAAAAATATATATTTTCTTGGTATTTCATTACTTTAACAGAATGTTTCCTAAAAGTTCAAACATGGTTACATTTAATTTAAATTTTGGTAATGTTCTAGGAATGTTCTCCAACTGGTTTGACATTGGGAATGTTCAAAATTGTTCAACTTCGTTAAGAAACAACGTTCTTCGTTGGTAATTTCAGTACTTCAGGCATAACATTTTACTACAGGTTTCCTCCTGGTTCCATTTAAAGTCATGTTCTCAAATTGTTCCGAGAACGTTAAAAAAAACTTTTCATAGAAACCACAAAACTTTTGTAATGTTCAGAGAACGTTCTATGAATGTTATTTAATAACATACAATAACATACATAATAACATACATTCTCAGCATCACCAAAATTCTCTCTCTCAATCTTGTTAAGTGTGTTCAGGTGCGTTGCCTGCGCCCACTAATTGGCCACACCTGGTCTTTAATGAGCGTTTGTTTCAATTGAAATGGGGTCTGTTTGAATAAACTAAAATGAACAGATTTGTAAGCGTAAAACAATATGGCATGCTAGCTCCATCCTGGTGGTGTGGTGGACTAATTTCATGGATAGATTATAGGTTCGAATCTCACTGATGCCGTGTCACAATGAATTTTTATTTATTTCCATGTGTCCTATCTGTGCAAGTAACCCACTTGTCAACTAACACAAAATCAACAAAACAATTCACAATGTCATTGGATTTAGGTTAAAAGTTTGGTGGGGAAAAAAACGAAATTCCCTTCTGTTGACTTTTTGAAAATCCAATTGGTTTCCCACGTTGATTCAACATCGTCACGTAGACATTTTTTTTTAAATGACTTGGAAACGTCATTGATTCAACAAGTTTCTGCCCAGTAGGAAAAGTTACAMTCAGTGAACGTTTTAAGGAAGTTATTAAAAAAACTTGAAATAACCTATAATTTCCATTCTCAGAGCGTTAAAGAAACCTCCCAGGAATACTTTCAAGGAACCAGAGTAAAACATTCCCAGAACCTAATGAAACCTAAAAATATACCTTCCCAGAACAGGTTCACTTCTGTTCTCGTAATGTTTACCTGTCAGAAGACTTAATTCCCACAACCAATGTGAAACCAAAAACATACTTTACCACAACTTCCAAGGAACCAAATGTGCTAGCTGGGGTCTCTGCTCAAACAGAAACCTTGTGTGTTTATTAATAAAGGCACGTGGTATAGCTTATGAGTGTGTAGGCTCTATTTCTTTTATACCGACTTTTTTCAGCCCTGCATCCCACTAAAGGATGTGCGTTTCGGTTACACTTTTCTATAGAGAGTGGTTGTTGTATAGCGCCCATAGAGTCTAATGTAGCATGAAGAAGGATGCTAAAAATGGATGTGTTCTATTGGTATGGAAGACATCTATCTATTGGCTGTTGTTGTTTATTGATATCTATTCAGCTACAGTATATGAAACTAACTGACAGTTTACTGGAATAAGTAGAGGAACTACTTAAAGATGCATACAAACAGTATATTGTAACATATAGTTATTTGACCTTTTAATAGTTTGAATTGGGATGTGTATAGGGAGTACTTGAATACTTGTGGATACACAGAGTATCCAAATATATCGTACTGTTCTGTCCCACTGGGCACCAACTAGTTGAATCAACGTTGTGTCCACAACATTTCCACAAAGAAATGCAATGTTTTTCTTTTGATGATGTAGAATCAATGTAGAAGATTAATTGGACTTGCAAAAACTCACTAACGTACAGGAATTTTGGATTTTTTTGTCAACCAACTTTTAACCTAAATAAAAATGACAGTCTAAGCTGCAGAAGGGATTACTGAGAGATCAAGATTCTAAATGAGGGGAGGCATGAGCTCCCCTTAATGCAACAAAAGCCAAACTTTAATTAAACCATTCTCCTATTTGTTTCAAATGCAATTTTGTACTGTTACAGTTGTACATTTTTAAATAAAAGCTTAAACGAACACCCACCTCATCTCCGTCATTGTTTAAACCAGTGACAGTTACTTCAGGTTCTTTCAGCCGCATTCATACTACTCCGCCTGTCTGCCGCTCTCGCTGTCTGTCTTGAGCTTTCGCTAGCAAACTTGCAACATTGTATCGACCCGAAAATGTCGTGTTATAATTCCCACTCTGATCAGGACCCAAGTCGGACTATGTAACTCTTTGGATTTTGGGAGTATTTTTGAAGTTGGATTTATTTGAGTGGCAAATGTATGATAGCAGCAAGGCAAACTATTTTTATTTTATTTATTTCACCTTTATTTAACCAGGTAGGCAAATTGAGAACACGTTCTCATTTACAATTGCGACCTGGCCAAGATAAAGCAAAGCAGTTCGACACATACAACAACACATAGTTACACATGGAGTAAAACAAACATACAGTCAATAATACAGTGAAAAATAAGTCTATATACAATGTGAGCAAGTGAGGTGAGATAACGGAGGAAGGCAAAACCATAAATATAATATAAATAAATAAAAATATAAAAAGGCCATGGTGGCGAAGTAAATACAATATAGCAAGTAAAAATTAAATAAAAAAAACACTGGAATGGTTGGTTGCAGTGAAGAAAAGTGTAAAGTAGAGATAGAAATAATGGGTGCAAAGGAGCAAAATAAATAAATAAACAGTAGGTAAAGAGGTAGTTGTTTAGGCTAAATTATAAGATGGGCTATGTACAGTGCAGTAATCCATGAGCTGCTCTGACAGCTGGTGCTTAAAGCTATGAGGGAGATAAGTTGCCAGTTTCAGAGATTTTGTAGTTCGCCAGTCATTGGCAGCAGAAACTTGAAGGAGATGCGGCCAAAGGAAGAATTGGTTTGGGTGACCAGAGAGATATACCTGCTGGAGCGCATGCTACAGGTAGGTGCTGCTATGGTGACCAGCAGCTGAGATAAGGGGGGACTTTACCTAGCAGGGTCTTGTAGATCCTGGAGCCAGTGGGTTTGGCGACGAGTATGAAGCGAGCCAGCCAACGAGAGTGTACAGGTCGCAGGGTAGTATATGGGCTTTGGTGACAAAACGATGGCACTGTGATAGACTGCATCCAATTTATTGAGTAGGTTTTGGAGGCTATTTTGTAATATACATCACCGAAGTCTAGGATTGTAGGATGGTCAGTTTTACAAGGTATGTTTGGCAGCATGAGTGAAGGATGCTTTGTGCGAATAGGAAGCCAGTTCTAGATTAACTTTGGATTGGAGATGTTTGATGTGAGTCTGGAAGGAGAGTTTACGTTAACCAGACACCTAGGTAATTGTAGTTGTCCACATATTCTAAGTCAGAGCCGTCCAGAGTATGATGTTGACAGGCGGGCAGGTGCAGGCAGCGATCGGTTGAAGAGCATGCATTTATTACTTGTTTTAAGAGCAATTGGAGGCCACCAAGGAGAGCTGTACGGCATTGAAGCTCGCCTGGAGGGTTGTTACACAGTTCAAAGAAGGCCAAAATATACAGAATAGTGTCGTCTGCTAGAGTGAATCAGAGAATCACCAGCAGCAAGAGCGACATCATTATTATACAGAGAAGAGAGTCGGTCCAAGAATTGAACCCTGTGGCACCCCCATAGAGACTGCCAGAGGCCCGGACAACAGACCCTCCATTTGACACACTGAACTCGATCAGAAAGTAGTTGGTACCAGGCGAGGCAATCATTAGAGAACCAAGGCTGTCGAGTCTGCCATGAGATGGTGATTGACAGAGTCAAAAGCCTTGGCCAGGTCAATGAATACGGCTGCACAGTACTGTTTCCTATCGATGCGCGTTAAATATCGTTTATACCTTGAGCGTGGCTAGGTCACCCATGACCAGCTCTGAAACCAATTTCATAGCGGAGAAGTATGGTGGGATTCGAAATGGTCGGTAATCTGTTTGTTGACTTCGAAGACCTTAGAAAGCAAGGTAGATAGATATAGGTCTGAGCTGTTAGGTCAAGAGTGTCCCCCCCCTTTGAAGAGGGATAACCGCAGCTGCTTTCCAATCTTTGGGAATCTCAGACGACACGAAGAGAGGTTGAAAAGGCTAGTAATAGGTGCACAATTTCAGCAGATAGTTTAGAAAGAAGTCCAGATTATCTAGCCCGGCTATTGTAAGGTCCAATTTTGCAGCTCTTTCAGAACATCAGCTGACTGTATTTGGAGAAAAAGAAATGGGGAAGGCTTGGGCGAGTAGCAGAGGGAGGGCATGCTGTTCCGGTAGGGTAGCCAGGTGGAAGCATGCCAGCCGTAGAAAATGCTTATTGAAATTCTCAATTATAGTGATTGTCGTGGTACAGTGTTTCTCTTCAGTCAGTTGAAGCTGGGAGGAGGTGTTCTTATTCTCCATGGACTTTACCATGTCCCAAAACTTTTTTGAATTTGGTTGCAGGAAGCAAATTTCTGCCTGAAAAAGCTAGCCTTGGCTTTTCTAACTGCTGTGTATATTGTTTCTAGCTTCCCTGAAAGTTGCATATCACGGGCAGTTCGAGCTAATGCAGAACGCCATAGGATGTTTTTCTGTTGTTAAGGCAGTCAGGTCAGGAAAACCAAGCTATATCTGTTCCTGGTTCTAAATTTCTTGAATGGCATGCTTATTCAGATGGGAGAAGCATTTAAAAAAAAATATCCAGCATTCCTCTACTGATGGGATGAGATCAATTATCCTTCCAGGATACCTCGGCCAGGTCGATTAGAAAGGCCTGCTCGCTGAAGTGTTTTCAGGAGCGTTTACAGTGATTGATGGAGTGTTTGACCCTGCTGGTGTAACATTCCCGTTATCGCTAGCACCGAGCTCTGAAGATAGATGGGGGCAATCATTCACATATGTGTCCAGAACAGGCTGGGGCAAGTTGGTCTATAGCAGCGGCAATTGAGAACGTTTTTAGAGGTGATTTTTAAAAGTAGAAGTTCAAATTGTTTGGGAACAGACCTGGATAGTTAAAACAAACTCTGGCAGGCAATCTTGCAGTAGATTGCAACACGCCCCCTTGGCCCTCTATTCTTGTCTGGAAAATCTTGAGTGTGATGAAAAATGTCAGATTTTTGTGGTCTTTCTAAGCCAGGATTCAGGACACGGCTAAAACATCCGTTGGCCAGAGTGTGCTAAAGCACGTGAACAAAACAAACTTAGGAGGCAGGCTTCTAATGTTAACATCATGAAACCAAGGCTATTACGTGTGACAAATCATCAAGAGAGCGCCTGGGGAATAGGAGTGGAGCTAGTACTGCAGGCCTGGTTACCTCTACATCACCAAGGAACAGAGAGATAGTAAGTACGGCTAGAAAGCATGAGAATTCGTCTTAGAACGTCTAGAACAGAGAGTAAACAGACTTTCTGGGCATAATAATAGCTTCAAGAATAATGTACAGACAAAGTATGGTAGATGTGAGATACATGGAGGTAAACCTAGTATTGAGTATGATGAGAGAGATATTTCTCTGAAACATCATGAAACCAGTGATGTCACGATATGTGTGGTGGAACTGAAAGGTTGATATGGTATAGTGACAGGGTAGAGCTTTACAGTGAAATAAGCAGTAAACACTAACCAGAACAGCAATAACAAGCATATTTACATTAAGGAGAGGCATGCTAATCGAGTGATCAATAAGGGTCCAGTGTAGGTGGTTGCGTCACGGCGATCCAGACAGCTGGCCGGTAGATGGCTATCGGTAGCAAATAGCATAGGATGGAGTCTATTTTTTTAGACACCTCGTCGTTTCCGTCGGTAGATTATGGGTTCCGTGAGGAAGGATCAATCCAATTGCAAAATAGATATAGTGACCCAAGAAAAAAATTGCCGATATACTTATTCAGATAGCAGCCATAAGACAGCTAACGATTAGCGGGCCCCAGATATTCAGTAACGTCGCACGTAGTGCCAGTTGATACTCCCTCGGGCAGATAACGTCGCAGTCAGTCGTGAAGGCCCGGTGGGGCTCCGTATCCGGCACAAAAAAAACAAAAAAACGGGTCCGGATAGGTGACTGTAGCCCAGGAATGGCTGATGGAACTCCTCAGCTGGCTAGCTCCGGAATAATTTAAGTTTGCTCCGGGATCGACGTAAGCCAATAGWCACACGGTTTGCAGCTAGCTAGCTGCGAAATCAAGGTGCAAATGTCCAGAGCCTGCGGCTGAAATCCGGTGATGAAGTAGAAAAAAATCCGGTGATGTGGTAGAGAAAAAGCAGTCCTATATGCTCTGGGTTGATATCGCGCTTGCAGACTGGCAGGTATTGGCCCGAGCTGAAGCTGGCTGGTGTCCGAGTTAAGGGTGAAGACCGCAAACTATGGGTGAAGACCGCAAAAGGCAAACTATAAACAAACCTAAATCCCAGATTAGCTTTGCATCCTAAATGGCACCCTGTTCCCTATTTAGTGCACTACTTTTGCACATTGGATTCTGAACAAAAAATAGTGCACTATATAGGGGATAGGGTACCATTTGCCAGTTGGGACACAACCCTGGGTGAAACGAATCATGGGTATTGATGCCAATTAAGAATATGTCGCAGTTTGGGTTGGTAGGTATCTAAAAGGATAACCCGTATGTATCTCCTTGGATCTCTTTTATGGACTAGTAACCAAAGAGCTGTGGAACCACATCTTTGGAGTTCTAAGTCTATCTGGAAAACCTCTCTTTGTACAATCAGCCCTTTGTTGTAGTGCACTACACAGGATGCGTCTGGAATTTTATTGCACCATATTAGGGAATATGGTGCATTTCAGATGCGGCCATGGTGGCCACACACAATAAGTATTCTATGGGATTTCCACTTCAAAACAATCATGAGATGAGGGACAACGAGATGATTTTGCAGGACATTCGCGGGACAGTAGCCTACATGAATAAAAACATTTGGCAGCCACACAATGTAAATGACACCATAATTTCTCAAAGTTTGTACCGATTAGATGTAGCCTGTTGAATATCATTCGAGAATATGCATGAAATGTATCCTCCAATTGCAACGACTGCCAATGCCCACACATTATCTCAAGAACATTTTATATGTTCAATACCCTCAAACACCAAGTAAGGCATACCTAATTTTCACAATAGGCCATGGCATCATCACTGTCAATCGTTGAACAATAATTCTTTAACGTTTTACCAGTGAAATGTCCCAAATGCGTCTGCATGCCAATCGTTTGATCTCAAWCATTCGCGAGCAAATTAGAGCAGATAGAATATAACCTTCCTGCCTGTATTGTTTCAATCAATGCACATTCTGCCTAGTGGCGTGCTGTTGAGTTTTTGACTTCAGCCAACCATCCTAAAATAAGAAATGAGGTGGTGTTTTTTTTATGTAACAGTAACGTTATACTCTGCTATAATTTGGTAATCTTATGTAGAATACTAATGAATCATTATGTGATCTTCCAAGARATTGATTCAGCTTTAATCTAACTTTARTAATTGAGCACCATTGTGAGAAGTGGAGGAGCGATGCGCTGCATCCCTGCAGTCCGCTGCACCGAATGAGCAATTAAAGCGCACCTATCCTACTCTGTTGCCTCATGCTAAATTTAGTGATGCAGAAACGAGAGACAACACGTGTGMCCGTTTTATGAAAATCGGTGGGTATTTGGCCAAGGACATATCTGGTTGGTCTCAGGGAATGCAAAACAGGATTGAGTGAAGTAGCAGCAAATATGTGGCCGACCGGCTCGAATTCGGTCTTTTGTAGCAAAAATTTGACTTGTGTTTTTTACATTGGATAAAAGTAGAGACTCAGAGCTAGAAAATGCTATATCATACACTACAGTTGAGGAACAATGGGAAAGTAATTCTGCTTTGAAAGTTGATAAACTTATAACGTCACTTTTGAGTAAATGGCCCTTGAATTATTTGGTGAACCTACTGGAGAGCTCTTCTTTGTCTACCCCATTCAGCATCGTTCACATCCTCTTAAGCCTTAGCCCCACCCATCTCTTTAAYGATTCACATGTGAGGCCATGTACTAAACAACCAAAGTTTCCAGACTAAAGGCTGGTTTATACTACGTCTATTGACAGTTCTCGCAGTGACATCATGAACATTATATTGTTGTCCGACATCAAACTTGTCGWTGTCGTTATGAAATAGTATAAACACAAGCATTAGAGCCAATAACAGAAAACAGGTTACGGTTGTGAGTGTGAWGAAATAAWAGCAGGGCATTCTACCGGAGAAATTTAGAACATGGACTCTGTATCGTTGGCCTAACGTTATATCCTAATTTAACTTTGGTGCAGGTCATGTTCTTCACATTACCGTCTCTAGTAAACCCATACTATATCAAATACAAGCGTATTTGTCACAWGCACAGGATACAGAAGGTGTAGTAAAATGGTTACTTGCATAGTGGAGTCTTTTGTTTAAACATGTAGCTAGCTAGCTAAACATTTAACCATAAGACCAACTAATAATGTCACTACCCTGCATGAATCTGCAGGTAGCTAACCAACCAGGTTCAATGTTAGCTAGCTAGCTAACATTAGACTATAACTAGCAATGCAAATGGCTCTGCGATACGGATAATATTACTACACAGATCATGCATGTAACGTTAGCTAGCTAACAGTACGCTTTAACTTGAAATGAAAATGACTTTCTTACTATTTGAAAAGTATAATATCTGAAAATGTAGCTAGCTAGACTATCCTACCTGTATACATGGATGGACGCTACTCCATCTCTGTCAGACTTCTGTGTGTTCTTTTTTCGACTGCCTCTACATATTTGGAATCAAACGGCAGAATTTTCTCCATCTCCTTAGCTATCATACTCTAATTCCTCCGGGCATTCCACTGATTTCAGAACTCGGTCCTCCAGAAAGTGGAGAGCAACACTTTTGCAGTTCTATTACGTGATATTTTTCAAAAAAGCAGCGTTAGAAAGGATTACCTACACATACTGATAAGCTCATGTTATAGACAGAAGTGTGCTATGTGGCAGTCCAATCCGAACTCATCACTTGGCATGTCCAGCCCATCCATTATCTCAGCCAATCATGGCTAGCGGGAAGGCATATGAAAGTTCACATGTTCCAGAAGGCCTTTCTGCCAAAAAAAGGATTTTGATTTATTTTTTTAAGGGATCACATCAGTGATTGAGTGTACGAGGGGTTCAGAGGCTTGACTTCAGTGCAGGATATGGGTTAATGCAATGCAAGACAGGCTCCTCATGGATGGATGGTATTGGAAAATAGCTCAAATCTTCCACTGAGGACAGGGCAGGATTTGACAGGGAAGACAAAAAACATAAACACAATACACTACACAGTTAAACAAAATAGCTAAGAATGAGTTAGTCCAAGCAAGGAGTAACATTGATGTGTAATAATGTGATTGTGTTTGTGTGTGTGATTGACTCTACATACAGTAATGAGAGAAAATTGATAGGGGTACTCGCAGTGATTGGAGAGGAAACATTCTATGTGCCAGTGGATGAGCGTGCACATGAAACGTGGCTTCAGTTTATGTCAGGAGAGAGTTGACAATGGTAGTGGAGTGGTCATCACTTCTTAAATCAGGGAACAGGAGGGGACTTACCTGCAATTACAAATAGCAGATGCATTCCGTTACAGCTGCGCCATCGTAGGTTTGGGCAACGAGTTTCTCCATGAAGTTAATTTCTAGACATCTCAGAATTCACAAAGTCAAACATAGACTGCTTATCTCGCCAACTTGACACAAAGTATCCCAAGAAACGTTCCTGAATAAACCCCTGATCATCCACATACCTGACGATAACTGACAACTGCAAGCAGACTGGTGCCACCATAGGTCCCAGAGCGGTGGGGCAATTTTTACCCCCTGGGGCCTGGAGTTTTTTCCTTATCTGTTAACCTAACCAGGAAAACTCTGGACCCTATAAGGTATGACAGTGATGAATCACTTGTAAAATGGTTTTATATGGGCTATGATGGGACCAGTTTTCCTAATCAGGTCACGTGGTTTTAAAAAACTCCTGAAAAAGGCCCTAGGGGGGGATGAAAACCCTGTCAAACTGCAGCTACCTTATAATGGTTCATATTAATTATATTTAGACTAGATTCAGAGGGGGATTTCCTCTACCCAGACACAGCGACAACAGAACTCACAGGGCTGAGCTTGCTTTATGCATGTTTGCTTTATGCATGTTCTCATCATGCAGGCCTATGCAAGTGTAGGCCTAATAAAACATTATCTCACATTTGTCATCACTATTATGTTGATTTGATTTAATTCCAGTTAATCATTTTGAACTGAATATATACAGTGGGGAGAACAAGTATTTGATACACTGCCGATTTTGCAGGTTTTCCTACTTACAAAGCATGTAGAGGTCTGTAATTTTTATCATAGGTAAACTTCAACTGTGAGAGACGGAATCTAAAACAAAAATCCAGAAAATCACATTGTATGATTTTTAAGTAAGAGAGATAAATCGGCAGTGTATCAAATACTTGTTCTCCACTGTATATCAGTATAAATATACAGTGGGGAGAACAAGTATTTGATACACTGCCGATTTTGAGGTTTCCTACTTACAAAGCATGTAGGGTCTGTAATTTTTCATAGGTAACTTAACTGTGAGAGACGGAATCTAAAACAAAAATTCAGAAAAAATCACATTGTATGATTTTTAAGTAATTCTTGCATTTTATGCTGACATAAGTATTTGATCACCTACCAACTCAGTAAGAATTCCGGCTCTCACAGACCTGTTAGTTTTTCTTTTAAGAAGCCCTCCTGTTCTCCACCTCATTACCTGTATTAACTGCACCTGTTTTGAACTGTTACCTTATAAAAGACACCTGTCCACACCTCAATCAAACAGACTCCAATCTCTCTCCACAATGGCCAAGACCAGAGAGCTGTGTAAGGACATCAGGATAAAATGTAGACCTGCACAAGGCTGGGATGGGCTACAGGACAATAGGCAAGCAAGCTTGGTGAGAAGGCAACAACTGTTGGCGCAATTATTAGAAAATGGAAGAGGTTCAAGATGACGGTCAATCACCTCGGCTGGGGCTCCATGCAAGAATTCACCTCGTGGGGCTCAATGATCAAAGGAAGGTGAGGGATCAGCCCAGAACTACACGGCAGGACCTGGTCAATGACTGAAGAGAGCTGGGACCACGTCTCAAAGAAAACCATTAGTAAACACTTACGCCTGTCATGGATAAATCCTGCAGCGCACCGTAAGGTCCCCCTGCTCAAGCCAGCGCATGTCCAGGCCCGTCTGAAGTTTGCCAATGACCATCTGGATGATCCAGGAGGAATTGGGAGAAGGTTCATGTGGTCTGATGAGACAAAATAGTACTTTTTTGGTCTAAACTCCACTCGCGTGTTTGGAGGAAGAAAAGGTTGAGTACAACCCCAAGAACCCATCCCAACCGTGAAGCATGGAGGTGGAAACATACTTCTTGGGGTGCTTTTTCTGCAAAGGAACAGGACGACTGCACCGTATTGAGGGGAGGATGGATGGGGCCATGTATCGCGAGATTTTGGCAACAAACCTCCTTCCCTCATAAGAGCATTGAAGATGGGTCGTGGCTGGGTCTTCCAGCATGACAACGACCCGAAACACACAGCCAGGGCAAACTAAGGAGTGGCTCCGTAGAAGCATCTCAAGTCCTGGAGTTGTCTAGCCAGTCTCCAGAGCCTGAACCCAATAGAAAATCTTTTGGAGGAGCTGAAACTCCGTATTGCCCCAGCGCAGCCCCGAAACTGAAGGATTCTGGAGAAGGTCTGTATGGGGAGGGGGCAAAATCCCTGCTGCAGTGGGTTTGGCACTGGTCCAATC